>NC_134814.1:32314886-32319886 GCF_046742065.1 Oratosquilla oratoria | reverse complement strand
CTTGATGCCAAAAGCTCTGCTGCTTTCTTTGAAAGACCTAAATCCCGCACTAAATCATTCAGTTCAGCCTGGGGAAGAGGCTTAGGGACGGGGAAAGGTTCAGTGTCTGAAGAACAGTCCTCCGATTGTGAACACTTTTCTGACAATTCACTGTCACAACTGTCTTGCTGGCTTGTATCATGTCCAATGTCTTTATCTTCCAATGAAGGCAAGCCTTTGAAAACTGGAACAGGTACTTCTTCAGAGTGCGGAACAGGCCGAATAGCTGAGGGAATGTTCGGATACGTAATCTTATGTCGGTTTTTCTTCCCAACACCCGTTGTGTTTACCATGCAGAAATAACAGTCAGTTACATGGTTGGTGGGTTCGCGCCAAATCATTGGAACACCAAAAGGCAGACCTTTGCGTTTTCCTTTGGTCCAGTCTTGAAGCATTTCCTCACAATTGTGGCACACAACATGAGGAGCCCATTGCTTGCCTTGATCACCAAGATGAACTTCAAAATATGCCTTGTAGGCACGCTTGACGAACGAGGATATGTTACGTCTCTGACGATTGAGTGTGTAGCATCCACATATGTAGCAGAAGGCATCAGGCTTGTTTCTGCAATGATGTCTCATTCTGGAAGCCATGTTTGAACTGAAACAAAAGAAGAATGATCAAAATATTAGAAGCTATCTATATATATGGACGTTAAAATGCTTATACATGGTTTACGCAAGTTCACATATGTACAATTTCATTAACCTCAAATTGCATACAAACTAGAGCTTGTAGAGAAAATCTAATTTCAGATTTGAAATCAGCGCCTAAAACTCTTTCAAAAGCCGTTAAAATATCCAATGCAACTCAAAGTTACTGAAAAAGTGTTCCCCTGTGTTATCACTAAGGAGCACCGAAGGAGTGGTGTATGGACACAACACATGGGAAACTAAAGCATGTGCTACAACTGGTACAGATTTGTTACGTAAGGGAGCTAGGACCACAAAACGACTAAAATGATACAAAACATACAAGGACATACACAGAGCCCTGTGTGCTACGAGGCAGTTGCAAAAGGTCTATAGCTACAGTCTGAAAAGGGCGAGAAGGAATAGGGTACTCTAAAATGGGAGCAGTGCACGTAGAACCTTTGTTCTGGGCACAAGATCTACACCGGGCCACATGAGAGGCAATGTCTAGTCGCATTTTAGGCCAATAATACTTCTTCCGAGCCATAGCTAGAGTTTTGTCACGACCTGGGTGACCAGCCTGAGGGGCATCATGAGCAAGGGACAAAACGATGGGAACTAGAGACTTAGGGATCACTAGCTGTGCCACATCCTGCTCAAACACTTCCACATTGCGAATGAGAACTTCGTCCTGTAGGGAAAATTGGTACAGAGGTACTGGTAAAGCTGGTAAGGTGGAATCATCACCAGACTCCAAAGCATAAATGACAGCAGACCAGACAGGGTCTTCACGCTGAGCTTTTACCAGATCCTGCAGGGAAAAGTTATCAATCACGGTAACAGCATCAGCAACATGATTAGCTCGCCCGGGCAAATGCTTTAGGGTTGGATTGAATTCCTCAATCGTGAGGAACAATCTGGCTAGGCGACCTGACAGATTCTTTCCTTGAAAAAGCTGAGTGACAGCAGTGTGGTCCGTGTAGACTGTAATAGGATATCCAAAAATTATATCACGGAAGTGCTTTAAAGCCCACACCACAGCCAGGGCCTCTAAATGAGTAACAGAGTAACGGGACTCAGGCTTGTTAAGAATGCGACTAGCATATGCAATAACATGAGGTCTACATCCTTCTACTTGTTGCATAAGTACAGCTCCAATACCTGTACCAGAAGCATCTGTACAAATAGTAAAGGGGATACTATAATCAGGGAAAGCCAATACAGGTGCTTCAGTAAGAGCAAGCTTCAAAGAATCAAAACTTGTCTGATGGACATCACGCCACTGGAAGGAAGAGTCCTTCTTGAGAAGGCGAGTGAGAGGGGAAGCAATTGAAGCAAAGTTTTTAATGAATGCACGATAGTATCCTGCAAGTCCAAGGAAGGACCGTACATTTTCAACCGACTTCGGTACAGGGAAGTCTCTGACTGCCTTGATCTTTTCACCAGTGGTATGGATACCATGTTTGTCTACAACATGACATAGAAACTGGATACTAGCCTTGAAAAAGGAACACTTGGGTAAGTTGAGTTTCAACCCAGCTTCAGCAAACCGTTGCAAGACCATGGGCAACTTAGAAAAGTGGCTCTCCACATCTTTGGAAACAAGAATCAAATCATCCAGGTAAACAAAAAAGTCCATTCCCAATTAAGCCATGAAATATAGAGTTAACTAAACGCTGGCAAGTCAAAGGAGCATTCCGCAAACCCATGGGGCAACGAAGCCATTCATAGTGCCCATTGGGAGTCGAGAAGGCCGTGATCTTACGAGACTTCTCCTCCAGGGGTATCTGCCAAAAACCTGATTTTAAATCTACAGTGGTGAACACTGTATTACCATTGCCAATGGACTGAAGAAGCTCGCTTAAGATAGGAAGAGGATAATGATCAGGAAGAGTGACCTCATTGACTTTCCTATAATCAACCACAGGACGAAAAGATCCATCCTTCTTAGGCACCAGGAGAAGAAGCGAATTCCACTCGGAGTGGGACTCCTGTACAACACCTTCACTCAACAAATCGTCAACCAAGGACTGGGCTATAAGCCGACGAGAGTGAGGCAACCTGTAAGAGGGGACGTAAACAGGACGAGTGCCTGGCTGAAGGTCAATTCTATGAACCACACGATCCGTAACCCCTAACGGATCATCTGGTAAAGCCAAAGCCTGACGGTGGGTAACTAGCAGGTCAAGGAGACGAGGCGTTTCTTAAGGAAAATCAGTTTCGCCTACAAATGTGGCGAGCTCAGAAGCTACGCGAGCAGGGTCACGTGTTGGGGTAGACTGTAGAGCAGAAGCTGCTATAATAGGCGAATCCTGGAAAGTAGCAACGCGTACCTCCTCAAAGGAGCCTAAGTGACTGCCAGGAGAGAGAAAAATAGGAGCACCCGTGACATTGGTTACCATCGCCGTGGTAACGTGATCCTCACGAATAGTGGAGAGAGTTCCTTCTAGTGCAAGCCGACGAATACGAATAGAGTCAGGCAAAGAGAGAACGTCAGACCCAATTGGGGCACCTGAGACGCGCACTGGAACTCGAACAGAACTTGAAGGTTCAATAAGATGCTCTCCTACAACAACAGCAGCATAATGAGCAACAGGGGCAGAGCGCTGAGAAATTGGGACAGGCACATGTGCGGACTGATCAAGCACAGAAGAATCACAAACAGAAACTGGCCTATCCGAAGCAGAGATATCAAATTTGCAGAAAGTCACTACACGGTGACTAGGAGAAATATCTATGCTATGAGCTGTAAGACCATCAATACCCAGGAGGCAATCACACTTAAGGGCAATGCCAGAGACAACAGCAAAAGTGACATTGAATACTGTAGCATGCGAGGAAAAATGTAAAGGAAGACAAACTGATCCTAGAACAAGCAAGGGAGAGCCTTGCACAGAATGCAAATTATTACAAAAGGGAGATAAAGGGAGATTATACAATTCTCGCAAGGCAAAGTAAGCCTTTCTACTTAACAGACTACATTCTGCACCAGTATCTACAGTGACTGACAGAGGCGTATCCCTAGTAAAAAATTGAAAGGTAAGTAATTGAGAAGATTCAGCAGCCACAAAAGGAATTATTTGAGACCGAACATTGCTGGTCAACTCTTGGGGTTGGGAAACATGCGCTGGGGAAAATGGGATTGACGATGCTGGTGAGAAGTCTCATCCCTAAGTTTCAAAACCTTGAAACCTTGATCAGTCGAATGTTTACACTGACCATGGATATGGCAATAACATAACTGGAAAGGTCATGCGATTGATTAGAAGAAACAGTAGGTACACTCCTACTAACAGGGGACAGTTTTGACGTGTTTACCTGGCGCCTACGGCGAAAACAAAAATCGCTCGAATGACCAGACCTGTTACAAAAAGTACACAACAGGGGAGGGGGTGTGACTCTAGATTGAGGGGAACTAGGAGTAGAAACTGTAGAGTGAGAGAGTTGAGGAGAACAAGGGACATGACCCTGTTGATGAGCATTGCTAATACACAAAGAACTAGATGGGACTTCTCCCAATTTACGAGAAAGTTGTGATGCAAAAGACAATAGAGTTTCATCAGGCTTATACATGAGAGAAGATGCTGCTCGTCTCTCAGAAGGCACCAAAAAAAGGATGTACAAGAGAAACTCAATAATAAGACGAAATCTATCTACAGAAATGTTACCTTTCTCTACCCAGTCCGACTGGGACAATGACTCGAAAGCTTCAACAGCAAGGATACTGGCCTGAGCTTGCGCACGGCGATAATCCAGAGTACCCAGTCGGGATATGAGAGTATCAGCCAGTTTGAAGCACCAATGGAACGCACCACCACCAAGACTATCTGTGAAAAGTTTAAGAAAGTTAGATCGAAAGGTGTCATAATCATAGTTCAGAAGTTTAGGATCTAAACACGAAGCCGAGAGGAGTTCGGCAGCAAACGAATGAGGCACAATCTGGGGCCTTACAAAGGATATCATCTCAGGCCCCGTCGAAACGTTTGACTGTACAATAGCATCTTCATATTGTCCTATGAACTCAGCCGCCCTATAATGAGGGTCTATCCCTGAAAAAGGAACCACAGTTGGGTTTTGATGCAGTAATGTTACCCTATTACCCATTGGCTCAGATGAGCTTAGAGGACTGAGAAACGAAGGCCTCGATTTAGACATGGTGGGAGATAACTTTGTCCCACTTCTTAAAATCATATGAAAATACTAACACCAAACAAATACAACACTCTAACGTAAGCATGAAATAATGTAAAAAAAATAATAATAATAATAATAATAATAATATAGTGAATCATACAGACATATAAGAAAAATATAATTTACAGAAACACA
>NC_134814.1:32287386-32309886 GCF_046742065.1 Oratosquilla oratoria | reverse complement strand
CAAAGAGCGTGATCTTACAATCGTAAACCAATTAAATTTTCTACTACTGTATTCCATCCTTTCTCCAATCAGTTCCGCCGTTACAACTCCACATGCAATAACACTTACTCAAACAACCTCGAATTCACTGCACGCCGACTTAGTTTACTGTATACCTCTATCTACAAGCCTTATCTATAAATCTCTTACAGGGCTTGGCAGCTACCACTTGGTCGTTCCGACCAACCCTTTTCTACTACCCTCTTACAGGGATTGGCATATAAATTATTAAGGGAGCATATCATACAAGGAACTAACTATTAAAGCTATTTCTGCATGAACTGGTTAAATAAGGTTAAAAGAAATATCCTTGAATGGGTGTTCTCCTCAACTTAACAGTACCCCAAAATATAGGCTATACATAACAAAGAAATAAATAACCCTTTCCAAATATGCATATGTTTGTAACATCAAATATATGCTGACCCTTAAAAGATCCAAAAACAATACAATTATAACACAGGCATATATTTGGTGCAATAAATTTATTGGTAAAACTTTCTAATAATAATTTCTAATAACGAAATCAGGAAAAGTGTCAAATAGTATTCAATGTCTTACTCTTTTTGATTGAGAAATCTGAATAAGAGCAGCAACAATTAAGATAAGACATTATCAGAAATTTTGTTTGTGATAGATCTCATTTAAAGATTATTTCACATGTTCATATATGGTGAGTTGTGTATCTGTGAGGTATGTTACAATTATTATACGCACAATAGTAATGGTGTTAGCAATAGTGTACTGTGTCCATGCCGGTCTATTTATGTCCCAAATAAATAACACTGTCCTGCAAAAACTTACATTTTCCAAGTTTCACTTTCAATTCTGCTTCCACTAGTATTTAGAATACCAAATCTAATTTCTTAACGTGTTCAACCGCTGTTTGGAAAACTATTGAAATATCATCCAGAAACACACTGGCAGTGTTTCCTGACAACCCATCTAGAACTGTATTCATTAATCTCATGTAAGTTAATGGACTATTACATAGCCCAAATGGCATTCGTTTGAACTCTTAGTGTCCCGTTGATGTAGAAAAGGCTGTGAATTCTCGTGAGTTTTCATGCAACTCGATCTGTCAGGACGCAGACTTGATATCTATAGTGTTAAAATATATATTCTCGGTTCCTAACTCCTAAGTATATCTCCTATTACCGGCAACGATAATCTATCAGGAACAGTCTGTTTATTCAAGTCCCTATAATCAATAACTGGACACATGGTGCCACCTGATTTTGGCGCCAGAATCAAATGGAAATTCCACTCACATTTACTATGTTCAATAATATCCTGCGATGCCATTTCAGTAATCAATTTATCTACAATGCCTAGTTTGGAATGTGGTAATCTGTAGGCAGGTGTATAGATAGGTTGGATCCCTGATTTTAATTTGATCTGATGTTTTAAAACAGTTGTTTTGCTCAAGACGTCCCCCGGCAAAGCAATTGCTTTATTGTTCTTCAAGAGCAATGCAAATAAACTTTCATCCAACTCAGGATAACTAGTAGGTTCTAGGTGAGTCTTGTAATTCTCTCCTAACTCCGTTTCTTCATGAACTGAACAGATTGATGATATTGGGATTCCACCTCCTCATTACTCTCATTTAAAATCTTAATTGGTTTTATACAAACTTGTAAACATCCTATTATGTACCTTTTCTTAACACTATGTCTTTATATAAAGTACTAATTACTAATATTTCTACCATGATCTTGTTTGTCTTATCCAATTTCAAACCTTTTACCTTAATTGATTCTGGGATGATTAAAATTTCTGTCTATAGTTGATAAATTAACGGTAACTTCTCGGATTTCTTGAACATTTGAGTTGGGTTCACCATGTGAGACTTTATTTTCTGTTTGTTTGGACCGCTTTCCCCCACTATCATGCAATCTAGTACTGCTATCTTCCCTATTAATTTCAAGAGATTATATTATATTAGGTGTAGAAGAGAAGAAGCAGGCCTTCATAGATTGGCTACAAATTAGGACGAGGAAATCGTATGAAAGGTACAAAGAAAAGGGAAGTTAAGCATAAGATAAAGGAAGCAAAGAGGAAAGCAAATGTGAAATGGGGTAAGAGTATAACAGAAAATTTTGAAAGCAATAAAAAAGATGTGTTTAAAGGAAATTAAAAGAGAAAGAGGAGGTGAATCAAATAGAGAAGAAAAGGTAAAAGGTGCAGATGGAGAGATGATAATCGAAGAGAAAGTGAGAGAAAGGTGGGCAAAGTATCTTAGGGAGTTGCTAAATGTGCAGGAGGATAGGGAGGGAAAGGTAGTTACAATGGGAAGCGCTAAGAAAATTAGAGTGATGAGTGAGGAAAATGGAGGAGAAATAGGGAAGGATGAAGTGAAAGCAGCTGTTAAGATGATAAGAGCAGGTAAGGCAGCTGGTCTGGATGGATGCCATACAAAATGTCTGAAGAAAGGAGGTACAGTTATGGTGGACTGGCTGGTGAGTTTATTTATTGTTTGTTTAGGAGAGAGTAGAGTGCCGGAGGGCTGGAGGAGTGCCTGTATATTTCCACTTTACAAGGGAAAGGGGGACAAGTTTTAGAGGGGTCAGCTTGTCGAGTGTAGTTGGGAGGGCTTATGGGAGGGTGTTGATTTAGAGGATTAGGAGAGGAACAGAGGGAGTAATTGGTGAGGAACAGTGTGGGTTTAGGACAGGTAGGAGTTGTGTAGATCAGATCTTTGTGGTAAGACAGATATGTGAGAAAGCTATAGGAAAAGGTAAGGATTTTTGGGGGGCATTTATGGATCTGGAAAAGGCTTACGACAGGGTAGACAGGAAGGCACTGTGGGAGGTACTGCAGATATATGGGATAGGAGGAAAGCTGTTAAGAGTAGTCATGAGTGTTTACGAGAGTAGTAGAGTTTGTGTTAGGATTAGAAATGGAGAGAGTAAATGGTTTGAGGTAAAGGTGGGACTTCGTCAGGGGTGTGTTATGTCGCCCTGGCTGTTTAATCTTTGCATGGATGGGGTGGTGCAAGAGGTGAATGCAAGAGTAGTGGGTCAGGGGTTGGAGATGATTAAAGAAAATGGAGAAAAGTGGGAGGTGAACCAGTTGTTGTTTGCTGACGATACTGTGCTTATAGCAGGATCAGAGAAGTGATTGAGAAATTTAGTGACAGAGTTTGAGAAGGTATGTGAAAGAAGGAAGCTGAAGATAAATGTGGGCAAAAGTAAGGTGATGAGATGTACAAGGGGAGAGAGTGACAGCAGGCTTGAAGTAAGCATTAAGTGTGAAAGACTGGAGGAAGGGGATAGTTTTAGATACTTAGGTGCGAATGTGGCAGGAAAGGAAGGAGTAGGGGTGGAGATAGAATGTAGATTGAGAGAGGCGTGTAAATGCCTTGGTGGGTTGAAAAGTGTAATGAGAAATAGACATCTGGGAATGGATGCTAAGAGGAGGTTATATGAAGGAGTGATTGTGTCAACAGCATTGTACAGGGTAGAAACATGGAACATGAGAGAGGAAGAGAGAAGGAGTTTGAATGTGTTTGAGATAAAATGTCTGAGAATTATGATAGAGTAAGAATACTAGATATGGTGTGTTTTACCCATGGTTGATTTTTTTTCAACGAATGTTTGAATATTTCTGGCGTTCAGAAAAGCATTTTCGAAAGTAGGTTATCTGCCTAGGGCTTTTCCGACAAGAAATGAGGTATCGTATACAACTCTTAGCTGCGTCCGAGATTATATTTTCAAACACAACTTATACTGTGCTTAAAGGGAGGTACTTAAAGCTGGTTATTCATTATTAGTAAGTACCGAATAGTCATAGCAACTGGGGAAAGTACAGCAAATAATTTTTCTGTGAGTCACAGTAAAGTAGTACTAATGAGGTTAAGGGAGCAGGTCAAAGGTACATTGTATAGTGACGCACAATGTTATTTGTTTTTTGCTGGAATTTAATGGTGAAGGGATCTATGTAGATGTCAAAAGGGCCTCCCCTCTTTTCTAACATCCAATTCCTAACCAAATTCATCTTACCTAATATCATCAGTCAAACAAATCCTTTCCCGTACAAAGCGCCATCAGCTAAAGGAATCAGAGATGCCAGTTACATATGATTTACTTATAAAAAATTAAGTTAAGTAGCGTAACGTACCACTCTTTGGTATGCTTATCAATGAAGTTCAATTTAATTAGAATTATCAAATTGAAATTCCGGTCAGCAGGCCCTCATATTACAACCTCGTGGGTATGTTTTGAGTATATGTATATAGGCAAGAGGTTTTCGAAGAAGAGCGTGATCATTTGATGTCAGTTTGAAACGGTTTTCGCTAGGCTAGGGGGTGTCACACATCACCAGGTGTAATAATAACAATAAGAGAGAGTGAGAAAGAGAGAGAGAGAGAGAGAGAGAGAGAGAGAGAGAGAGAGAGAGAGAGAGAGAGAGAGAGAGAGAGAGAGAGAGAGAGAGAGAGAGAGAGAGAGAGAGAAATGCAAGAACAAGCTATTGGTAATAAAAGCGAAGAAATAATTTTTATCCAGAAGACGTAAGGTATATCAATCAATTCTCCGAATACCTTATGTCAAGGCAACAATCAACACAACTATACGCCGTAATCCTGACTGGCTTCTAATAAATTGTATCTTGAAGAACAATTACTTTAACTGATACACCCTCGGCTAAATATCACTTTCCCTAACTAATATATTCTATGATGAATATAACTTTCCTTAAATAATACATCCTATGATGCTTATCACTTTCCCTAACTAACACATCCTATTATAAATATAACTTTCCCTAACTAATACACTCTATGATAAATATCACACTTGAGAGGTCCAGAATGGTAATAATGAAGACTGAACAGTTTAGTACATACTACTTAATGAACTTAGACAAGGATTCAAAGAGACAGCAAGTGAGGCCGTAGAAACATGATGGGGAGGGGGCTGTACACCGTAGGTCAGGACAGAAGTGAGAAAACGTCCAGGCTGCCCTTTTTATGGGTCACAAAAAAGACATGGCATCGCAAGCTGGAACTTGTATGATAGGGATACGAGGGGGATAAGAAAGCTTGATCTAAGACATGGGACTTCCAAACCACCCGGTTCAGGTGTGTATCATTCCTTTGTTATCTTTTATTTTAGTTAGCTAGGATATTGTTCATATTGTATATTGTACCTTATTATGTTAATGATATCTGTATGTGTAGTATGTTATTCCACTCACCCTGCCTGTAATAAAATAAATGATAACGGTTTGGGAGTTGGCAACTGTGGCCCCCCATGGTGACCGCAGTCACGAAGTATACTACTTCTTATCCTCTCTCTCTCTTGGTTCTGAACCCGTTTAAAGCGGACGCAATTTTATCCGCTCCTCTATAATCCCTAGGTTAAGTATGTTAGGTGGACCCTAGTGGTAACAAGTGGTCCGGGTAGGCATAAAATAAGTGTGTGTGTAGTGTTAAGTGAATATGTAAATAATTTATGTTAGAACACCATAGTTTTGCCTTAACCTTGCCCCTCTGAGTTATCCACCGGTCACCTAAACTATTGACATACGAGCTTGAAAGTACTGCACAGATATTTATATTTGATATGCAGTATATTGTTACCCTGCCATTTAGTCTCAATCTTGCGTCAATGATTGGAGGTATGATTGTTTCTCCAATTAAAATTGGACTTTAATGGGAGAGCGTAACAGTGTGTGTGTGTGTGTGTGTGTGTGTGTGTGTGTGTGTGTGTGTGTGTGTGTGTGTGTGTGTGTGTGTGTGTGTGTGTGTGTGTGTGTGTGTGTGTGTGTGTGTGTGTGTGTGTGTGTGTGTGTGTGTGTGTGTGTGTGTGTGTGTGTGTGTGCAACACTGAATTGGTCCCAGTAAACAGATTTACAACTATCAATCACTATTCAATTCAATTCTAAGCCATCAACATCGAGAAATTCCAAGAAGCATATATGCAGAAATTGAAACGTGGCACAGGCATGGACTCGAACCTGTGCTAGCTCGGGACAAGTGATAGTGACTTAACCGAGTACGCCATCAAGAGAAATATAAGTTCAGCGAAACTTTTCTTTTATATTTGTATGCTCGAGTAACATACACGTACACAGAATTTTGCGTTCAACCCAGCTTGTCACGTGGTTTGGCTGTTTTGATATAAGGACTCTACCATCGGTGCCAACATACGAAGAGCACTCACCCAATATAGCACATGGAAAAAAAAAAAATCGAGCACTCCACCCAAGTACTAATCAATAATGGTTTTAGTGAGAAAAATATTAACCACTAGACCAAGAAAATAATGGACGACTGGTACAAAGAAAATAAAGATGATCAAAATTTAGAAAAAAAATAACATCTACTATAAATCTAGATTTTCTTTGCATATAAAGAAGATTAACGTATGTTGAAACAGATTATAAAGAGGAACATAAAACCAGCCAACCCAGAGAAAATAAAAAATCTGGTGATCTATTATAAGACAAGAAAGACCAGCCACCTCATTCTTAAAAACAGCCCCACCTAGAGAGGAAGGAACTTCAGAAATAGAAGCCCATGACACAACATTAACAAGAAACATCCTAAAAGAAAACACTGATATTTTGAAAATATGTACAGATGACAGACTCCTCTCAATTTTAGAAGTATTATACATTAAAGAGTTGAGCCCAATTACAAATATACAAGAAGATGACCTTAGCATTATACATTAATGAGTTGAGACCAATTATAAATATACAAGCAGATAACTGCATGTATGAGACAAATCACCACAAACCCAAGCATGAGACATAACTCCACAAATCAAAGCCCAAGACAAAAACGCTGCAAGCCCAACCACAGGAAATTTGATACAAAACGAAGTCGGAGTCTTCCCCTAGCACGTGACATTTCATCACTGCCTGAGTTACCAGGTAACCTATCCCAGATTTTAAGTATATAAAGTACATACATACATATATATACCAAGACTTTTTCCCCCTTACAAGGGAGGGGAGGTAGCCAAAAAGGAAAAGGCATAAAATTATTCCCACCCATTCCATCCCTAAATACACTCCACATCCCTCCACCCTCCCTCGTATCTTAGCACCTCCCGGATGACGGGTCATCCCTGCACCCTGTCCACTGCCCTGGGTCAGAAGCAGTGTCGCAGGACATAGCACATCTACAGCAAGGCCGATTCATTAAATCGGCACCCCCCTCTCCGTCCCCCCATGCATAAAAGGAGAAGACAGGGAGAAATCCCTTGGGGCTATGTCAAATTTTGCTCACACATACTACCTCACCCCCCATCACCCCGCCCATTCCACCTAATGCATCACAACATCATCAATATACAACCATTCTCCATTCACCCCTGTCTTCTGTCCTCTCCCGTCCTTCCTCAACAGACATTTCCATCTTCCCCAAAGCCCCCTTCACCCCATCCATCCACCTCATCCTAGGACGTCCCCTCATGTTCACTACCTCCACATCTACCTTCCATACCTCTTTTACTAGTCTTTCTTCACTCATTCTTTCCATGTGTCCAAACCATCCTAATACTCTTTCATCAACCCTATCTCCCAACTCCTTTTCCACCCACGTTCTCCTATTCACCTCCTCATTTCTCACTCTATCTAGCCTAGTAACCCCAATCATACTTCTCAGACACCTCATCTCAAACACATTCAAACTCCTTCTCTCTTCTTCTCTTATGTTCCATGTTTCTGCCCCATACAGTGCTGTTGGCACAATCACTCCTTCATACAGTCTTCTCTTAGCCTCCATTTCCAAATGTCTATTCCTCATTACACTCTTCAATCCACCAAGGCATTTGCTCGCTTCTCTCAATCTACATTCTACCTCCACCTTCACTTTTTCCTGCCACATTTGCACCCAAGTATCTAGAATTATCCACTTCCTCCAGTCGCTCTCCCATAATGCTCACTTCCAGTCTACTGCCACTTTCACCCCTTGTACATCTCATCACCTTATTTCTACCCACATTTATCTTTAGCTTTCTTCTATCACATACTCTCCCAAACTCTGTCACCAACTTCCTCAATCCCTCCTCCGATCCTGCCACAAGCGCAGTGTCATCCGTAAACAACAGCTGGCTCACCTCCCACTTTTCTCCATTTTCTTTAACCATCTCCAATCCCTGACCCACTACCCTTGCATTTACCTCTCGTACTACCCCATACCCCATCCATGTATAAGTTGAACAGCCAGGGCGACATAACGCATCCCTGACGAAGTCCCACCTTTACCCCAAACCACTCACTCTCTCCATTTCTAGTCCTGACACAAGCTCTACTACTCTCATAAAAACTCTTGACAGCTCCTAGAAGCTTTCCTCCTATCCCATATATCTTCATAACCTCCAACAATGCCTTTCTGTCTACCCTATTATAAGCCTTTTCCAGATCCATAAAAGTCCAAAAAACATCCTTCCCCTTTCCTATAGCTTTCTCACATATCTGACTTACCACAAAAATCTGATCTACACAACCTCTACCCGTCCTAAATCCACACTGTTCCTCACCAATTACTCCTTCTGTTTCTCTCCTAATCCTCTCAATCAAGATCCTCCCATAAGCCTTCCCAACTTTGTGACTCCCTCCTTGAACCATCCCCATTCCTCCTCCACACCTAGCTCCACTCTATCCTTCACTCCCTCCCACTCCTCCTTCAGCTTCTTCTTGTACTCCTTCTCTTTTTCCTTTTCATTTAAAGAGTTCACTCTAAGCACCTCCCTACCTTTTGTCCCTTTCCTCTTTCTCCATCTACCCTCCACTCTCAACTTACCTTCCACCAAAAAATGATCTGATATTCCCCCACCCTCCCCCCTTAGCACATGTATATCCTTAATTCTTCCTATCATAATCCTATTTACCACTACATAATCCATCAATGCTCTATCTACCACCCATCCATCCACCACCCTCTCCCATGTGTACTTATGCTTTCTTTCTTCCGAAACACTGTATTTGCTATCATCAACTCTCTTTCTAGACACATTTTCACCATCAACTCTCCACTACAATTCTTTCCTGGAACTCCACATTTCCGAACCACTCTATCAATTGGACCATTTCCTACCCTAGCATTAAGGTCTCCCAGTACTATTACACTGACATTTCTCCCTAAATCCTCTATGCACTCATTTAAATCTATCCAAAAGACCTCCCTTTCTTGTACACTCTTCTAACTGCCAGGCCCATATGCACTTACAAAAACCCACATCTCCTTTCCAAGTTTCACCTACATCCACATTATCCTTAAGGAAACCCTCCTTCCACTCCACTACACGTTTACTTATCTCTTCACTTACTAGAATAGCCACCCCTTCCCTCCCTCGCCCTCTCTTCACTCCTGATAACCTCCCACTTACACTCACCCTTCCCTTTCAACTTAGTTTCACTCACAGCCAATACATTCATATCTCTTCTCACAAACATACTACCTATTTCTTCCCTTTTACTCTCATCTGTACCACATCCATGCACATTAAAAGACCCAAACCTTAGGGTGCTGATTGGAAAACTTCCAGACCCTCTTATGCTTTTACTTTTTCGTTTAGGAATGTCCCCTGTGGGGCTACAAGGAGAAGGATGCCTGCTCCCAATCCCCGTCCCTTTCTTCTCGCCTCTTACGATCCAAGTGGAAATACTTGGCGGCAGTATTCTTTTCCCCCACAGGGAATTCCCCCACCACAGAAAATGAATACTCAGAGAAATGGTACAGGATAGCAGCAAGGGGTTGGGGGACAGCATAACGGAGGGACAGTCGTAGTATAAAAGTGTCATAATTTCTCTATGAACAGAGTTTTCCTTTATCAGACAAAATGATGTGTGGTTCTGATCCGTAGGGGCGCCCCATATAGACCCTAAAGTATCAATTGCATGCTACTTTGCTACCATAACAAGCAGCCAGTACCCCAGACGGGGAGTATATAAAGTAACATGATTAAATATAACATCGAAATAATTCTTATCCTGAAAAGATAGAATATTTCTAATGCTACTAAACAAGTGTTTTGAACCTATAATCGCGGTATAGAAAACATGACCACCTACATTGAAGTCAGTAGCCTTCTTTCGAAGGAACATAAGTCCAAAATAAGTATATAAATATATATATATATATATATATATATATATATATATATATACATATATATATATATATATATATATATATGTATATGTATATGTATATATATACACATATATATATATACATATACATATATATATAGATATATATATGTGTATGTATGTATATATATATATACATATATATGTATATATATATATATGCAGGAAAAACACTGGGAGCACGTGTTCTTGAAAATGCAAGGTTGACCACGAAGAAAATAAGAAAACACTTTTGGACTATTGCTATAACAAAATGAGATCCGTGTGTAATTGTCACTCAAAAAAGTTAGATAAGAAGTTACAAGTGCTCATTAAAAATAGTGACTGGACAAAACATGCCAACCCGGATTTTGTTGTCAATCTTTCAGACAAGACATTAAGTGAAAATGTAACAGTAGCCTTAGGTTATGGACTTAGCTTTTCTAATAACCAACTAAACAACAGTGCCCTTGACGTTGGAAAAGCCTTCTGCAATCTCAAACCAAATCAATAGTTGTCGATTGATGACATAAATATCTGTAAAGGTATAGTATATGGTGCAATGTCTCAACAAATTACCCCTAATTGCCCAGAAAGGTTCAAAATCGCCATCAGTAATTTAAAGAAAGACAATGACCTACACATAACAAAAGCTGATAAATCAAAAGTAATTGTAATTCTAAATAAGAAAGACTATATAGAAAAAATGCAAATCTTATTAAATGACACTAGCACATACACTCCACTTAGGTATAATTCCATTGAGTCAGTAAATAGTATTTATAACAAAAAGATTAAGATAATTCTCAAAGACCATAGTGAATTAATTAAGAAATTTACCTCTACGAGCCCCCCTTTACCATACATGTATGGAATGATTAAAACTGATAAATTAGGTAACCCCATCAGGCCAATAATTTCATCTATAGGATCAGCATCCTATAAGCATCTCAAAATGGCTGGTAACTATCCTTAGTCCATTGGTTGGAACAATATCCACAGCCCATGTAAATAATAATTTAGAACTTATAGACAAAGTTAAAAACGTACAACCAAATTACAACTTTAAATTAATTAGCTTCGATGTTATATCTCACTTTACCAAAGTCCCAGTTGATGATTTATTAGATTTTCTAACAGTTGAACTAGATAAACACACTTTACCATTACCTACAAACTGTATCATAAAATTAATCAAACTGTGTGTTAAAGATTGTAAATTTCAATTTGATAATAAGTTCTACATACAAACTTTTGGAATGAGCATGGGAAATCCTCTTTCCCCTGTCCTTAGTAATTTATATATGGAATTTTTCGAACAACATTTATTAAGTAAAATCATTCCTGTAAACATCACCTGGCTACGTTATGTTGATGACATTCTCTGCCATTGGCCGGATAACACAAACATAACCCATTTCCTTACCAAACTCAACAACTTAGTCCACTCCATTAAATTTACGTTAGAAATTGAAGAAAAAGGAGTAATGCCGTTCCTAGATGTAAAAATTCACAGAACAGAAAGAAAATTCCAATTTAGCATACATAGGAAATTAACTAATGTAAATTCATATATACATTACTACTCTTCTCATCACGATAATGTTAAAAGATCTGTTTTCTCATCGATATTTCTTAGGGCATTACGCATCTGCAGCCCTGAGTGCATTGATGAGGAAATAAGAAATATCTATGATATAAGTGCCAAACTGAAATATCCAAAACATTTCATTGATACTTTATATAACTTTGCTAAAAAAATCATATCATAACCCCAATCCAAACAATCACTTTGTCTATAACAATTTATTAGTATTACCCTTTAATGAAAACATAGTCAATGTCTCCAAGTTACTTAAGAAATTCAATGTTAATGTAGCCTTTAAGAATAGTAACACTGTTAAAAGATACCTCATCAACAATTCAAAAAACTGTCCCAAAGGTTGTATATACAAAATCCCCTGTAAATCATGTAACCAGTACTACATCGTTCAAACAGCATAAGACCTCGAAGTTAGAATCAAACAACATAAGAAATGTGTTAAAGATGGAAATATGTCCAGTGGTATTTTCCAACACCTCAGTACTTTTAACCACCCTAATTGGGAAGAAGCTAAAATAATAACTTATTGTAACAATATAGTCGAAAGAAATGTAATCGAAAGCAGTTTAATCAAGAACACACAAAATGATAATATAAACCTTAATCTAGGATTATATAAACTAGACAATTTTATTTGTAAAGAAATTTCTAAAATGTATAAGTTGTAATGAAGGACAGTTGGTCCACACTATTTCCCACTCTGTACCTTTTCACTATATATTATTTGCAATGAAAATTATAATGTAAACTAAACAAATTTGTAACCATGTAGAATAACTTAATTTGTTAAGAAATTTCTAAGATGTATGCTATAACCATACAAGAGATTTTATACCCATTGTAAGCATAGACGGACAGTTGGACCACACTATATTGTCTGTACCTCTGCACCTTTCACTATTTATTAATCGTAAGAAAAATTATAATAATATAAACTTAACAACTTTATTTAAGATTTTTTTTTTATGAAATGTATAAATTGTAAACATGTAGGACATTTCCGCACCCACTTTAAACGCGGACGGACAGTTAGTCCATGGGTACTACCTCTCCTCTCTCACGATGATGTCTCCACGTTCCCTTTGTTTCCCACCTATATATTCTGCACCTTTGTATCTTTCACTATGTATTATTTGCACTGAAGATGTGAATACACGAAAGCGCTCTGCTTTAATAGTTTTTCTTCGTGGTCATCCTTGCATATATATATAGGGTTGATGAAAGAGTATTAGGATGGTTTGGACACATGGAGAGAATGGGTGAAGAAAGACTAGTAAAAGAGATATGGAAGGTAGATGTGGAGGGAGTGAACATGAAGGGACGTCCCAGGATGAGGTGGATGGATGGGGTGAAGGGGGCTTTGGGGAAGAGGGGAATGTCTGTTGAGGAAGAACGGGAGAGGACAGAAGACAGGTGTGAATGGAGAATGGTTGTATGTGGATGATGTTGTGATGCATGAGGTGGAATGGGCGGGGAAATTGGTGGGAGGTAGTATGTGTGAGCAAATTTTGACGCAGCCCGAAGGGATTTCTCCCCGTCTTCTCCTTTATGCATGGGGGGACGGAGAGGGGGGTCGTAGATTTAATGAAGCGGCCTTGCTGTGGATGTGCTGTGTCTTGCGACACTGCTTCTGGCCCAGGGCAATGGACAAGGTGCAGGGATGACCCGTCATCAAGGAGGTGCTAAGTTGAGAGGGAGGGTGGAGGGGTGTGGAGTGTATTCAGGGATGGGATGGGTGGGAATGATATTATGCCTTTTCCTTTTTGGCTACCTCCCTTGTAAGGGGGAAAAAGCCTTGGTATGTGTATGTATATATATATATATATATATATATATATATATATATATATATATGTGTGTGTGTGTGTGTGTGTGTGTGTGTGTGTGTGAGTGTGTGTGTGTGTGTGTGTGTGTGTGTGTGTGTGTGTGTGTGTGTGTGTGTGTGTGTGTGTGTGTGTGTGTGTGTGTGTGTGTGTGTGTGTGTGTGTGTGTGTGTGTGTGTGTGTGTGTGTGTGTGTGTGTGTGTATTCACCTCGGATCTGCTGCAGTCTCTCTCGAGACAGCCAGAAACCATCCTACGGCAGTGAGCTCAGAGCTCATTATTTGCCGATCTCTGGGTAGGTCTGAGACCACTCACACACCACACACCGGGACAGCAAGGTCAAAATTCCTTGACTAACGTCCCGTACCTACTCACTGCTAGGTGAACAGGGGTTACACGTGAAAGGAGACAAACCCAACTTATCTCCGCCCGGCCGGGGAATCGAACCTCGGTTCTCTGGCTTGTGAGGCCAGTGCTTTACCAATCCGCCACCGAGCCGTGTGTGTGTGTGTGTGTGTGTGTGTGTGTGTGTGTGTGTGTGTGTGTGTGTGTGTGTGTGTGTGTGTGTGTGTGTGTGTGTGTGTGTGTGTGTACAGCATGTCAAGTTTTCTTATGGATATTCTCCTTATTACACAAAATAGACTTATTCACTCTTGCAAGATGTGAATTGATTTTTCCGTAGGAGGTTATCTGGGTTACCATATCGCGATTTCGAGTCACATCGACTCTTCTTCAGTGGTGGGAGAGATCGGAATGTTGGCTTTGGGGGATCTGGCCGGTATCTAAGGTGTGCTTGTGTCGTCTGTCTTGTTTCTCCTAGTCTCAGATTGCCTAGTACTAGGGGCTGTGTTCCTTTCCATGCTTGGAGGTCTGATGATTGTGCGTTGAGATTAGGGTTTAATTCTTTGATATTTAAAGCCTCATGTATGTGGAGGTTGCGTGTGTCCGAGCATGTTATGATGATCTCGGTGTTCTCTGTGACCAATTGTCTCTTTATGTTCTCGTGATGTTTCTGGTGTAAGTGTTTTTTTTTTGGGGGGGGGGGGGCTCCAGACGAAAGGTGGTAACCAAGACCTCTGCTCAACTTCATAGTCGTCATGCTAACATAGGTGGATGGGAGTGCTGCACAGTTCCCTTGTTTGCAAGTGAACCTATAGATGACATGCGATTGTTGAGTTGGCTCTTTAATTATGTTTGGTCTATTTCGTAGTAACAGGTGGCTGGTTTTCTGGCTTTTATGATATATGACTACGTTTATTCTCTTATCAGAATTTGTGGGTTTGACATTTCTCAAAAGACATTCCTCTCCTTCCTAAGGCCACTTTTACCCTATGCATCCATCTCACCATAGGACGGCCCCTCATATTCACTCCTTCCACCTCTGCCTTCCACACCTCTTTTACTGATCTTTCTTTACTCATTCTTTCCATGTGTCCAAACCATCCTAATACTCTTTCATCAACCCTATCACACACACACTCCTTTTCCATCCCTGTTCTCCTCCTCACCTCCTCATTTCTCACTCTACCCAGCCTAGTAACCCCTATCATACTTTTCAGACATTTCATCTCAAACACATTCAAACTCCTTCTCTCTTCCTCTCTTATGTTCCATGTTTCTGCCCCATACAGTGCTGTCGGCACAATCACTCCTTCATATAACCCCCTCTTAGCACCCATTCCCAGATGTCTATTTCACATTACAATCTTTAATCCACCAAGGCATTTACTCGCTTCTCTCAATCCACATCCTACCTCCACCCCAACTCATCTCTTTCCTGTCACATTCGCACCCAAGTATCTAAAACTATCCACTTCCTCCAGTCTCTCTCCTTTAATGCTTACTTCTAGCCTGCTGTCACTCTCACCCCTTATATATATATATATATATATATATATATATATATATATGTGTGTGTGTGTGTGTGTGTGTGTGTGTGTGTGTGTGTGTGTGTGTGTGTGTGTGTGTGTGTGTGTGTGTGTGTGTGTGTGTGTGTGTGTGTGTGTGTGTGTGTGTGTTGTGTGTGTGTTTGTGTGTGTGTGTGTGTGTGTGTGTGTGTGTGTGTGTGTGTGTGTGTGTGTGTGTGTGTGTGTGTGTGTGTGTGTGTGTGTGTGTGTGTGTGTGTGTGTGTGTGTGTGTGTGTGTCTGTGCCGAATCATTCATAGTGACTTAAAGCTGTTTCCTTACAAGGTTCAGATTCTTCAAGCACAAACCAAAGCCAACAAGACTGAACGCTTTGAGTTTGGCCAAACCATTAGTGAGCATATTGAGAATGACCCTCAACTTTTGTACTGTTTTCTCTTCAGCGACGAGGGGCACTTCCATTTGAGTGAGCATGTGAATAAGCAAAACTTTAGGTTTTGGGCCAATGAACAGCCTCATGAACATGTTGAAAAACATCTGAGTGTAGAAAAAATAACCGTGTGGTGTGCACTTGGAAAGAATGGTATTTTTGGACCATACTTCTATGAAGAAGATAATGGTCATCGAGTGACAATGAATTCAGACCGATACATCGAAATGCTTCGAAGACGCTTCATTCCAGCATTAAGGAGGAGAAGAGGTTTTGACATGAACACCGTTGTGTTTCAACAGGATGGTGCACCACCTCATTGTTCTGACCGCACTCTTCAGTACCTCAGGCAACACTTTCCATGTGACCGATTAATCTCAAGGAAGACCGCCCTACTCCCCTGATCTCAGCTCGCTGGACTACTTTCTATGGGGCTACTTTAAAGGAGAGAGTTTATGTGGACAATCCAGATACAATTGACAGATTGAAAGAAAACATAAGGAGAGAGATCCGTAGAACTCCTAACGACATGTTGGAGAGAGCTGTCAATAATTTCAATGTGAGAGTGGCGAATGTCATCCAGCAGCGAGGGGCCTGGATTGAACATATCATAAATCAATGACTGCAGTAGCCAAAAATTCATCAATTTGAAAATGCTTTTGTACAATAAATCTTTGACACATTGTCCACGTCTAGTGAATAAAATCTTGCAAAAATTCATACATTTTTAGAAACCACAATTTTTTTTACTTTTGTCCCTCTTTTTGTGGCACACCCTCTATATATATGTATATATGTATATATATATATATATATATTTGTATATGTATGTATATATACATATATATCTATATATAAATATATATATATGTTTATATATACATACATATATATATATATATATATATATATAAATGTATATGTATATATATATACATATATATATATATATATATCTCTTTTTCAACCATATATCACTTTTAATTCCGTACTATCACAAACGCGACTGAGAATCGCTCGAAGGAGGCATTCGTGGAAATTGAAACTTAGACGAGCCGAGGATTCGAACCCAGCTAACCCGTAACAAAGTTACATTGGCGTAACCCAATACGCTATCAAGAGATAGCGTACTAGATTACGTCAATGTAACTTTGTTACAGGTTAGCTGCGTTCGAATCCTCGGCTCGTCTACTTTTCAATTTCCACGGATGCCTCCTTCGAGCGATTCTCAGTACGGAATTAAAAGTGATATGTGGTTGGAAGAGATATTAATTGATCACAAGGAACCATTCAGTGTGTATGTATATATACATATATATATATATATATATATATATATATATATATGTTAGCATCTAGACCTCCTAGAAGACGTAAGCTACCACCAAAATCTCCTAGACATTCATCTACCACCTCTGCTTATACTATCGGCACGACACCGATGCATTTCGGTGCAGTCAGAGTAGCCTGGTACTCGACCTGACATCTTCACGCACCTGGTCACTTGGGTGAGGTCGCTATTGTCCAGGCCGACACCTCACGCGCAGTTGGACGGCTCACGAACCCTAAAGGATTGCCACCAAGCCAAGCATTGATACACATTGTATTTAAATCCCTTTCCTACGGGATATGTCTATCCTGTCCAACCTCGGACAACTATATGTCATTTGTAAATATGTATATGCAATGTATAAGGTAGTTAAAACCTATCCTGATCTCTAATATTTGCTAAAACTGCATCTTGTAAATAAATATTATCTCGTCGGCAACCTAACCACGAGCCATGTATATAAGCACCTCCTGTCACCAAATAAAAAAGGAGAAAGACCACAGAGAGAGACAGAGCTACACGTTGCTCCGCTGCTTTTATTTCAAAGTCTCCGAACACCGCTCAACTACGACCACGTACTACCACAACTCATATGTTGAGATACCATCCAACATATCTGGCAGCAGCGGTGAGATATGAACTTATCTGGTAAACAACGCGGGACTCAAAATATCTGGTAAACTGCGCGGGATTCAACATATCTGAAATCAGCAAGCACAAGATCCCGGAGCAGGAACGTTGTGCAACCTACCCAACGCCAGCAAGCCCATCAACTCGAACCTTCGCTGTGAGTCCTACCCAGCGAAGCGAACGAGCTAGTCAACGCACAGGACAAGTTATCCCAGCGACCCACCTATCCAGCGAAGCGGACAACAGCTCAAGCCATCTCTCTCGCTGTGTGAGCCATCCCAGCGATCCACCCCAACAACCGGCAACGAGACAAAAGCCCATCTCCCTCGCCGTGACCTAGCTCAACAACATCCTTCAAAGGAAGTATCGCTCTTACGTCCGGAAGTCGAACCGACACCTTTCAAAAACTGAACAAATTCCACACACGAACTAACCCATTTGCCACCCTTCTCATTCTTTCAATATTTCCAGATCTGCATCATCGCACCACACTCCATCGAATTATTCAACTTCCACCTCTAGTGAACCCTTCACCATCGCTTCACCTCGTCAGAACTGTAAGTAGATGCCTGTATTTATTGGGGCTAGGTAGCTCTAAATTGTTGTGTGAGTGAGGTTAAGTGAAGGCTATCCAGTGATTTTTTTTATATTTTTTGCAAAGCCTTAAATTTTTTTCGGTGATTTTTTTTTCTTTTTGTACGAAAGTGTGCATGACCCATTCACAGTCCAACGTTTCACACCATTACAACACTCGTTCCAAAATGGCAGCACAAAACGAAAATAACACACAGTCCTCGCCGAATCAAAACACAGACCCAACCGTCGCTCAACCACACATGCAACGTTCTGCAACAAACCTACTAACACTCCTGCAGCATGACAACACTCTTCCTAAGTTCAACGGGACAAACATCGCCATCCACACTCTCTTAGATGACGTCCGTTCGGAAATACAGCGCACACAGGTGCACGATGAAATGACTAAAATCGCTGTCCTTAAAAGTCGCATCGATTTCAACGATACCCTTGCAAGCGACATTATACAATCCGACGCGTTCCAACAACCACAGACTTTCCAAAATTTCATTGACGAGTTCAAAAAATCCTTCGCCCCATATGAACAGTTAGGCTCCCTTTCTCCCATCTACACACTAGGAACAAACTTTGACAACCCCCCTTATCTCACCAAAGAAAGAGCAGTCAGGGAGGCGAGTCAGTTCAAGGAAGAACTAAAAGACGCATTCACTTCTTCACCTTGGGTTAAAAATAACACAATCAGCCTAGATCACGTACTCTCATTATTTGGCTACATAAAACTGATCTCGCGACTTCACCCAGAAACACTAAAGAAAATAGAGAACATTCCTTTTGATCCAGACACAACACTCGTTGACTTCTCTAGAAAATTTTCGGACACATCAGCGACAAAATCACAAATTCAACAACAACAAATCCCCCTTACACACACACTCACATACCCACCCACTCCCACGGTAGCAAAAATCTCACAAGAACATTACACTAGAGATAAACCCATGTCACACGACCATCACACTAGAGGTAGACAAATATCACGCACAAGATCACGACAGCGTTCACAATCTAGGAGACCATTCTTTTGCAAAATCTGCAACATAGTAGGACATAGCACAAACAGGTGTTATTACAGACAACCAACTAGCTACTGCTCATATCACGGACCAGCTTTTCACGACACAACACAATGTCGCGTCTTGAAATCACAAACCTACACGTCATACGCGTCTCCCCAACACCCGACTAGCGACAACACAAACAAACACAACACGGTATGACTATCGTCTCACGGTGAACAAAACACACGACCTCACGAGACAGAATCAAACCCCCCACTACCGATTCTCACGATGGCTGACTCTCGATCATCCCCGTCTGCTATGACATTTCACGCCACGGTCAACAACCTTCCACAACTACTCTTTCTGGACACAGGATCCCCAGTTAATCTAATGTCAAAGGTTTCCTTCGACCAATTCCGATTCCGACACCGTAGAGTAACAGTTATAGAACCAACGGATATCACATTACAAAATGTAGACGGAGTTCCCTTTCCCATCATAGGAAAAACCGAACTAGACATCTCCCTGCATGCCAACTGTCCTCCCATTACAACGACAGTATACATAGCGGACGTAGTGTTTCCCGCAGATATTCTTATAGGTTTGACATGGATGCAAAGAAATCGCATCATCATCTATCCTGCTCAAAACGGCATTGGTTTCAATAATCACTTCATAACGGCTTTAAAGACAGCTAACACGCATGCACACACAGAAAACACGCGCGTCAAACACTTGCATATGATCGAGCAACAGCATGCAACATCAACAACAGCAACAACTGAACAAAACAGTGACGAAACAGAAAAGGTGACACTTGTAACAGACACGCACACTGGTGTAACGGACACGCCCACCCCATCCGCTCACCCCCGTAGCTCACACCACAGACGAAATAGACGTACACTGTCAGCGCGCATGTCAAAGTCAACTCGCGACCACAAGAAACACGATGTTTTCACTAACATACAGGAAATATCACCACAATACACTACCGTCTCACAGATCTCTCTCACGAATTCTCACGCGGTTGTAATAACTGACAAAACACTCTATCCACGCGAGTACACAAAACTCAAAGTGCGTATCTTCAAAGCTCCCGACTCAGATGTTCTTTGCATCACAGACACTTGCCGTGTATCTGGTGTATCTCTCTTATCCGCCCTATCTCACACATCGAGCAAAGGACACACAACAATCATAGTTGCAAATAATACCAATGCCCCTCTTCAGATGAACAAAGGAACGAACGTTTGTGATTTTACAGTGTATCCCTCCCCAGTACACGTAATCGACCATGACAACTCACAACACGTATGCGCCATCACCAACGGAGAACAGAACACACAGGAAACCATCAAAGCACCACACATTAACGATGTAGATTTCCCTGAAGCACGAGAAGATCTCCTGACACTCTTGAACACGTACAGACACGCAATTGCACTCCCAGGCGAACCATTAGGTCTCACAGACATCATACAACATCATATACCACTTCAACAAAATGCAAAACCACGGTACATACCCGCTTACCGTCTTCCTCACAGTAAAAGAAACATTGTCGACAACATAATTGCAGATATGCTCGACCAAGGCATCATTGAACACAGCCTATCTCCCTGGAATTTTCCTCTCTTTGTCGTTCCAAAACACGACGGCTCCTTTCGCCCTGTTGTTGATTTCCGTGAGCTAAATAAACTCATCATTCCCGAAAGACATCCTATTCCTCATCTCCAAGACACAATCTACTCCATAGGCGAACACAACACGGTCTTCTCTACTCTCGACCTTATGTCAGGGTATTTCCAAATACCTCTAGATGACGAATCAAAACCTCTAACAGCCTTCAGTACCAATACGGGCCATTACCACTTCAAAAGGTTGGCCATGGGACTCGTCTCTGCTCCCTCTGTTTTCACAGGACTTATGTTCAAAGTCTTAGAAGGTTTGATTGGAAAGACTGTCTTCATATACCTTGACGACATTATCATTGCCTCACGGTCACTCACGGAACACCTTAACACACTTCAAACTGTCTTCTCAAGATTAGCCGCGGCAGGCCTAAAACTTAAACTCAAAAAGTGCTCCTTCCTCAAAAAGGAAATAAGGTTCCTAGGACACGTCATAAACTCACACGGTGTCATTACTTCTCAAGACAAGGTTAAGGCTGTTCTAGATTTTTCAACCCCTAACTCTACAGAACACGTGAAATCATTTCTAGGACTTTCAGGTTTTTACAGACGTTTTATCGAAGGCTATGCTCACATGGCAGCTCCTTTAACAGCCCTTCTCAAGAAAGATACTCCTTTTAACTGGACGAACACCGCTTTCCACAAGCTCAAACAAGCACTCACAACAGCCCCGGTTCTGGCATTCCCAAACTTCTCTAAACCCTTCACACTATGCACAGATGCTTCATACAAAGGCCTTGGCGCAGTACTAATGCAACAACACGACTCCAAACTTAGACCTATAGCTTACGCCAGTCGCGCATTAAACAAGCACGAACAAAACTACTCTGTCACTGAAATTGAAGCGCTCGCAATCATATATGCCCTCAAACATTTTAAAGACATCATTCTAGGATACGAAATACATGTACAGACAGATCATCAACCCGTTTTAAACCTCTTCAAAGGCAAGAACCTAACTGGGAAACTAGCCAGATGGTTCCTTACTATCCAGGACTTCATGCCTACCTTCCACTACGTCCAGGGCCATGCAAACTATGTCGCCGACGCCCTTAGTAGAAACGTAGCAACAATACGTCAAGCATCAGAGCCACTTGACATTACGCGAGACCGCATCATTGCCGCTCAAGCGACAGACCCCCTATGGAAAAGAATCATACACTATCTAAATTCAGGTGACACTACAAACACAGACGATTTTCCTCCCAACATAGACAACTACTCTCTCATAGATCAGGTTCTCTACCACACAACACTGCTCACAAACAAATGCGAACCAAACCGCATGGTTACACAATTAGTAGTTCCCACAAGTCTTGTTCCAGAAGTTCTCAAAATACTACATGATTCTCCATTAGCAGGACATTGCGGAAAGGACAAGTGCCTCTCGCAAGCTAGGTTAAAG
>NC_134814.1:32279886-32282386 GCF_046742065.1 Oratosquilla oratoria | reverse complement strand
ATTCTCTTTGTGAATTTTTGGGAGACCATAGAAGTTTGATAACTTTGGATTAGTAACTTTCAGCTTATTGAACATTTCTTTGCCTATAATTTCACGAGCACGTTTGTTAAAATCAGAAGTAGTGTTCTTTAGTGGATTCTTTGCCAGTTGTTCGTATGTATCTCTATCATTTACTAAGTCAAAAACTTTAATTTCATAATCTGAATAATTGAGAATGACTATTTTCCCCCCTTTGTCTGCTCTGGTGATGATGATGTTTTTACGTTTGGTGAGATTTTGTACTGCTAATTCGTATCGTTTTGGTAGTCCACAATCTTCCTTGAAACAATTCAATAATCCCTGCATAAGAATCCCTTTTAAGCTAAGTAAATCATTTGGATTCCACAGGAACAGACATTTGGGACATAGTTTTCCCTCTTGTGTCAGGGCTTTCCTGCAGGAACGTATCAAGCTTGCCTCTTTGGAGATTGAAGAGGCATACCACCAAGTTAGATGTGCCACGAGACATCTTAGGCTCATGTGTCCAAACGATAATACTCATAAATTTCTATCAAGGGTAGCTTCAAGTAAAGCTTCCCACATTAGTGACAAACACCAATTTATTCAGAGCAAGAAATTTATAAGGTTACGCAATAACAGTGTTTGGTCAAAGTTCTCTTTGACAGATAATGTAATTAATTTATCAGATGTCACGCTTACTCGCCATGAATTAGAAGTGTTAGGATTAGGAGTTAATTTTGCCATTAAGCCAACTAATAACAGTGCACTTGATTAAATAGTAGAGTTTGATAAGTTCATGGCTTCCAACAATTACGACAAGGATTTACTTAGCTTAAAAGGGATTCTTATGCAACTCCCTAAAATATTCTGCCCATCTTCCCCTAACTGCCTTCTCCTCCATTATCATCTCTCCATCTGCACCTTTTACCTTTTCTTCTCTACTTGATTCGCCTCCTCTTCCTCTCTTAATTTCTTTCCAAAACATCTTTTTATTACTTTCAAAATTTTCTGTCATACTCTTACCCCACTTCACATCTGCTCTCCTCTTTGACTCCTTTACCTTTTTCTTTACTTCTCTTTTCTTTTCCCTGTACGTCTCATATGACTCCCTCATCCTATTTTGTAATCAATCCGTGTAAGCTCGCTTCTTCTCTTCTACAACCTTCTTCATTTCCTCATCCCACCATTCACTACCCTTCCTTCTATTTCCTCCTGACCTTCTTGTTCCACACACCATCTTTGCACACTTTGTGACTCCCTCCTTGAACCATCCCCATTCCTCCTCCACACCTACCTCTACTCTATCCTTCACTCCCTCCCACTCCTCCTTCAGCTTCCTCTTGTACTCCTTTTCCTCTTCGTTTAAAGAGTTCACTCTAAGCACCTCCCTACCTTTTGTCCCGTTCCTCTCCCTGCATCTGTCCTCCACTCTCAACTTACCTTCCACCAGAAAATGATCTGATATTCCCCCACCCTCTCCCCTTAGCACATGTATATCCTTAACTCTTCCTATCATAATCCTATTTACCACTACACAGTCCATTAAAGCTCTATCTACCACCTTTCCTTCCACCACCCTCTCCCATGTGTACTTATGCTTGACTTTCTTCCGAAACACTGTATTTGCTATCATCAACTCTCTTTCTAGACACATTTCCACCATTTCTTTCCTGGAACTCCGCATTTCCCAACCACTCCATCAATTGGCTCCTTTTCTACCCTAGCATTAAGGTCTCCAAGTATTATTACATTTACACTTCTCCCTAAATCCTCTGTGCACTCATTTAAATCTATCCAAAAGGCCTCCCTTTCTTCTACATTCTTTTCACTGCCAGGCCCATATGCACTTACAAAAACCAACATCTCCTTTCCCAGTTTCACCTTCATCCACATTATCCTTGAGAAAACCTCCTTCAACTCCACTACACGTTTACCTATCTCTTCACTTACTAGTATAGCCACCCCTTCCCTCCCTCGCCCTCTCTTCACTCATGATAACCTCCCACTTACACTCCCAAACTTACAATCGCCCTTCCCTTTCAGCTTAGTTTCACTCAAAGTCAACACATCCATCTTTCTTCTCACAAACATACTACCTATCTCTTCCCTTTTACTCTCATCTGTACCACATCCATGCACATTAAAAGACCCAAACTTTAGTGTGCTGGTCCGAGGCCTTCCCGCCCCTCTTATGCCTCTGCCTTTGCTTTTAGGAATTTCCCCTGTGGGGCTACAAGGAGAAGGATGCCTAGTCCCAATCCCCGTCCCTTTATTATCGCCTCTTACGATCCAAGTGGGAATACTTGGTGGCAGTATTCTTTTCCCCCACCACAGGGAATTCCCCCACCACAGAAAAAGAAAATACTCAGAGAAATGGTTTAGTATAGCAACAAGGGTTGGGGGACAGCATAACGGAGGGACAGTCGTAGTATAAAAGTGTCATCATTTCTCTATGAACAGAGATTTCCTCTATCATAGACAAAATGATGTGTGGCTCTGG
>NC_134814.1:32244886-32274886 GCF_046742065.1 Oratosquilla oratoria | reverse complement strand
GATAAAATTGGTATTACCAACACTTGTGAAGGAAAGGAAGAGGTGATACTATAATCATATTTAGATAGTATAAATGAACATGAAAGGTCGAGACAGAGGAGACCTGTTACCACGAAAAAGAAATAAATTCGAGAAGCCATAGCCCCCCTCCCCCCTCCCCCCCCAAAAAAAAAAATTCATTATAAACAATATTTTCCCGTAAAGGTGTGATTTGGAGCGAAAAAAAGAAAAACATATCTAGGACGACAGAATCGACATATTTAAGCAAAGGTTCATAAATGGAAATATAGATGTGATTTCACCTGCATAGCTCCAGCCCCGTATACTACATTTAGATATACGTACACACACACACACACACACACACACACACACACACACACACACACACACACACACACACACACACACACACACATATGTATATATATATATATATACACACATATATATATATATATATATATATATATATATATATATATATATATATATATATCATTAAAAGTGGCAGTTTGCCGACAAGATTGACGAGATAAACGCCATATGAGGACGGAGCCTTTATTTGTACGACGTTTTGCTTATTACAGCTTTTTCAAGTACAAGTTGAGATACAAATGCTTGAGATTAAATAAGGGGAAAGGAGGGAACGGGGAGAGAAAAGGGGGGGGGGAAGGAAGAGGAGGAGGAGGAGGAGAAGGGGGGGGATTGGACACTGGGAAAGGATGAGAATGCTGGCCCAAACGTCCGTGTGCGAAATGTCCACAAAGGGTGGTTTAGATATCTAATATTTTGCTGGCCATGGGTATTAGGGGAATAATGTGAGGCGAGATGTTAAACATGCCCCTGTTTTGTTCAATAGTGTTCGTTCCTTGAATGATTGCTGCTTCTAAACACTTCCTGCGGATTTTGTCTGGTTCCCGTATCAGCAGCTCTGCATTCTTCCAGTCCATAAGATGGTTTTCCTTGTTTCTATGTGTCACACATCCATTGGTGGTGACATCATGCCTGACGTAGTAACGGTGTTCACGTATTCGTGTATTCAGGTCGTGTGACGTTTCTCCGATGTAAACTTTATCACATCCTGAACACGGAATACGATAAACACCGGCTTTGGTGCCCGGTGTCTGGTTGTTGTGTATTTCCGTCTTCGTGATGTCTTTTATCGTTCTGCTTGTCTGGCACACTATTTCCAAGTTGGTGGTTCTTAAAAGACGTGTCAGGTTGGTGGCAACGTCGCCGGTTGGCAACACGAGACGTAATGTTGTGCTGTCCTGCTGCCTACGGCTTTCCCGAATCTTAGCGGCCTGCTGTCTGCAATTATCTAAAAGAATTTTTGGAAATCTTAGTGTTAAAAAGGTCTCTTTAATAAACCTGCACTCTTCTTCTAAGTATTTTGCACTACATATCCTAAATGCCCTAAGGAAAAAGCCTATTACTACTCCTGTCTTGGTCCTTATATCATGGTGGGAGTAGAAATGAATTAAATCATTTTTGTTGGTGGACTTTCTATACACTTTGAATTCAAGTTGGTTACCGTACTTAAAGATGTGTGTGTCCAGGAAAGGAAGAGGATCGTGGATTTCTTCCTCTAGGGAAAACTGAATGGTGGGCTCAACTTCGTTTAAGGCCGTCTGCAAGCGCTGAAGATTGAAACGCCTGGGTGTGACGAGTAAGATATCGTCCACATATCGCAGCCAGGTCACATGCTCGGGAACGATGTTGGCAAAGGGTCCTGTTTCTAGAAATTCCATGAATAAGTGTAGTCCTGGCCAAAGAGTTGATAAACTGGAAGAACTAAATAAGGATAATCAAAACCTAACTAAAGAAATAGAAGAACTAAAAGGACAGTTAAAAAAGTAAAAGATGAGAATCAGAAATTAAAAAACAATAATAAAGAGAATAAAGAATCCATGGCAAAAGAAGCACAGGGTTGGAGAACACTCAAAAATAACAACAAAATTATATTTACAGATATAGTGACACAACAGATGAAAGAATATACTAAGGACACAGCTATTAAGATTATAAGAGAGAAGGAGAATATAGTAAGAGACTTATCGGACAAAGAGAAATGTATAATTATATTAGGGATGGAAGAGAAGCATAATCCAAATAGGACCACAGGAGTAAAAGAGAAGGAAAAAATAAATGAGATATTAGAAGTAGTTTAAGAGGATATACAAGAAACACAGAAAGAAATTGAAGAAATATATAGAATAGGGAAATACAATATAGATAAGATCAGACCAATTAAGATCAAATTTAGGTCACAAACGACAGCAGAAAATGTCTTAGCAAAAACAGGGAAACTAGCAGACAGTGATCAATATAGACAGGTAAGGATAAAAAGAGACATGGATAAAGAGGAATGAGAGGATGAGAAAACAAAAAAGACAAGAGGCCAAGGAAAAAAACGAGAAAAGAACAGAGTCAGAAAGAGAGAAATTCTATTGGAGAATAGTGGATATGGAAGTGATAATATGGCTCATAGCAGAGAAAACGGAAAGAAAGCAGAAAACACGATGGAAGTAGCAAAAAATTGTAAGTGTCTTACACAAATATAGATGGATTAATAACAGGCTTGAACGAACTGAATGATTATCTGAAGGAAAAAGAACCGGACATAATGGGAATTGTAGAGACAAAACTGAAAGGTCCACTACCATCCAACAGTGTAAAGCATGGTGCATATAATTATTGGATTAGAAACAGAGAGGTAAAACAAGGGGGTGGAGCTATGTTCCTGGGTGAGAAGGATATAAATGTGAGGAATGTCACATATGGAAAGAATAGAGTAGAGATGATTATGAAGGAAGTAGAGGACAGGGATGGGAAGAGCAGCAAGTTTGTAGTAAATTATGTGCCTCCTAAAACGGCTTCATGGGAAGAGAGAGAACACAAGAATATGTTCGAAGACACAAGGGTAACACTAAATAAGATAATGGAAGATAGAGGAAGAATAGTTATAATGGGTTACTTCTTCGTAAAGAAATTCTGCTGGGAAGAGATGACAGTGAAGGGTGAAGACGACCTATGGGTAAATGTACTACTTGATATGATTATAGAACATACAAAGACGCAGTGGTTACAAGAGAATATTAGGTATAGAAATGAGGAAGACACCATCGAGACTGGAACAAATAATCACATCAGAACCCGAAATAGTAGACCAGATGAAATGGCAAATTGGATTTTGGGAGAATGCAGGAATGAACTAACAGACAAAATACACAGTCTAATAAGCAGTTCATTGAAAGAAAGAAAAGTTCCAGAAGATTAAAAAAGAGCAAGTATAGTACCAATATATAAAGGGGAAACAAGAAAGACCCTACTAACTATAGACCGCGGTCTCTCATACAAGTACGATAGCTAAAATTTGTGAAAGAATTATGAAAACTTAATGGGTAACGCATTTGGAAAAAAAAAAACGTACATAATCCAAGGCAATTTGGATGTAGACAAGGACGATCATGCGTCACAAACTTAATGTGTTTCTATTCAAGGCTGATAGATGTAATACAAGAAAGAGATGGATGGGCTGATTGTGCATTTCTAGACCTAAAAAAAAGCTTTTGATAAGGTGCCACATAAGAATTTACTAAAGAAATTAGAAACTACAGGAGGAATACAAGGCAATCTGCTGAGGTGGATGGAAGACTTCTTGCATGAAAGAAAAATGAGAGTGGTAATAAGAGACAAACACTCTAATTGGGATGAAGTTGATAAGTGGAGTTCCACATGGAACAGTTCTAGCCCCAATAATGTTTGCTATATATATTAATGATATGGATGAAGGAATTGAAAGTTATATGAGATTCCTTGCGGACGATGCAATATTTTTGAAAAAAGTGAACACTATAGAAGATAGTGAGTTGCTACAGAGTGATATCAATAAAGTATGGGAATGGAGTAGGAAGTGGGAGATGGAATTCAATGTTAAGAAGTGTAGTATAATGGAATTTGGAAGATGCAAAAAAAAAATAGTGAGATCATTTAAATTGGGAGAGGAAGAAATTAAAAAAGTAGAAAATGAGAAAGACCTGGGAGTCATTATTATGAACAATATGTCCCTTGAGAAACATATAAACAAAATTTTTGGAGAAACTTATAATTTAGTAGGAACAATCAAAGTGGCATTTGCATACCTGGGCGAAGAAATGGTGAAGAAAATACTGGTCACTTTGATAAGACCAAGATTGGAGCATGCGGCGACGACGTGGTCACCAAGTACAAAAAAAAAAAAAAAATGTATAGCAAAACTTGAAAGAATACAAAGAACATTTATGAATTTGGCACTAACACTCTCAGAACTATAATATGAAGAGAGACTAGCAAAACTTGAGCTACAGACATTAGAACAATTTATAGAATCATGAAAGGCATTATAACTATTGATAGAGAGGATCTGATAAAACGGAATAGTAAAGATACATGAGGACACGGAAAGAAAATCAAGACAGTTATAGAAAAGACCTAAAAAAGAACAGCTTTCCCCATAAGGTAATAGACGTTTGGAACAATTTAGATGAGAATGTGGCGTGTGCAAAAATGATACACGAATTCAAAAGCAGTCTAGATAAAACGAGATATGAAGACGGAACACCACGAGCATAGCTCCCCTTCCCGTAAAAGACACACACACACACACACACACACACACACACACACACACACACACACACACACACACACACACACACACACACACACACACATACTCACGCGCACACACACACACGCACGCGCGCACACACACACACACACACACACACACACACACACACACACACACACACACACACACACACACACACACACACACACACACACACACACACATTGCGCATTGAAGTGTTCGCGGGAGTGGGTACATGCATGGAGTGTTTATAATATATTTGTCGGGGGAGGTCCGGGTGATGATGTAAATCTCCTTTGTGCACGAGTAAAGCCACCCTTAGTTACGTCACCGTTGGAATAGCTTAAGAAAAATGTCTAATTTTTGCCTGAAAGATTTGTAGATTACGTTACGAGGCAGTGCGGTTGAAGTGGTGGGTGGGAGTCACCATGAAAACAAGGAATAAGGCGGTATCACAATTTTCTTTCGAGCGTAGTTCTCCAGTTCGTCTTATACTTTTGCTTAGATATCAACATTTTATTTCGGCATTTCTGGCTCACTTCATCGATGTCTCCTCTTCTCAGAAAAATCGAATATCTTTGCCTTGTACAGACGAGTCGACGATTTTGTTTATCTACTTACCTCTCTTCTCCAAGTGAAATATGAATTATGGTTATACCTTCCTGTTCCACTTCTGAAGCAATTTTGAACTCGGTTAGTCAAACATATACCTACGCACAATGACAATCGATATTGCTTGTCATCAATAATTGGCAAAAGGAAAAAAGTATAAAGTATGACTATATGAAGCATTATTCGAGGCGGACGGATGCACTAATGAGCGAGTTGCTTTTCTGGAACTCCCTGATATAATGGTTTGAGCTCAAGCTCACAACGGCTCGTTATATAACGTCATAACGCTTTACTCGGGAGCTGTGGAACCAAACAGTCGAATATTTGTTGAAATGGTGCTATATCTGCATATGAAATATCTCTTTACTCAGTGTTTGTGATGCATATTTCTACAGTATTGAAGAAAGGACTAAGAGTAGAAGCTCATCAGTTTATACTTAGTAACGAAAATTCTAAGATAATTGGTAAATCGGTAAGCCAATAATCCTTTTCGTGTGGAACTTTTTTTCATAGTGTGTTGTTTAGTGTAGTTTGCTTGTGGCACCAGCAGCAGCACAAAACATCGACATAAATTCGTACTCGGGAAACAGAACCATGTATCAATCAAGACGAGATGGGATTCTAAATGTATACTGTGTTAGTAAAAAGAAATAATAATGATATTTTGTTCAGCGTGCGGATATAATGTTGTTGATGAAATCCGCTGTAGATAGGAACTTGTGAACAAAGAGCTGTAATTAAGTGTATTTTCTTTCAGTTTTCTCGTATTTCTTGCGGCTATTCAATGTGATATTCTATTTAACTGTATTTATCATGTTTACCATGTTTGGAGGATGGTATTAACATCATTACCATGCAAGCTAGCGAGGTTGTAATTTGGTCACCGTATACGTCGAATGGCATTATATTACACAAGCACACGTACACACACGCATACACACGGTCATACTGATATGAAAACACACATACACCGCGTACACACAGACGTATACAACACACACACACACGTCGGTCGAAGTTACAACGAAGTTTGGAACTCCAGGAAAACTTCAAGTTTCGTCGATCTCAACGACGAGGGAGTACCTTTGTTGTATTACTAGGAGAGGGGAAAGCTAGGTTGTAGTGGGAAGGTGAAGAAAAAGGAGGGATTACTGAGGAAAATGGAATGAAATGAGGGAGGGGACGAACGGGCCCAAACGTTAGGTGAATATATTAATGCATTAGAAATTTGCCCACTCTTGACGCTATACTGGTGTTGTTTTAACCTTACTTTTAATTCTTTTCCAGTCTGACCAATATTGCATTTGTCGCAATTTTTACATGGAATTGAATATATGCATCCTTCTTCCTTATAGGAGAGTTTTTAGGTAAAAGACTTCTAACTGTATTGGAGTTCTTAAATGCCACTTGAATGTTGAAAGTCTTAGGAATATGAGGTAGTTTGACGTTTACGTCGAAGGGCGTTATATTACACAAGCACACGTACACACATTAACATTACATCAGCGTACGGATATAATGTTATTGATGAAATCTGCTGTAGATAGCTACTTGTGAACAAAGAGCTGTAATTAAGTGTATTTTCTTTCAGTTTTCTTGTATTTCTTGAGGCTATTCAATGTGATATTCTATTTAACTGTATTTATCATGTTTACCATGTTTGGAGGATGATATTAACATCATTACCATGCAAGCTAGCGAGGTTGTAATTTGGTCACCGTATACGTCGAATGGCATTATATTACACAAGCACACGTACACACACGCATACACACGGTCATACTGACATGAAAACATAAATACACCGCGTACACACAGACGTATACAACACACACACACACACACGTCGGTCGAAGTGACAACGAAGTTTGGAACTCCAGGAAAACTTCAAGTTTCGTCGATCTCAACGACGAGGGAGTACCTTTGTTGTATTACTAGGAGAGGGGAAAGCTCGTGTTGTAGTGGGAAGGTGAAGAAAAAGGAGGGATTACTGAGGAAAATGGAATAAAATGAGGGAGGGGACGAACGGGCCCAAACGTTAGGTGAATAAATTAATGCATTAGTAATTTGCCCACTCTTGACGCTATACTTATGTTGTTTTAACCTTACTTTTGATTCTTTTCCAGTCTGACCAATATAGCATTTGTCGCAATTTTTACATGGAATTGAATATATGCATCCTTCTTCCTTATAGGAGAGTTTTTAGGTAAAAGATTTCTAACTGTATTGGAGTTCTTAAATGCCACTTGAATGTTGAAAGTCTTAGGAATATGAGGTAGTTTGACGTATACGTCGAAGGGCGTTATATTACACAAGCACATGTACACACATTAACATTACATCAGCGTACGGATATAATGTTATTGATGAAATCTGCTGTAGATAGCTACTTGTGAACAAAGAGCTGTAATTAAGTGTATTTTCTTTCAGTTTTCTTGTATTTCTTGAGGCTATTCAATGTGATATTCTATTTAACTGTATTTATCATGTTTACCATGTTTAGAGGATGTTATTGACAATACCATGCAAGCCAGCAAGGTTGTAATTTGGTCACCGTATACGTCGAATGGCATTATATTACACAAGCACATGTACACACACGCATACACACGGTCATACTGACATGAAAACATAAATACACCGCGTACACACAGACGTATACAACACACACACACACACACGTCGGTCAAAGTGACAACGAAATTTGGAACTCCAGGAAAACTTCAAGTTTCGTCGATCTCAACGACGAGGGAGTACCTTTGTTGTATTACTAGGAGAGGGGAAAGCTCGTGTTGTAGTGGGAAGGTGAAGATAAAGGAGGGATTACTGAGGAAAATGGAATGAAATGAGGGAGGGGACGAACGGGCCCAAACGTTAGGTGAATAAATAATGCATTAGAAATTTGCCCACTCTTGACGCTATACTGATGTTGTTTTAACATTACTTTTGATTCTTTTCCAGTCTGACCAATATAGCATTTGTCGCAATTTTTACATGGAATTGAATATATGTATCCTTCTTCCTTATAGGAGAGTTTTTAGTTAAAAGACTTCTAACTGTATTGGAGTTCTTAAATGCCACTTGAATGTTGAAAGTCTTAGGAATATGAGGTAGTTTGACGAAATTCTCGTTGAAAGGTAGTACTAGTAAGGTTTTTACATTAAAAGTTTTACTAGCCTTTTCCTCGCAGTAAGATTTCTTTGCCGATTTATAAGAAATCTCCACGAAGTGCTTAGGATATTTAGGACATAGCTTCAAAATCAAAATATCCTAAGCACCTCGTAGAGATTTCTTATAAACCGGCAAAGAAATCTTACTACGAGGAAAAAGCCAGTAAAACCTTTAATTTAAAAAACCTATAGCGTCAAGAGTGGGCAAATTTCTAATGCATTATTTGTTCACCTAAGGAATTTTAATCATTCCATAAATTGGGAGGGTGCTAAAGAAATTGTTAAAAACAAGTCATATTTGACTAGAAATATAATAGAATCCAGTCTGATCAAAGTTACATTTGTCAATAACTTAAATTTAAGTCATGGTATGTACAAACTGGACAGTTTTATTGTGAAAAAGGTAGTGGTTCAAACGTCCTCTACCGCGAACGGGTCAGGTCGACAATAGAGCCTCACAACTTTTCCCTGTTCCATTCCTGACCTTATACTCTGTGTATATATTCTTGTGTTCCTTTTCATTTCTATGTACCCTGAGGATGTCTGAAAAGACGAAAGTGCTTGGTCATCAGTTTATCTTTTTTCTTGGTGGTGTTTCCGCATATATATATATATATATATATATATATATATATATATATATATATATATATATATATATATATATATATATATATATATATATATATATATATATGGATTTAAACTTTGACAAATATAACTAAAGGCGGAGGAAGTGTGCGAGGAATAATGGAAGAATTTTACTGCAGTAAAATTCTTCCATTATTCATCGTATACTTCCTCCGCCTTCTGTTATCCTGTACATACATATATATATATATATATATATATATATATATATATATATATATATATACATATATATACATTATATATATATATACATATATATACAATATATATATATATATATATGTGTGTGTGTGTGTGTGTGTGTGTGTGTGTGTGTGTGTGTGTGTGTGTGTGTGTGTGTGTGTGTGTGTGTGTGTGTGTGTGTGTGTGTGTGTGTTTACCTAGTTATATTTTACGGGAAGGTGAGCTATGCTCGTGATGTCTCGTCTTCATATCTCATTTTATCTAAACTCTTTTTAAATCCATGAATTGTTTTTGCACACACCACTTTTTCGTCTCACTTGTTCCAGATGTCTATTACTCTGTGGGGAAAGCTGTTCTTTTTCAGGTTCCTTCTATAACTGTCTTTCTTGATTTTCTTTCCGTGTCCTCTTCTATGTCTACTATTCCATTTTATTAGATCCTCTCTATCAATAGTTTCTATGCCATTCATTATTCTATAAATAGTTATCAAGTTTCCTCTCTCTCTTCTTTACTCTAATGTCTGTAGTTCAAGTATTGTTAGTCCCTCTTCATATGATAGTTCTGACAATTTTTGTGCTAATTTTGTAATTGCTCTTTGTATTCTTTCATTTTTTTTTTTTTTTTTTTTTTTTTGTACATGGTAACCACATCGTCGTTGCATATTGCAATCTTGGTCTTATCAAAGTAACAAGTATTTTATTCGCCATTTCTTCGTCCAGGTATGTAAATGCCACTTTGATTGTTCTTATTAAATTATAAGTTTCTCATTTTTTTTTTATGTTTCTCAGGGGACACATGATTCATAATAATGACTCCCACGGCCTTCTCATTTTCTACTTTTTTTTCTATTTCTTCTTTTCCCAATTTATAAGATACCACAATTATTTTTTTGCTTCTTCCAAATTCCATTACACTACACTTCTTGATAATGAATTCCATCTTCCACTTCCTACTCCATTCCCATACTTTATTGAGATCACTCTGTAGCGACTCACAATCTTCTTCAATGTTCACTTTTTTTTCAAAAATTTTGCATCGTCCGAAAGAAGCTCATATGACTTTCAATTCCTTCATCCATAGCATCAATATATATATATATATATATATATATATATATATATATATATATATATATATATATATATATATATATATATATATAACAAAAATTATTGGGGCCAAAACTGTTCCTTGTGGAACACCACTTATCACTTCATCCCAATTGGATTGTTTGTCTCTTATTACCACTCTCTTTTTTCTTTCATGCAAGGAGTCTTCCATCCACTTCAGTAGCTTGCCCTGTGGCACCTTATTAGAAGCTTTTTTTTAGGTCTAGAAATACACAAGCAGCCCATCCATGTCTTTCTTGTATTACATTTATTAGCCTTAAATAGAAACACATTAAGTTTGTGACGCATGATCGTCCTTGTCTAAATCCAAATTGCCTTGAATTTAGTTTTTTTTCCGAATGCCTTACCCATCCAGTTTTGATCATTCTTTCATAGAATTGAGCTATCGTACTTGTAAGAGAGACCGGTCTATAGTTAGTAGGGTCTTCCTTGTTTCCCCTTTATATATTGCTACTATACTTGCTCTTTTCCAATCTACTGAAACTTTTCTTTCTTTCAATGAACTGTTTATTAGGCTATGTATTTTGTCCGTTAGTTCATCCCTGCATTCTCTCAAAATCCAGTTTGCCATTTCATCCTATCGATGTGATTTTCCGACATCGAGATTATTCAAGTGTTTCATTATTTCATTTCTTGATACTTCTATCTCTTTCATAGGGGAAACTCTCTCCTCCCATTCGATATCTCTAGGTTGTATGTTCTCCCTTGTAAACTCTGATTTAAAATGCTTATTCATAATTTCTGCCATTTCTATTTCCTCTGTGTATTCGATTCCTCCTTGTCATAATTTCTCTAATTCTTGTTTGTTTTTCAGTTTGTTGTTTACAAGTCTGTAAAATAATGTTGGTTGATCTTTAAATTTTTCTATGGCATATTTTTCGTATTTTCTCTTTAATTCTCTGCGCACTTGTACATTTTCATTTCTATGACTAGTATATATTTTCCACATTTCAGGTTTTTTGTCTTTTTTCCATTTTATGGAAGCTTTATCCCTTTTGTCTTTTAATTCCCTACATCTTTTGTTGTACCAGGACTTAAAATATCCTTTTTCTTGGTTTTGTCTTGGCACAGACTTTTTCACTCCTCTATAGATTTTTGCCATAATACTCCCTTTTCTCTTCTACTGTTGTTTCCTCCTTGTGTATTCTTTCCCTGTCTGTTTTTTTTAAAGAATTCTTTTATTCTGTCAAAGTTTGTTTTTTTCATACTTCAATCTTCCCTTTCTATATTGTTCGTTTTTTCATGTATTTTTCATCATTTAGTTCCAGTTCAACCAATATGTGCTCACTTTTTACTTATTGGTGTCTTATATTTGATCTTGTCCACTATTTCGGGTTCTGATGCGATTATTAGGTCAAGTCTCGATGGATCTTCGTCATTTCTATACCTAGTATTATCTTGTATCTATTGCGTCATTGTATGTTCAATAATCATATAATGTAATACATTTCCCCATAGGTCATCTCCACCCTTCACTGTCATCTCTTCCCAGCAGGTTTCTTTACAATTAAAGTCACCCATTATAATCATTCGTCCTCCATCTTCCACTATCTTACTTAGTGATATCCTGGTGTCTTCTAACATATTTTTGTGTTCTCTCTCTTCTCACGAAGCCGTTTTAAGAGGCACATAATTTACTACAAACTTCCTGCTCTTCCCATCCCTGTCCCCCACTTCCATCGTAATCATCTCTACTCTATTCTTTCCATATGTAACATTCCTCACATTTATATCCTTCTTAGTTAGGAACATAACTCCACCCCCCTGTTTTACCTCTCTGTTTCTAATCCAACAATTATATGCACCATATCCTACGCTGTTGTGTGGTAGGGGACCTTTCAATTTTGTCTCTACAATTCCCATTATGTCCGGTTGTTTTTCCTTCAGGTAATCATTCAGTTCGTTCAAGCCTGTTATTAATCCATCTATATTTGTGTAAGATACTCTTAATTTTCTGCTACTTCCCTCGTGTTCTCTGTTTCCCTTCCGTTTTTCTCTGCTATGAACTATCTACTCACTTTCATATTCACTACTCTCCAATAGAATTTCTCTTTTTCTGTCTCTGTTCTTTTCTCGTTTTTTCCTTAGCTTATAGTCTTTTTGTTTTCTCATCCTCTTTTTTCTTTTTATTAATTTCTCTTCTTATCCATACCTGTTTACATTGATCATTGCTAGTTTCTCTGTTTTGCTAAGATATTCTCTGCTGTCGTTTGTTACCTGAATTTAACCTTAATCAATCTGGTCTTATCTGTATCGCATTTCCCGAGCCTTTACATATCTTTTATTTGTTTCCCTATTTCTGGTTTCTCTTCTTAAACTACTTCTAATATATTATTTACTTTTTCCTTTTCCTCCTTTATTCTTGTAGTCCTATTTGGATTATACTTCTCTTCCATCCCTAATATAACTATACATTTCTTTTTATTTGCTAAGTCTCTTACTATATTCTCGCTCTCTCTCATCACTTTAATAACTGTGCCTTCAGTTTGTTTGTTCATCTGTTGTTTCACTATATCTCTAAATTCAATGTTGTTATTCTCCTGAATCTTTTTCCAACCACTTTCTTCTTTTGTTATGGACTCTTTATTTTCTTTACTATTCCTCTTTAATTCCTCATTCTCTTCCTTTACTTCTCTTAACTGTCTTTTTAATTCTTCTACTTTTTTAGTTAGATTTTGATTCTCTTTACTTAGTTCTTCCAGTTTATCAACTTTCTCTGCAACTAGAGTTAATTGGTCAAACCTAACCTTCCATTCTTCGTTCATTTTTTTTTTCTCCTCTAGAATTACTAGTCCGCGGAGGTTGTCCCCTCCTCCCTCTTTAAATCCATAAAAACAGTTATCATATGCTTCCTTGTTGCTCGTCTGTATATTCTGCCCCCCGTTTGTTTACGCCTCTCCTAAGATCATGGGCCCATTCGTCTCCTTCCTCATTTCCTTCCATTTACCTCGGTAATCCTTCCTCTTTCCCCTTCCCTATTAATACAACACAGGTACTTCCTTGTCGTTGTGATCCTCGAAATTTGCAGTTTTCTTTGAATCCAAACTTCGTTGTCACCTCTACCGACGTGTGTGTGTGTGTGTGTGTGTGTGTGTGTGTGTGTGTGTGTGTGTGTGTGTGTGTGTGTGTGTGTGTGTGTGTGTGTATTCAATTGGTCTTTGGATCACGTGTTGGACTCGTGATCGACAGCTATTTCCCTCCCGGAAGAGAGCTCAGAGCTCGTAGGTTCGATCTATGGGTAATGCTATGACCTTTCACACACACACACACACACACACACACACACACACACACACACACACACACACACACACACACACACACACACACACACACACACACACACCCAACTCCCCGCCCACGAGAGTCAGAGTAACGACCCGAAGCGCAGCAGTACCGAAATAATTTCGGCCCTGGGCAGGATTCGAACCAGGAGCTGCGGGCCACTTTCGTGGCAGCTCAGCGTTCTACCAACTGCGCCACCGAGCCGTGTGTGTGTGTGTGTGTGTGTGTGTGTGTGTGCGTGTGTGTGTGTGTGTGCGTGTGTGTGTGTGTGTGTGTGTGTGTGTGTGTGTGTGTGTGTGTGTGTGTGTGTGTGAGTGTGCGTGTGTGTGTGTATGTGTGCGTGTGCGTGTACACACACACACACACACACACACACACACACACACACACACACCCGTGACCCTTGTCAGAGATGTTTACTTCTAGAAGTGCCGGGATATCCTCCAGGAAAACTCTAAATTTAAACTTATCTCTCGAAACCTGGTTGCTCAGATCAAAACTAGATTGAATGAACTCATTTGTATAGTTAATGCTGTGATAGCAGGCACTAAAGTTGTACCTCTATTTGGTGATTTTTTCCTTAGGTAATTTCTATGGAAAATTGAAAACCCACAAGAAAGGGAGCCCCCTCAGGCCCATCATTTCTCAAATCCCTAACTCCTCATATAGCATGGCAAAATCTCTGTATAATATTATTACTCCTTACATCCCCAATACTTATTCCTTAAATTCCATAGATGAGTTCATTGAATCTTAAGGGTCAATAAGCCTAATGGCTTTCTGTTAGCGCCGGTTGCACTAATCTCTAAAGAAATTCTTATTCTTCTGTATTGTAAAATTCTTCATTCACCAGTGTTCGCTGTGCTGGCTATAGCACTTAGCAAATTTTCATTCTTCTTTAGGCCCCATGCCTAGTCCTTCACTCAACGCTTGAGGGGTGAGATTAAATTAGATTGATTTTTCTTATCTTCATTCTACTACTTGGGTTTGTGAGATACACCAAGGGAGCCCTGTTCGGGATCCCTCTACAATACGTCAAGCCACCTTCATTCTGACGTCACTATTTCATTCATCCAATATCTTTTTACTTCTCAAACAAGTGCCACTCCTTAAGTGCGTGACTTTACCTCCCTGCGCCAATAATTTTTCTCCTCCTCCACCTTTTTCTCCATTTAAAGCGGATGTTATACTGTTTCAACGATATTATTTACGTAAGCATTATGTCGCAACGGAAATGGCTTATACCCTTACAATTTTTGCTACATCAGCATTGTTTACATATACAAGGCGCGAGCGAGCGCGTGGATGACTAAGCCCTTTCTGTTGGTCGTTGTTTTTAAACCTTTAGTCAACATTAGCATACGTCTCCTCATACCCCTCTATCTACTCAATTGTCTACCTCTATCTACCGGCCTCTTACACCTTCTAGCACCACAGGATGCTGTTAGTTAGTTTTTTTTTTTGTTTTTTTTTTAATATACCAGTCCTTAGGACTATTAACATCGTTCTTAATTATGTATATGAAAGCGCAGATATCCCCTCTCTTACTATCCCTAGGCACATAATGGAAGAGATGCTAGGAATCTGCACTACAGAAACACCCTTCAAATGTCCAGAAGGGAAGTTATATGTCCAACACGATGGGATAGCAATGGGGCCTCCCCTCGGAGTACTCTTTGCTCAAGTCTTCATGTCTGCAGTGGAGGAAGCAGTTTTCCAGGACGACGGCATTAAACACAACTTTACCACAGATACATTGATGACATTTTTGTCTGTACGCAGTCTAATGTCCCTCTTGAAATTTTAAGACTTCGCCTCCAGGAAGAATCCGGATCAAACTTAGCGATAGAACTGAATAAGGATGGCATACTCTCATTTCTTGATGTCATAGCGGATTCTTTATCCGAGGAATTTGCCATCAGTGTGTATAGGAAACCCACTAACTTATAAGAACGTTTAAACTTTAATAGTAAGTGTTCAACCAGTTAAAAACAGTGGTATTAGAGTTTATGTCTGTAGGGCTCTCAAAATTTGCTCTTCTTGACAATCTCTACATGTAGAGTTCAAACATTTTCGTCAAATACTGGTGAACTATGGTTTTCCTAATTGTGAATTTGATGCAATATATAATATAATGCTATCTGACCACCTTCCCCCAAAACATCCCCCAAGCCTCAATTCATTAACAATAATTACCGTAATATCTTTACTTAGGCATACAAAAAATAAAAAAATAAAAATGAAAAAAGAGAGAAAATTATAAAAGATATTATCTCTGAAAACTGCTTCCCAATCTTTAACGAGAAGAAAATCAGAGTAATTGTCTACTATTCTAACTCTAAAACTAGCTCTTTGGTTATTCAAAACAACCTGAAAATCAATACTGAGACTATTTCCAAAATCAATGTAGTATATGAGTTTAAATGTTTTATCGAGGACTGTGCAACTCGTAATTCATACTACATTGAACATACTGGATGTAGTCTCAGTAGAAGAATATCAAAGCATTTGCAAAATAGAGCTATTAAACATCACATGAAAAAAAAAACACATAACCAAACCGCCACCCGTGAGAGCTTAGTTAAAAGCACTAAAATAATCGCTAATAGAGACCCACAAAAACTCAAGCTTTTAGAAGCAATGTATATATGAGAATATAACCCCATTATAAACATCCAAAGTAATATGAATTTCAAGCATCAACTTGTACAGTAATTCTCTATATCGTATGGTGAACCCCTCAACCCCTCTTCCTCCAACCGACCCATCCGTTTCCACCCCACCCTCCGGCATCACAGGTCATAGTCCCCCCCTTCCTCCCTCCTCTCACCCACTCCCTCCATCTTCCCCTCCAACCTACCCCGCCATCCCCACCTCTACCCCCGCCATCATACTAACGCTGTCAAGACAGGTCAAACCCAACCACCCCCTCTGTCCCTCTCTCTACCCCCTCCCCCTCCACCACCACCACCTATGAACGTTATGCTCTGATATATAAGTCAAAGACCCAAGCTCTCATATGTCTTTTTTTGTTTGTTTTTTGTAAGTATTGTCCCCTAGCAGTTCACGTATCTGTATTTGTAACTATTTGACTTATTCATGTATATTTTCTATTCTTGTAAAAGTTTTGCAATGTTTTAATATCAATCTAATCTCCCAAGTCCTATATTTCTGTATGATTGTTATTTATATGTTCCAGATTTTCCTGTTGATATATATTTGCAGAATTTATCGGGGTGGCCAATATAAATAAACAATATTACAAATATGTATGTACAACACACAAAGAATATTCTATGCCACCATTACAAGAAGAAACGTTGAAAATTAAATTAGTATTTTTGGTCAACTGGGATTTGCCCCCCCCCCCCAAAGGGCCAGATACTTATCAGAAAGCTGAAACATATGCAAAAGAAAATCTACAGCTACCTAAACGCTGTCGACTTTAACAACACATGCATATATATATTTATATATGTATATATATATATGTATATATATACATATATATGTATATATACATATATATATATATACATTTATATATATACATATATATGTATATATACACACACACACACACACACACACACACACACATATATATATATATATATATATATATATAAATATATATATATATAGATACTTATATATACATATATACATATATATATTGTTATGGCTCAGGCTGGAAAGATATTTGTTAACCACAATAGCATACCGAGTGCCCAAGCCACAACAAAGCTAGAAGGGGGATATAGAACGCATCAGACATTTGGTATGCCAAAAGACAGGACAGTATCAACCATTTAATATTTCAGTATGAAATATAATCAAACATACAACATAAGTTAACAAAACAATAATAATATTAATTCTAACACACAATAGGAATAAACGGGGAATGAGATATGTAGAATTTTTGAGAATGGGTAAGACTGAAACCTGGCACGTCGAGTCGTCGGTTGTCCAAGCAATGATTACTTTCAATCCAGAGGGGGAGAAGCTGGCAGCTAGCTAGAAACGAGTCTGTTGAGTGTGGGGAATGGCTAGCTTTATCTAGGGGAACTAGGCTGACGTCTTGGCCAGTGATTGGCTGAGGGCAGTCATTCAGACATAACTGCTGAACTACCGCTTGGCTGCGGAGCGACCGAAGTGGGGGGTGGAGGAGGAGGCTCACTGCTTTTTTCTTCGGAGTAGGATGGCAGTGTATTTGGAAGGGTGTCATTTAGGTGAATGGGTACTTTGACACCTGGATGGGGTACCGTGTCACCTGGCTAGGGGTAATATCGTGACACCCCCCCACCGAAGACCTCCGAAGGGGAACATGAAGGAGGTTAGCTGACTTGAGCCCGGGAGAGAGTATCTGCTATGATGTTGCCAGGCCCTTTTATGTGGTGGATATCTAGATGGTACTCTTGTAAGGTTAGAGCCCAACGAAGAATTTTCTGATTCTGCAGCTTTGCTTTCTGAATGAAAGCGAGAGGGTTATGGTCGGTGAATATCTTGATGGGTGTTGTTGATGACTGGAGATAACACCGAAACTTCTTGATTGCCAGGACGAGGGATAGGGCTTCCTTCTCTATGGTGAAGTAGCTCTCTTGATGTTTGTTGAGCTTTGCCGAGAGGAAGGCCACAGGATGGAGAATGGTGTAGGTAGGATAAGATTGTAGCAACACTGCGCCCACTCCAACTTCACTGGCATCTATTTGCAGGTGGAATGGTAGGTGGTAGTTAGGCGACTTTAGCACCGGTTCGGAAGTCAGGAACGATTTGATGTTCTCGAAAGACGTCTGGGAGGATGGGGAACACTGGAAGGATTTGGCCGAGCTGGTTAGGTCAGTAAAGGGAGCCGCGACGGTGGAGAAGTTCTTGCAGAAGCGGCGATAATAACCGGCCATCCCAAGGAACCTCATCACCTCCTTCCTTGTCCTTGGTGTAGGGAAGGCTAGGATCGCTTCTACGTTGGCTTTCTTGGGCCGCACCGAACCACCACCTACGGTGTGGCCTAGGTAAGTCACGGTCCCTCTAGCAAACACGGACTTCTGCAAGTTGATCACCAAGCCCGCCTCCTTCAGACGATGGAATAGACCATCTAGTCGGGTCAAGTGGTCTTCCCAGTTGTCAGCTACCACCACCACATCGTCGAGATATGCTCCTACTCCAGGTAGACCTTGGATGATAACATTGATTAACCTCTGGAAGGTAGCAGGGGCATTAGTAAGTCCAAACGCCATCACTCTGTATTGGTACAGACCAAAAGGGGCTACGAAGGTAGAGATGGCTTTCGCTTCTTGGGTTAAGGCTACTTTGAGAAAGTCTATGGTAGATATGAAAGGGGTATCACCTATCATATCTAGTAACTGTTCAATAAGGGGCAACGGGTATGCATCCCGGACGGTGACATTGTTTATCTTACGATAGTCTGTACACATACGAAACGTGTTATCTGCCTTTGGTATCAAAAGGCAGGGTGAAGCCCAAGGGGAATAGCTAGGTTCTGCCAAACCATGATCTAGGAGATACTGGACTTCTTTTTTAAGGATTTCAGTCTTTTCGGGGTTTAAGGGATATGGACGCTGTCTAATGGGAACTTGATTTGTATCTTTTAACTGGATATTACGTTGGAAAAAATTGCATAAGCCTGGGTGGTCTAGGGTAATTTCTGGAAACCGTCCAATGACACTGATTAATTGAGTTTTTTGACTTGGGTGAAGCCCAGAGAGATACTTATCCAGGTGGTGCAATGTTTCCCTATTGGAGAAGGCACTGTTGGGCAGGGGGAAGTCTGTAGTTGGGGTGCCTTCGTCCTTCGGCAGTGTTACAGGATTCACAATAGATATGGGCATGGTCTTGGTATCCTCCTCTGGTAGTCTGGAAAGGTAACGTTTGATAAGATTTATGTGTACCAGCTGCTGTTTTTTCCTTCTGTCAGGAGTTTCAATGATATAATTTAAAGGTCCTTGTTGTTCTAGGATCTTACATGGACCAAAGAACTTTTTATGAAAAGGGTTAGTTGATGGAGGGAGAAGGGCTAACACCATATCTCCTACCTTAAAAGTTCTTACTTTGGAGGTTCTATCATACTCCAACTTACTCCTTTTCTGGAACTGGGAAAAATGGGCTTTGGAGACAGCTCTCACCTCCTGCAATTTATTGATCAAATTCTGGATATATGAATTAACATTAGTTTTCTCTTGATTTGATTTAAACCATTGTTCTTTGAACAAGGTTAAGGGTCCTCTTAAGGATCGCCCGTATAACAATTCAAAGGGTGAGAACCCCATGGCCTCATGATTAGCTTCTCTGATGGAGAAGAGAATCCAATCGAGATTAGAGTCCCAACTGGATCCTGTATCTAGGCAATATTTGCGCAGTATGGCTTTCAGCGATTGATGATACCTTTCCACACAACCCTGAGATTGCGGGTGGTAAGCGGAGGATGTAACATGCTCTATCCCTAACTCCGTAAGGACCTAGTTGAAAAGAGAACTAGTAAAATTGGTTCCTTGATCAGATTGAATTTGTCTAGGGATTCCTTTAGAGGTAAACATTGACAATAAGGGTTTAATGATTGATTGGGCTGAAATTGATTTAAGAGGAAATGCCTCCGGGTAACGGGAAGCCACATCGACAACAGTTAACATGTATTCATTACTCTTTTTTGATTTAGGTAATGGTCCCACACAATCAATAATTATTTTATCAAAGTGTTCCTCACTGATAGGAATGGGCTTAAGTGGGGCTTTAGGAATTTTTTTATTTGGCTTACCCGCAGCCTGGCAGACGTGACAAGTCCTGATGAAGTTAGAGATGTCTTTTTGCATTCCTGGCCAGAAAAAATGATCAAGTATTTTGATGTATGTTTTCCTCACTCCTAAGTGTCCTGCGAAACCATCATGAGCTAATTCCAATACACTATTTCTGACTGAGCGAGGAAATACAATTTGGTGTTTTTCTGCCCATGTTTGTAGCATACTCTCATCAAGATTCCATCTGGAAAATAGAAGCAAGGGGTGGTGTCTATGTCTGCTTTGGTTGTGGCTGTGTGTAGCAAGTAGGAGAGTGTATCATCCTTTTGTTGAGCTTGGACTAGTTCGTCCTTGGTTAGTGTTTTGTTGATTAAATCTTCCTTACCAAAGGACGGAGGAGAGGTGGGTAAGGGCTTGAGTAAGGATGAGGAATGTGAGGGTGGAGAAGAAGACGTTACCCTACTTTGGGATCGAGTTACAGCACAGGCTGGACAACTCTCATCCAATTCAAAGGTAGGACTTGCAGGTAAAGGTTCACCTACTGTCCTTGGTGGGGGAACGATTAGGGTATCAGCGAGATCGTTACCCAAGAGGAACTTTATCCCATGAATAGGTAAGGATCCGTGACGTACTGCAACTTGCATTTGAGAAGTAAGGAATGCACATTCTAGACAAACTTCTGCTAGGGGGTAAGAAGTTTGACTTGTAAGATCAGACAATAAAACTTTTTCACCTGTTAATGCATTGGATATATTGGGAATGACATCTAAGAGGAGAATTGACTGGGCTGCCCCTGTATCCCTAAGTATGGTAACGGGGTAATGAGGACCACCTTAATGTAAAGATACTTTTCCTTGGAAAATCTATGGGTCAAAAGAAGTATTGGGATTATGAACATTAGAGGCTGCAATAGGTTTAGATTTGGCACTATGATCTTTAGATTTGCTTATGGCTTTACAACCTGGATTATTACATTCTTGAATGGAGTGACCTGTGTTTTTACAATAACTACACTGTACTGGCTGGGAAATAGGATTATACTTGATGTTACTTCCTACTTTACCACCTGCTCCTTCAGGGCGATAACCAGAAGAGGATCTCACAATGGGGCTTTGCCTGCGAGTTTCGCTTCCCATTTTTCTATCATCAAGGCTTGGGCATCAGCTAACTCGGCGGCCTGGATCAGGTCTGTTTCCCTTATATCTTCTACATATCTCAAAATGTGAAAAGGGAATTTTACTTTTCCATTCCTCCAGGACTATAGTATTGAGAAGTTCTGAAAAGGTAGTTACATTTATAGCTTCTAACCATTTTTTACACTAAGTTTTTCTGAGGCAAATTCAACATGCGTTTGAGCATGAGATTTTGTTAAAGATCTGAATTTTTGTCTATAGCCATCAGGGGTTAGAGCATACGTATGTAGAACCTGTTTCTTAACGAAATCGTAATCGTCGGGCCTGTCTAAACTATTGTACACCTGAAGAGCTTTTCCTGTTAATTTTGGAGTTAGTATTGTAAGCCAGTCATCTTTGGGCCACACCTGTTTGAGAGCTACAGCTTCAAAGGTTTTGAAGTAGCCGTCTACATCCTCTGGTGAAAATGCAAGGACTAAAGAAGACAAATTACCTACATTCAGTCGTACTCCTTTCTCCTGAATGTCTAATTCTCTTTCTTTGCATATCTCTTGTATTGTGATTTCCATAGTTTTGATTTGTTTTCCTCATTTCCAATATCTCTCTTTACAATGCTAATTTCTCTCTCTCCAATTCTCTTTCCTTTTCTAATCTTTCTTTCTCCAATTCTAATTTTAATTCTCTTTCCTTTTCTAATCTTTCTCTTTCCTTTTCTAGTCTTTCTCTTTCCAATTCTAATTTTGAATGTTCTAATTAAAACTGATATTTTAGTCTTAATTGTTCCATTTGCATATTGTCTGCTGGTTGGGTTGTCGGGGATTGTCCGGTAGGAGATTGTCCAGGGCTAAGAGACTCGGCCGTTGCTCCATTCTGGTCTTTTGGTAATGTCAAATTGGGAGTAGTCTGTGTGTTTATGGCTCCTGTCTCTATTATTTCTAATTGAACCAGCTGTTCTACCACTATTTTCTTTATTGCGCTTTTGGGCTTTGAGGACTGAATGTCTATGTTATAGTATCTTGCTATGTCCTTCCAATCATCTTTAGTAACTTGTCCCTGTAAGGTTACATACGAGGGATTGGCCACAAAATCTTCCAATTCGAACATTTTACTGAGACTTGAGGACTAGTCGTAACTAGTTGATGATAGACCAAGACGTGTGGGTTTAAACAAGAATAGCCCTTCGATAACGTAAACAGGCCCTCTGATTCCGGTTACCTTTATACCCATCAATCTAGCCTATGATTTTGTTTGTGTGAAAAGATGCTCGTCTATATAGAAATTGATTTGATAGCGAGCGATACTTGATATAGAGACTTGAATGGATACTGGGATATTTGGATGGAGTATTCGATTGAGACAGGCATCCAACTAGAGATACTTGAACGAAATAAAATGAGACTTGGGTAAGGGTGAATACTCCGATACTTGAGCGATAGTTGATACGATACACGAACAAAATGAGTCTGGAGGAGTGGAAAGAAACACTATCAAATCCTAACCACTGATAGAATCCATTAGTGTGGGCTAAACACTTAAATGGGAATGAATTCTATATGGCTGCTGGTCCCGCTTGTTAATTATAAGTAATTTTGCGGTGTGTACCAAACGGGTCGTTTATTCGCTTAAGACTTTAAACGACACTCACAAAATTAAACATTGTTGGTCAATTTTCGACTCTTAGAATTATGATTGCATTTAATATCTAGAATAATGATTGCATTTAATACTGAAAATAAATGTTAAGGCACTGTCCTGAAATAAGATGATTAATGAAAAGGAATGGGGAGGAGGTAACAACTTACTCAGTAGTTACTTGGAACAGTTACGGAGATCCTGGCAAGGTCGCCACTTGTTATGGCTCAGGCTGGAAAGATATTTGTTAACCACAATGGCATACCGAGTGTTCAAGCCACAACAAAGTTAGAAGGGGGATATAGAACGCATCAGACATTTGGTATGCCAAAAAACAGGACAGTATCAATATATATATATACATATATATATATATGTATATATATATACATATATATATATATATATATATGTACATATATATATATATATATATATATATATATATATATATATATATATATACATATACACTTATTGGTTCCCAGTGATCAATTAATATCTTTTTTCAACCACAAATCACTTTTAATTCCATGCCTTTGCAGTCGAGACTGAAGAATCACTCGATGGAGGCATCCGTTGGAAATTGAAACGTGGACAAGCCGAGGATTCGAACCCAGCTAACCCGTAATAAAGTTACAGTGACTTAAACCAATACGCTATCTCTCTTGATAGCGTATTGGTTTAAGTCACTGTAACTTTGTTACGGGTTAGCTGGGTTCGAATCCTCGGCTTATCCACGTTTCAATTTCCAACGGATGCCTCCATCAAGCGATTCTTCAGTCTCGACTGCGATGACATGGAATTAAAAGTGATTTGTGGTTGAAAAAATATATATATATATATGTATGTATATATATATGTATATATATATATATGTATATATATATATATATATATATATGTAGCCGTGTGGTTTGGCTATAAAATGGGTGAGCGTGTGAAGTTAAACTCTTGGTTAGACTTTTTATTTTATTAAACCAGGTACATCTGGTAATTACAGATCGGATATAATCTTCCAAGGGAAATGTCTCCTCTACAAAGTCTAAGAAAGAGTGTCTCCTCTAGTCTCCTCCGTCTATGGCGACGCAATTGTCCGTTTATATTTGTGAGTTATGGCTATCATGTATAGTTGGTTTGGGTTGTCAGTTAGGTAATATGTTTGGAATTCATATGATAATATATGTGTGTTAGTTGCATTTAAATGGTTTTAGTAATATTATTTTATGTGTCATGAAATGGTGTATGTATTGTAGTTACATATATGTAGCTTGGTATGTATACGGAAAAGGATAATGAACTGTATGGTGACACTAAGTACTTGTTGGGCGGTGGTGCGATGTACGCCGTTGTGATGTGTTGCATTTTCTGATTAATATTTTTATGATTAGGAAATGTGAAATTTAGCAGGGTTGGAGATATTGCCAAATGCTAGTGCCTGTCGGGTACCTTTAAATGCATGTGGATCATGTGTCAGGCATGTGATTTGTAAATTAAGGATACATGCCTCCCCGACCTCTTTGAGGTATGTCCTCGTCACTCGGGTTAAGGTCGAAACGGTGGGGCTTGGCATTCTATTGCAAAGAAGATATGATAATGTGTCACGTCGCTAGTGGTAGACATTGGCTTGTAAAATACATTATTGGTCTGAATGAATACTAGAAAAGGGAGGGAGTTTATGTATATTATCATATTTTGGAATGTATTCAATAAGCTATGGTAAAAAAATTATTTTACTAAACTCTGTTTCATTTTGAACGTCCATTTTTTTTTCAATACGAATGTATGAGAATATGTCTGTATCTGTAGTTCGGGATCTCTTTTTGATTATTTTTTGTTGTTGTTCCATTTTCACCGAAAATTGGGTATCATTTGCACAGGGGACCATAGCTTAAAGAATTTCAGCATCTTAAAATTTAGTATTTGTTACTTTGTGCGTGTGAAGTTATATCAAGAGTGTGTTTGTTATAATATGATCTAAAATATAATACATACATATACCAAAGGCTTTTTCCCCCTTATAAGGGAAGTTGTTAAAAAAAACTAAGGCATAGAAACCACTCCCACCCATTCCATCCCCGACATACTCATCTCCCCTCTATCCTCTTCTCTCCCTCTTATCTTGCCACCTCCTGGATGACGGGTCAATCCTGCATCTTGTTCACTACCCTGGGTCAGAAGCAGTGTCGCAAGACACAGCTCATCCACAGCAAGGCCGCTTCATTAAATCGGCGACCTCATCTCCTGCCCTCATGCAAAAAAGGAGAGGACGGGGAGAAATCTCTTCGGGCTGCGTCAATTTATTTCTCATACATACCTCCTCACCTCTAACCCCCACCCACTCCCCCTCATGCATCACAGCATCATCCATACACAACCATTCTCCATTCAACCCTATCTTCTGTCCTCTCCCGCCCTTCTTCAACTGACATTCCCCTCTTTCCCAATGCCCCTTTCACCCCATCCATCCATCTCATCCTAGGTCGCCCCCTCATGTTCACTCCTTCCACCTATGCCTTCCACACCTGTTTTACTAGTCTTTCTTCACTCCTTCTTTCCATTTGTCCAAACCATCCCAGTACTCTTTCACCAACCCTATCTCCCAACTCTCTTTCTACCCCTGTTCTCCTCCTCACCTCCTCATTTCTCACTCTATCCAGCTTAGTAACCCCTATCATACTTCTCAGATACCTCATCTCAAACACATTCGAATTCTTCCTCTCTTCCTTCCTTATGCCCTCATCTAGCTGGCTCGACGTTAAAAGTGGCGTACCGCAAGGTGTTTTGGGACCCATTTTGATCTTAATATATGTAAATGATGTAGACGACGGCCTCCTCTACAATGTATCAAAAATTGCTTATGACACAAAAATACTGGTAAAGTAACAAATACCAAAGAGAAAGAAATTCTGCAATCCAATCTAGACAGAGTATCAAGCTGGGCTAGCAAGTGGCAAATGAAATTTAACGTTAACAAATGTAGTCATGCACATTGGAAGTAACAATGATCACATCCAATACCAAATGAATGACAAAATACTGAATTCGGTAACTAAAGAAAAAGATCTAGGAGTTTTAATATCAAATCAAATTACTTGAAACCAAGTCAGCATTACTCAGAAGTCATTAAAACAGCAAATAAATTTATTGGCTTTATCGAAAACAAACCAGAAAAAAAAACTAAAACTTTATAAGTCCTTGGTCCGTCCCCATCTCGAATACTGTACAATTTTGGTCTCCATACTGCCAGAGAGATATTGGTAAACTAGAAAGAGTGCAACGTAGAGTGATTAAAATGACATTAAGGCTGAGGAATCTGCCGTATGAAGAAAGACTTAAATATCTTAATTCATTCTCACTTTCAAAAAGGAGGATGGGAGGAGATTTTATCGAAGTTTTTAAAATGTTCAAAGGCTTTGACAACATCAGTGTCGAAGATTACTTCTCGATAGACAAATCAAATGCAAGAAGACGTCATGATTTTAAAGTAACTGGTAAAAAAAATTCTTTGAATGAAACTAAGCACTTCTTTAACCGGGTTGTTGATATGTGGAATTCGTTATCTCCTACTGTCGTTGAAAGTAACACAATAACAACATTTAAAAACCGCTTAGACAAATATTTGAACTCTAATCCACAAATAAAATATTATCCTTTGCAATATAATATCTGACAGCCCGGCATCTAATTGTAATTGGATAGGATAGTGATAGCAGTAGTGTTAGTTCATCTTCTATCACCTATTTGCCCTGTTTTCTTCACTGTAACATAGGATAGTAAATACAAACAGCCTCGTTAAGGCCAGTAGGCTTGCTGTTGTTTGTTCTTCCTTTGTGATTGTGTTCCTTTGTATTTGTGTTTCTCCCCCGTACAGTGCTGTCGGCACAATTACTCCTTCATACAATCTCCTCTTAGCATCTATTCTCAGATGTCTATTTCTCATTACACTTTTTAATTCACCAAGACATTTACTCGCTTCTCTCAATCTACATTCTACCTCCATCCCTACTCCTTCCTTTCCTGCCACATTCGCACCCGAGTATCTGAAATTATTCACTTCCTCCAGTCTCTCTCTCTTAATATTCACTTCCATTCTGCTGCCACTTTCTCCCCTTGTACATCTCATCACCATATTTTTACACACATTTATCTTCAACTTCCCTCTTCCGCACTCCTTCCCAAATTCTGTCACTAACTTCCTCAATCTACTAATCTTGCTACAAGCGCAGTGTCGCCAGCAAACGAATACTGGCTTATATCCTACTTTTTCTCCTTTTTCTTTAACCAGCTCCAATCCCTGAACTACTACCCTTGCATTTACCTCTTGCACCACCCCATTCACGTATAAATTGAACAGCCAGGGCGACATAACGCATCCCTGACGAAGTCCCACCTTTACCTCAAACCATTCACTCTTTCCTTTTCTAATCCTAACACAAGCTCTACTACTCTCGCAAATAACTCTTGACGGCTCTTAACAGCATTCATTCTATCCCATATATCTGCAATACCTCCCATAGTGCCTTCCTTTCTACCCTGTCATAAGACTTTTTCTGATCCATATAAGCAAAAAAAAAAAAAAAAAAAAAAAAAAAACATCCTTACCTTTTCCTATAACTTTCTCATATACCTGTCTCATTACAAAAATATGATCTACGCAACCCCTACCTGTCCTAAACCCACATTGTTCCTCATGAAATACTCCCTCTGTTCCTTTTTTAATCTTCTCAATCAAGACCCTCTTGTAAGAGGCTGGTAGATGAAAACAGTAGACAAGTAGGTAGATAGAGGGGTAGGTGGCGAGAAATTCATTTTTACGAGTTAGATGTTTTGATAACACTAGCCGCGACGGAGTTGCAGAGTTGCATAATCTCGCTCACCGTCTAAAGTTTGTAAACACAAGTTAGGGTATCGATATTGGCGGTAATATGACTAAATGTAAACACTAAGCCACTCCGCTTGTGACGAAGTTTGCTTGTGTAAGCAGTATTGTTTGAGACAGTGTAACAGTCTCTCTGATTGGCGAAAAGGGTGGAGGAGGAGAAAAATTATTAGTACACGGAAGAAAAGTCATGCCCTTGAGGTGAGGCACTTATTTGTAACGGTCAAAGTTATTGGATAAATTAAGTAGTGACGTCGGAGCAGACTTGGCTTGGTGAGTGAATTGGGAATCCCAGGGGGAGTCCTCTGGTGTACTTAATCAAACTAAGTTGTAGAAGTGTAATATTATTCGGAAGAAACGAAGAAGAAAAATTACGTTTAATTCACCCTATTGAGAAACATTACTTCTTACTACAGAAAGATATGATGAGAGACATAGTTACTTTAGTGAAGGTGCAAGAAAGTGTATGAAGAAATGTAATACCATAGAAGGATCAGTTAACAGAATTAAAACCAGTAATTAAGGAGAGAAGGGAACTGAAAGTGATGGTGGCATCAGAGCTATTTTTTTTTTCCACTACACCTTCCCGACTACACTAAATAAACTTATCCCTCTGAAACTACAACACTCACATTTGTCCCTTTTTCATTGTAAAGTGGAACTATACATGCACTCCTCTATTCCTACGGCACTCTACCCTTTTTTAAACAAACATTAAATAACCTCACCAGCCAGGCTAACATCATTGTTCGTCCTTTCTTCAGACATTTTGCATGGCATCCATCCAACCTAGGTGCTTTCTCTTCCATTATCATTTCTCCATCTGCACCTTTTACCTTTTTTTTCTACTTGATTCACCTCCTCTTCCTCTCTTAATTTCTTTCCAAAACATTTTTATTACTTTTAGAATTTTCTGTCATACTCTTACCCTATTTCACATCTGCTCTCCTCTTTGCCTCCTTTATCTTATGCTTTACTTCTTTTCTCTTTACTTTGTATCGCTCATATGACTTCCTCGTTCTAATTTGTAACAAATCTATGAAAGCTTGTTTTGTTTTTCTTCTACACCCTTATATGCCTCTTCATCCTACCACTCACGACCCTTCCTACAATTTCCTCCATTCCTCCTTGTTCCACACACCATCTTTGCACACCTTATGATCCGAACCATACATTATTCACATCGTTCCGTAGAGGGAGGCCTATTCTCTTGTTTCAACGAGAATTTTACACTGTGTCTCTTTTCTGTGAGATTTCACATTTTCATGTATGGACATATAGATGTTAGTGTGTGTGTGTGTGTGTGTGTGTGTGTGTGTGTGTGTGTGTGTGTGTGTGTGTGTGTGTGTGTGTGTGTGTGTGTGTGTGTGTGTGTGTGTGTGTGTGTGTGTGTGTGTGTGTGTGTGTGTGTGTGTGTGTGTATGTGTGTGTGTGTGTGTATGTGTGTGTGTGTGTGTGTGTGTGTGTGTGTGTGTGTGTGTGTGTGTGTGTGTGTGTGTGTGTGTGTGTGTGTGTGTGTGTATGTGTGTGTGTGTGTGTGTGTGTGTGTGTGTGTTTGTGTATTTACCTAATTGTATTTTACGGGAAGGAGAGCTATGCTCGTGGTGTCCCGTCTTCATATCTCGTTTTATCTAGACAGGTTTTTAAATTCGTGTATCGTTTTTGCACACACCACATTCTTATCTAACTTGTTTCAAACGTCTATTACCATGTGGGGAAAGCTGTTATTTTTTTATGTCTCTTCTGTAACTGCCTTTCTTGATTTTCTTTCCGTGTCCTCTTGTATCTCTACTATCCCATTTTATTAGATCCTCTCTATCAATAGTTTCTATGCCATTCATGATTCTATAGATAGTTATCAAGTCTCCTCTCTCTCTTCTTTGCTCTAATGTATGTAGCTCAATTTTTGCTAGTCTCTCTTCATG
>NC_134814.1:32222386-32234886 GCF_046742065.1 Oratosquilla oratoria | reverse complement strand
TAAAAGGTCGCCTCCCTGAGTCACATTGCACTCCAGGAAATCCGTCTTCGGTCTGCTCACCTTCAGCCCATAATTCTCTAATAAACCCCTCCACAGTCCAACCGCTCAAGCAGTTCTTCGCGATTCTATGATACCAACACTATGTTATCTTTTGTCACCTCCTCCACCAACACATTGATGAGGAGGTTAAACAAATAGGGGCTAAGAGCTGATCCCTAGTGAAGCTCAGCTCCCACTGAGAAAGCCTCTGTGGTACCAGCTGCACTTCTCAGTCTTGTCCTGGCATCCCTGTACATGTCTTGAGTCATCCTGATATACTTCTCTTTCACTCCCTTCGACCTCATACTCCGCCACACCTCACTTCTCGGAACTCGATCATAAGCTTTTTCCAAGTCAATAAATGTCAAGTACAGACCTCTTTGCTTTTCTATGTACTTTTCCATCACCTGTCTCAACGCGAATATTGCATCCATTGTTCCTCGGCCCTTCATGAACCCAAAAAGCTCGCTACAAACCTCGGTCTCCTCCCTTAACCTTTTATCCATCACTCTTTCTAACAGTTTCATGGTGTGTGACGTTAACATAATCCCTCTATAGTTAGCACAACACTGGATGTCTCCCTTTTCCTTGACAATCGGGATCATTATACAATCCCTTCACTCATTCGGGATTGTCTCTTTCCCATCACCAAATTCATAAATTCCGTAAACAGTTTTATCCCTTCTTCGTCCAAGCTCTTCCATACCTCGACTTGTATCTGGTCTGGCCCCACTCCCTTTCCATTTTTATTTATTTATCTATTTATTTATCTTTTTTTTCAACGCCTCTCTTACTTCCGCCTCTCTTATCGGGTTTACCTCTCCCTCCATTCCCACTCCTGTACCTCTTCGTATTCTTGTCTTTTTAATTATTCTATTTCTTTGTTTAGGTTTTGTTTCTCCTTCTTTAGTTCTTCTAATTTACTAACTCTTTTTGTAATTTGTGCGAGTTGGCTAAACCTAACGTCCTATGCTTCTTTCATTTTTGTAAGTTATTCTTCTAGGCTTGCTAATCGGGGGAAATTGTCATCTCCTTCCTCATTAAATTCATAGAAATAATTATTTTCATTTATTATTGAGCTGCTGTTATCTATATTTCTGCTTTTAATCCCTTTACTGACTTGTTCGACTTCAGCTGTGTCGTCTGCACATCTTTTGTTTACTCCCCTTCTGACGTCCGAGGCTCGTTCCTCCCCTTCCTTATATTTCTTTTTTATTTTCCTCAATAATTCTAACCCTCCCCCTTTACCCTTCCCTACTAATACATCACAGGTACTCCCTCGTAGCTGTAATCCACGAAAATCGCGGTTTTTTTTTAAGTTCGAATCTTCACCATCAATCCGACGCTGTATATGTATGTATATATATATATATATATATATTATATATATATATATATATATTGTTGAGATATTCTGACAAGTTGAAGTGGGTGGGAAGAGGAAAGATTGAAGTCTTATTACGAGTGTTGTTCATGACTTGTTTCGCTACAAGCTTTTTGAAAAGAGTATTGCTACAGGGCTGGAAGTGACGTATATACAGTATACGCGTGCATACCTTTCCTGGTGAATGGTACTGATCGCACGTTTTTCCTTTCATTGTGGGCATAAGTGGATGTAATTTTTGTCCAGTTTATGTCGCCTGTCATTTTGTTTGCGTTATTGTTATTAGGTATGTTTAGAGATTCGATTACTTTTCTTTGTTTTTTGTATAGTCCTTGGGTCAAGATGGTGGATTTCTCCTAATCTGGTAAGTGTTCTTTTATGTCTACATGGTTTACGAGGGCGTTTGTCTCACGATGGTGTCTAATGTCCGCTTTGTGTTCTTTGAGTCTATTTATCAGTCCTCTGTATGTTTCTTCGAAGTATGCGCTGTCACATCCATTGCAGGGAATTTTGTAAACTCTGCTGGTGTTGCTGTAAGGTTTTGTGATCTTCTTCCTATCCAAGTGTCCGATTTTCTTTCCTGTGTCATTAACAACTACTAGACCTAAAGGTCTAAGTATCCTACTTAGTGTGCAGGAAAAAACAGAATCTGGGACCAGGATGAAACGTTCTGGTTTTTCAGTATTTGCTTTTCTATTTTTGATGTTGGTGGCTTTTCGGAGTGAGGATCTGAACATTCCTTCTGGCTATTTGAGTGATTTAAAGGCTGCGGTGATGTAGTTCAGCTCTTTTGCTAAATAGTCCTCACTACATATGCGGAGGGTTCTGAGGTAGAATCCGATGACCACTCCTGATTTTGTCCGATCGTCATGGGCGCTGAGAAAGTGAATGTAGTCGTCTTTGTTGGTTGGCTTTCTGTATAACTTGAATTTGGTACTGTTACCTGACCTAATGACAACAGTGTCTAAAAAAGGTAGTTGTCCATTAATCTCTTCTTCCACGATTAATTGTATTTTGTTGTCAATGTCGCTAAGTTTTCTCTGTAAGTCATGAATGTCTGTTGTCTTTTGTGTGATGCAGAAGCAGTCGTCACCGTAGTGGAGCCACTTGGAGTCGTTGGGGATTGTGTGACTAATGTGTTTCTTTTCGAGCATTTCCATGTATAAGGAAGCTGACACAGCGCTTAATGGATATCCCATTGGAAGTCCTTTGTGTTGATGGTTTTCTCTGTTGTGGAAAATTAAGGAACCGAACTTCATACACTTCTCAACCAGTTCCCAGTAGTCTCGTTTGTTGAGTGGAAGTTTATCGGAATTGATTTGTTGAACTACCTCTCTGATGGCCCGAACGGCGCCTTCGATATTGACATTAGTGTAGAGACTGACAATATCGATGCTGATGAGTCGTTTGTCCGTGAAGTTCTTAAGGTGTGTGCCGCTGATGCTTCATAGTGATGGTGAGAGAGGTTTAGCTAGTTATTTGGCTAGCCTGTGTTGGTCATTTCCTATGCCTGAAGTGATAGGGCTGAGGGGACCGTCGTGAACAAATGGTACAAAGGGCAACAGGCTCCTGTAGAAGAAGGTAATACCTTTACCTTCTTCTATAGGGCCTAAATGTCGAGAGCTTATAAGGAGGATGAGATTGCACTTCTTTGTATCATCAAAAGGACAATGTTACCCCAGCCAACGAGATGGACAGCATAAAATTAAGGATCTCATTATGAAAAATGACAGCTCCCCATGCCCATCCGACATCGAGTTGACATACCACCTGAACAATGGAGGCCCTAAGCAGCACCTCCAGGAGACCCATAACATCCCAATCACCAGATCCATCTTAGTGGACAATACCATAATTTTAGACCGAGAAAGTGAAAAGCGCCGCCCTGCCCTCCTTGAAGCCCTCCATATCGAAAAGAGCCAGCCTATATTGCATACCCAGCAGGAAACCCCCACCCTCCTTTCCAGCCTCAAACCGTTTAGAATTCGCCAAACCAGACACCCTAGCTACGACACAAATCAACCCAGCCACTTCGGCCTCGACGGATGCTCAGGCCACAATAATGGTCACCTACAGTAATCCTTTCCTAGTGGTCACAGTTCCCTCTACCACATGCAAATCTATCCTTTCTTAGTGCTCACACGTATCCTTCCCCAGTATTCAATAGTCCCCTTTCCCAGTTTTAGACCAGAGTAACGGTCAACTTTGTGATCTTTCCCAGTGTTTATTTTTTGACTTTATAATCATCCTTTTTCTGTACTTTTTACAATTGAAAATGCCAACTGCGATTGGTAAAACGTATTCTGTTCCACCCATTATATGGCTTCTATCGGCAACTTAGTTTTTTCTTTACCTCTCCAAGCTAGAGAGATCTTCAGAAGACTTGAAAATCTTCATCGGAAACTCATCAGAGCTCAATTTGTTGTTGCATTTAATTGAATATACCTTAATCTACGAAAGAGTGTTGAAGCAGAGACTTCGAATAGCTGTAAATGAAAATATTGGAGAGTGGCAGAACGATTTCAGACCTGAGAAAGACACAACTGATCTTGTGTTTACCATGAAATTATTACTCGAAAAGAGCTGGGAGTTGAACCAAGAGAAATATGCTGTATTTATTGACTTGGAAAAGGCTTTTGACAGAGTTCCACGTGAAAGGTTATTGAATGTATTGTAACACCAAAATTTATCAGAACTATCAAAAGGATCCTCGAGGGGACGAAAAGCAAGGTGAAGAGTGAAGAAGTAGATAGTGATTGGTTTGAGGTGAGAACTAGTTGAGGCAGGGTGGAGATATATCCATTGCTGTTCATCTTTTACATGGACAGATGCATGAAAGATATATGTATGTTTAAAATTATTTAAGACAAATGAGAGATTTTTATGATTATTTAAGTCAGGTAATGGATCAAGAAAAATGTGAGTACACTTTGATAATTGGCGACTTTAATGCTAAAGTGGGGAAGGAGATGAGTCGTGCACTGGGAAATTTGGAGTAGGTGAAATAAATGACAGAGGCAAGATGTTAGTCAATTTTGCAGAGAACTACAACATGAGGATAATGAACACTTTCTTCAAAAAACGTGTAGCTCATAAATAGACCTGGAGAAATCCAAATGGAACAACAAAGAACGAAGTAGACTTTATATTACGAGACGGGAGCAAGAGCGTTAGAAATGTTAACATAGGTAGTGACCATAGAATGGTAGGTTGCACAGTGAAATTCAATTTCAGAGCTGAGAGAAATAAACTAGTTTTTAAAAAGAAAATGAGCCTTGCAAAGATTAAGGACAATAAATAGAATTTTCAGTTAGAAACTATAAATAGATAAGCTCTAGAAACTAAAAATGACACCGTCGAAGATATGAATTGGAACATCTTTAAAGAATCGCCAGAGAAAATAGGAAGTACAAAAAGCACTAGAGAAAACTAATACAAATGACCTAATTAAAAGAAGAAGGACCGTGCAGATTACAAAAAAGGATAGATGAAATAGAAAGAGTAGAACTAAACAAGCTTTTCAACAAAAGGCAGAGATCAGAGAAAAGAAAAAGATATATGGATGAAATAAAGGAAACCATTCGAAAAGGTAGAAGTATTGAAGGGACCGAGCACAGATATGCTTTAGAAAGACAGTAAATTATTTATTTGAAAGATAGGATTGAAAAAACATTAAATGCAGAGACAGAATGATAAAAGAAAAAAATAGAAGAATTTTACTAATAGCTTCACTCGTCGAAGACCGTAGCTGAGTCAGTAAATTCATCTGTAGACGTTAGTAGTGTATCAGAGATTACAAAGGAAGTATAATTTGCTCTAAAAATATGAAAAAGTAGAATTAAACAAGCTTTTCAACAAAAGACAGAAATCAGAGAAAAGAAAAAGAAATATGGATGAAATTAAGGAAACTATTCAAAAAAGTAAAAGTATTGAAGGGACCGAGCGCAGATATGCTTCAGGAAGACAGTAAATGATATGTTTGAAAGATAGGAATAGAAAAATCATTAAATCCAGAGACAAAATTATAAAAAAAAAAAAATATACCAAGAGCTTTACTCGTCGAAGACGATAGTTGAGTCAGTAAATTCATCTGTAGACATTAGTAGTGTACCAGAGATTACAAAGGAAGTACAATTGTTCTAAAAATATGAAACTAGAAACAGCACATGGGGAAGGTGGAATATCGACAAATCTCTTGAAAGACGCAGGGAAAAGTTCATATTAAGTTAGGTCAGTTGTATACCCAGTGATTTCCTAAAGAAAGCGTTCCTGAATCGTGGTGCAATGCTATAGAGATTTTGCTTTGTAAAAAGGAGACCACAGAGACATTAGTAACTATCGATCGATTAGTTTGCTATCAAATATATATATATATATATATATATATATATATATATATATATATATATATATATATATATATATATATATCTGTTTGTGTGGGTATGTACATATGCTGTTCTGATTGATAAGATGAATATATATATATATATATATGTGTGTGTGTGTGTGTGTGTGTGTGTGTGTGTGTGTGTGTGTGTGTGTGTGTGTGTGTGTGTGTGTGTGTGTGTGTGTGTGTGTGTGTGTGTGTGTGTGTGTGTGTGTGTGTGTGTGTGTGTGTGTGTGTGTGTGTGTGTGTGGAAAGACAGACAAATATAGAAGTGAGGTGGCAAAATGAAACGTTAAGGCTAGAGTATGGAGCTTTATTCAGAACCAGACGTTTCGACCTCTTGAGCTTTCCTCAGTGGACTGAATACAGAATAAAAATCAAAGTCTGTCAACAGCTTACATGGTGATCTGACGACCCTGCGTGACCTCATCCCGGTCACGTTGTCCCCCCCACACTCGCCGACCGCCAGTTGTGCGGACGTTTGAGCCCAGGACATAAACCCCTTACGAGAATTTGTGGTTTTCTCGGTGGCAATGTGTGCCGCCTCCAAAGCTTTCCTTTTCCTTTTTCCCATTTTCCTATGTAGAACGTCGGCTTCCTTCCAGTTTGGCAAATGATTTTCTTCATCGATATGAACTACTAGGGCATTTGATGTTCTGTGATGTTTCACATCCCTCTTGTGTTCTTCTAATCTTCTGTCCATGCCGCGTCCTGTCTCACCGATGTAAACTTTCTCACAACCTGTACAAGGAATTCTGCAAACAACACTTTTATTTTCTTGCAAATTTTCTGCATTTCTGGTAAACCCGACAATTCTCTTTACCGCTGATGTTACTTGTTCTCTTGGAAGATGTGAGATTATTTCCCCGTGGAAGGTCATCTAGGCTGCCATATCGCGATTTCGAGTCACATTGACTCTTCTTCAGTGGCGTGGATGTGGATCTTGTCTTTACGATGGATGAGATCGGAATGTTGGCTTTAAGGGATCTGGCCGGTATTTAAGGGGTGCTTGCGTCTCATTTCTCCTTGTCGCAGATTGGCTGGTACCAGGTGCTGTGTTCCTTCTCATGTTTGGTAATGCTTGCAGGGCTGATGACTGTGTATTGAGTTTAGGGTCTAATTCTTTAATATTTAAGGCTTCAAGTATGGGGAGACACCGTGCGTCCGGGCATATTGTGATGATCTCAGTGTCCTCTGTAAGCAATTGTCTGGTTATGTTCTCGTGATGTTCCTGGCGTAAGTGGGTTATTATGGCTCCAGACGAAAGATGGTAACTAAGACGTCTGCTCAACTTCATATTCGTCATGCCGACATAGGTGGATGGGAGGGTTGCACAGTTCCCTCGTTTGCAAGTAAACCTATAGATGACTTGCGAATGTTTAGTTGGCTATTTCTTTATATTTGATCTATTTCGTAGTAACATATGGCTGGTCTTCTGGCTTTTATAATATATTACTACATTTATTCTTTATCGGGATTTGTGGGTTTGACATTTCTCTTTGATTTGTTTTAACATTCCTCATCCTCTTTGTATGCCGTGGAGAAAAGGCTCGATAGTATATTTTACTTTCTTCTTTTTCTCTGTAGCATCTTGCTGGGTATGATACCATCGGTCCACAATTTTCTTAGTAAGACTATCATTATCTTTTTTGTTGAATCCGTTGTTTAAAATTACTTATGTGGATCTCACTATGTCCGTGTGAGCTATTATCCATATGCTGCAGTAAGAGCTCTACGTATATAGGTACTAATGGTGGATTTTTTTTTTTTTTTTTTTTTTTTACCTTTGTAGACATTCACTTCTTCCGTTCATGCATTGACCTGTGTTGGTAGGTTTAACATAGGACGTATGTATTGAATTTTCCTTGTTGTTGTATAACGAGTGTGTCAAGGAATGGCATGGATCATTCTACGCTATTTTTGATCGTGAAGGTTAAACCAGTCATCTTGCAGGCAGTTCTTAAGTGATATTATATCTTCATTGCGTGTAGTCTTATGAAGATGTTATCAACATAACGACAATAAATTTCCAGTTTTTTAATTTGCTAAACACTTCTTCAATGCAACCCATAAAGAAATTGGCAAATATATGTATATATATATATATATTTATATATATATATATATATATATATATATATATATATATATGTATATATACATATATATACACAGAAGTATATTAGCACATTTGTAATGACCACACAGGAAACCCACAGTCGGAGAAAATAAACTTTGAATGAAAGAAGATTCTATATTTCGGCTACATACTGTAGCCCTCTTCAGAAAACTACTTTCCTGAAGAGAGCACTTGGTAGCTGAAATCTAGAATCTTCTTTAATTCGAGGTTCATTTCCTCAGACTGTGAGTTTCTTGTGTGTTTTGTGTGTGTATACACACACACACACACACACACACATATATATATATATATATGTATATATATATATATATATATACTCTTGTAAACATATAAGGTTGAAGGCTAAAGAGGATTCACTGTTGATTGTTTTATTGCGCGTATCTTCAATACAACGCGCAATCTTTTTATCTTCAGATTTGACGTGTCTTATTAGTTCTCCTATTGTTGCCGATGTTTCGGAACTTCCTGGTTCCATCTTCTGGGCGATCTGATGCGCAGGGTCTGTGGATGTCTTATTTATACTTGGGGTTAGGATCATGGGATTTTCTGCAGGAAGGGGTCTCCTCTGATTAGTTGCTTTAGGCCAATAGGGGATCCGGGTTACTGGAGATTTGGAAGACCTTTCCCAGTGCTTGTAGTGGTTCTGTCTGTGTTCAGTCGCTTCATGGATGGTAAGGCGCGGAGGTCTTCGATCTGGATGTTGATGTTAGGATGGTTATTTTGTATGTATATGGCTTCCAGGAATAGTAGCCGTCGGGGATCTGATTCCCTGTGTATGATTGTTGTTCTATTGTCTAGGTATTTTATTGTTAATATTTTGTTGTGGAAAGAGGTATAGTGTGACTTGATTGATCCGTTGGACAGGTGGTATGTTAGGCGTCGTGTTAATTGTGTTGTAGTCATACTAATGTAGGTGTGAGATCCACACGCCACACTATTGCATTTGTATTGGTATACAACGTGGTCTTCTTGTAATGGTGTTTTTGTGATGGTGGGTTGGTTACGGATAATCAATTGGGCTGTTTTATTAGTATTGTAATAGAGGATTAATTGGAATTGTTTGTTTTTTTGGATCTGTTGTCTGTATGTTCTTGTTTATAATTTCTTTTTATATCTTTTCATCCGTCTTGTATTCTATTGCCATTTGATTCTTGTAATATAACTTGATGGAATTTTTGCTGTCAGGTTTCGGGTTATCTTCTTTTGTATACCATTTATCTAGGATCTGTTTTGTGAAGTGTGTTACACCTGAATTTGTATATCCGTTGTTAACTAGGACCTGAGTTAGTCTCTCCAGTTCCTGGTGTGTATTTCTCCATGTGAAGCAGTGTGAAAGGGCCTCCTGACATATGCGCCGATGGTGGAGTGTAAGTAACGGGGAGGACACTCACTCTGTCCATTCAGGCGGAGTCCAGTGTTTGTTGGTTTTGTGTAAATTATTGTAAAGAAGCCTGTCTGTTGTGCTGTGACGAAAACGTCAAGGAATGGGAGGTGTCCATTGTTGGCTTCTTCGTAGGTGAAATTCAGTCCCGAGGCTCTGATGAAGAGGGTTTTCAGGTTTTGAAGTTCCCTTTTGGCGCTTACTCGTACGAATATATCGTCCACATAACGGCAGTAAATGGAGGGACGGGCCTCTGCTAGGAGCTCTGTCTCAATGGTACCCATGAAGAAATTAGCAAACAAAACTCCAAGGGGGATATATACATACATACATACATACATACATACATACATACATACATACATACATACATACATACATACATACATACATACATACATACATACATACATACATACATACACACACACATACACACACCCTTTCACCGGATGGACGGCGAGAATTGGTGTTCCAAAGAAAAAGGAAAAACTACGTGGATCTCAACATCTAGGAAGTGCCTTTTTGTATTTATAGGGAAGGGGAGTGCTCGTGGAATAGTGGGGAAGTGATAGGGAAGGAGAAGGGAAGGGATATTGAGGGAAATGGAAGGAAATGAGGAAGAGAATGACATGGTCCAGGAAGCTAAGAGAAATGTAAACAAGAGACGAACTGAAGATGATGACTTTGGAGAGGACGGAATCAACAAAAATGTAAAGATTAGAAGTATAGATAAGAGGAATACAGTAGAAGGTGATGAGAATATTTTTCAGGGATTTAAAGAGGGTGGGGGGGACACAACCCCCACCCCCCACCCCCACCCGATTGACAAGACTAGAAGAGAAGCTAGATAAGATAATCGAGCACTGGGAGCTTAGGTTCGGTCACGTTAACAACATTGTGCAGAGGGTTGAAAAATTGGAAGAACTAGAGAAGGCGAACAAAAACTTAACTAAGGAAATGGAAGAATTAAAAAAGCAGTTAAAAGAAGTAAAAGAGGAGAATAAAGTCTTAAAGGAGAATAGTAAGTAGAAGTAGAAGATAGAGATAAAAAGGGAAATGAATAAAGAGGAAAGAGAGGAGGAAATAAGGAAAAGCCAAGAAGCTAAGAAAAAAAAAAACGAGACCAGAACGGAGATAGAAAAACAAGAATTCTATTGGAGAGTAGTGAATATGAAATTGAATAAATGGAAATTAAGAGAGAGAAACAAAAAAAGAAACAGAGAATACAATGGAAATAAGAGAAAGTTAAGAGTATCCTACACAAATATAGATGGATTAATAACAGGACTGAATGAACTGAACAAATATCTGAAAGAAAAAGATCCGGACATAATGGGAATTGTTGAGACAAAATTGAAAGGTCCACTACCACCCAACATCATAGGACAATACATATAATTATTGGATTAGAAACAGAGAGATAAAACAAGGGGGTGGAGTTATGTTCCTGACTAAGAATTATATAAACGTGAAGAGTGTCACATATGGGAAGAATAGAGTAGAGATGATTATGATAGAAGTAGAAGATAGAGATAAGAAGAGCAGAAAGTTTGTAATAAACTACGTGCCCCCAAAAACAGCCTCGTGGGAAGAGAATGAACATAAAAGCATGTTAGAAGACACAAGAATAACACTAAACGAGATAATGGAAGATGGAGGAAGAATAGTTATGATGGGCGACTATAATTGCAAAGAAATATGCTGGGAAGAGATGACCGTAAAGGGTGGAGAAGACTCATGGGGAAGTGTTCTACTTGAGATGATTATTGACCACACAATGACACAATGGATCCAAGAGAACACTAGGTATAGAAATGAAGAAGAACCATCGAGACTAGACCTAATAATCACATCAGAACCTAAAATAGTGGAAAAGATAGAATACCAGGCACCAATAAGCAAAAGTGACCACATATTGATAGAACTAGAACTAAATAAGAAAAAATACATGAAAAGAAATAAAAAATATAGAAAAGGAAGATTGATGTACGAAAAAACAAATTTTGATAAAATAAGATAATTCTTCCAAAATGAAAACTGGGAAAGAACACACAAAGAAGATAAAACAGTAGAAGAGAAATGGAATATTTTGACAAAAATCTATAAAGAAGGAGTAGAAAAGTATGTTCCAAGACAAAAACAAGAAAAAGAATATGTAAATTGCTAGTACAATAAAAGTGGTAGGGAGATAAAAGACAAAAGAGAAAAAGCTTGGACCAAATTGAAGAAAAACAAAAGACCAGAAAAATGGAAAATATATACTTGTTATAGAAATGAATATGTACAAGCGTGCAGAGAGGAAAAGAGAAAATATGAAAAAGATGTCATAGAAAAATGTAAAGATCAACCAAAACTATTCTACAGATTTGTAAACAGCAAACTGAAAAACAAACAAGATTTGGAGAAATTAAGACAAGGAAGAGTTGAATACACAGAGGAAATAGAAATGGCGGAAATTATGAACAAACATTTTAAATCAATGTTTACAAGGGAGAACATACAACCTGAAGAGATCGAATGGAAAGAGAAAATCCCCCCTATTAAAGAAATAGAAGTAACAAAGAATGAAATATTGAAACCCTTGAGTAATCTTGATGTCAGAAAATTGCATAGACCAGATGAAATAGCAAACTGGATTTTGAAAGAATGCAGGAATGAACTGGTAGACATAATACATAGCATAATAAACAGTTACTTGAAAGAAGGTAAAGTTCCAGAAGATTGAAAAACAAAAACAAATATAGTACCTATATATAAAGGGGGAAATAAAGAAGACCCTACCAACTATAGGCCAGTCTCTCTAACAAGTACAATAGCAAAAATTTGTGAAAGAATTGTCAAAAGTAAATGGGTAAAATATTTAGAAAAAAACAACGTGCTAAATCCCAGGCAATTTGGATTCAGACAAGGACGATCATGCGTCACCAATTTAATATGTTTCTATTCAAGGCTAATAGATATAATACAAGAAAGAGATGGATGGGCTGATTGTGCATTTCTAGACCTAAAAAAAGCTTTTGACAAAGTACCACATAAGAAGTTGCTTAAGAAATTAGAAACTGAAGGAGGAATACAGGGCAAACTGCTTAAATGGATGGAAGACTTTTTGCAAGAAAGAAAAATGAGAGTAGTGATAAGATACCAACACTTATAATGGGAT
>NC_134814.1:32207386-32212386 GCF_046742065.1 Oratosquilla oratoria | reverse complement strand
TTATATTCTATTTAATTTTCGGTTGGTTTTATTATGTTTCCTGCTAAACAACACTGCGTGTGAAATGACTTCCATCTTCTTCGTTGTAATTACTGGCATAAGGACAATTTTTCATTTTACTTATGTCCCATAATCGGGCACGAGAGTAATCAACGTTCTTGAGTAGACAGCGTACAGCGTTATAGCAAGTTCATATGATTGACGTTATTTTGAGTTGTTAAACAGATTGATCTAAGCCTTGGAACCTCGTAATCACTAGCTCACCTCAACCAGGAAACCAAGCCCTTCACCATACCTCACTTGACCCGAACATTCTAGACGACTCCACCCCAGTTCTGATATGATGATTCAGTGTAACGTCGCGAAACTCCACCTATCAGCAGGCTAAGACGGTGATAAATCATGCCATTGGTCCAGTTTGACGTCGCCAGGGTTCAAACCGCCATCACCTCGACCTTCACCACAAGTAGTGACGCTTTAACACGCTCGGCCAGTGAGCATCCCAATTCTAGTAGAGTATGAAAAAAAATCGAAAACGTTTTACATGCAAATCGTATTGCCATCCCTGTACAGAGTTACATGCGTAAATGCAATGATACGAAATGAAATATAAAATTCATTGCATATATCTAGTTCACATGTGGTAAACCTCTCTAACGTACGGGGCTCCTTGATGTAAGGTTTTAAGTGTAGTCACTACTAGTGACCCAAAAATTCTATAATGAATTACACAAAATCGAAGTATTGTTTCTGTATTATGACTCCCCTCGGAATGGACAGAATTCTTCACAAGGAAATAATAGTGAATTTTCTGTCCTCTACTTTCCTTTCTCAAGCATCATTGCGGAAAATCGCAACGGCATAGTGAAATATCACCTTTACAATGAGCATATGTTGTGAGGCATAATCATTTCTCTTTCGGAAATGAAAACGAAAAATTCATGCTCATTAAATTATTCCATTCACTCCCACAATCCCGCCACTTCTCTGTAATAATGTCGAACTCTGGTTGCACTTTCCTGCAGTTATGCATTGAGTATCTACTTTTCCATCCTGAAATTTCTGTTCTTACTGGTCATCATTAAAAAAACGAATTTTCTTTCTAATCACCTTCATAATTTAGAAAAATAAAATAGGCAATATATCTTGCTGGGTGACTTTATACTTTTAACAACGTGAATGACAAGATTTATAGTTGATTCTCTTATGCAATGTTCTTAGATATATTAGAAAAAAATATGGACTTTTCATATATTCTAGTAAGCTTTTAGGTTAGTATCATGGGTAAGTATAGCAACTTTAGTGAAAAAACCAAGCCGGCTTTATTAAAGCTTTTTCAAATTGTTTAGTTTCTCTTTACATAAATGTTGCTGTAGTAATCCCGTGAAAATGATTAAATCTATGACAATCTAGATAAGAACATATAAATGGAGAATACGACAAAAGACCATGTAAATTACAACCTATCATCCTCATCCATAAAGTTATCTAATCTTCTCTTAAAACAACCAATAGTTTCAGTGATAACATGGCAACTAGGTCTATTCTATTCGTTAACTACTCTACTGGTAAGCCAGTTCTTGCCTATTTTGCGTTTAAACCTAAATTAGTAAAATTTTAAGCCTATTACGAGTCCTATTCTGTTGTCTTGATATTACCTATGTTAAAGCCCTTGGCCCATTTTAAAGATCAACCCACATTCTACGTCTTTCCAGGGAGCGTAAGTCAAGATGCCCATTCCTGTCTTCGTAAGGTAAATTTCAAATTCCTTGTATCATTATGGTCATTCTCCATTCTACCGATTCCACTTATTATACTGAGTCTGGCAGTTGGTATGAACATGTTCCTATGGCTGGTGTTATCGTGAAATTAATTTGAATACGATAAATATCTTAAATGCTTGTGATGAGGGAGTATTCTGAGATTTGATAGGTCTCTATGCTTGAAATTCAGAATGCGAACGCCAAATTTTGAGATCCGTTAGGTCAATAATTTAGCAGCATTTTGATCGTTTTCCTCATATACAGACAGCGCCGTGCTCGTATCGAAATATAGTGCTTTTAAGAGCTTAGACACAGCATTATGTTGAACGACCTTTAACGTGCACTGCTTCCTCGATATATCCATACAACAGGACCCTCTCTTCCTCCCACTAAGATCTTTAGGCCCGTGGAGGATTTGTTAAGTGTCATCTCAACTTAGGGTTTAAATAAAATTAACCACAGCTTTATGAAAAGGCAGTCACTCATCATAATCCTGTACCATTTTGAAATGATCTAAAAAATCCTTATGCTTTTGTATACAATATTTTTTTCATAGATAAATTCCATTTGTTATTAGACGATTTTTATATACAATATAAAGTCTTCACCAGCAAATTACACACAAGCGCGCGCACACACACACACACACACACACACACACACACACACACACACACACACACACACACACACACACACACACACACACACACACACACACACACACACACACACACACACACACACACACACACACACACACACACACACACACACACACACGTACGTTAGATGGACGGCGAGGATTGACGTTCTGAAGAAAGAGTGAAATTCTCGTGGATCCCAACGGAAAGGAAGTACCTATTGTATTTACAGGGGGGGAAGGCTCGTGGTGAAGTGGGAAAGTGAGGAAAAAGGAGAAGGGGAGGGATTACTGAGGGAAATGGAAGGAAATGAGGAAGGGGAGGACTTGGTCCAAGAGGCCAGACGGCTTGTAAACAAACGCCGAACCGATGATTTTGGTTTTGATGATGGGACTAACAAAAATGTAAAGATTAGAAACATAGATAAAAGCTGTTCAATGGAAGGTGAGGATAATAATTTCCAAGGATTTAATGAGGGGGCGGCGGATGCCAACCTCCCCCGACTGGCAAAACTGGAGGAAAAACTGGAACAAATGACCGAACATTGGGAGGTTAGGTTCGATAAAATGTCATAAATTGCTGAAAGGGTTGAAAGATTGGAAGACCTAGAGAAGGCGACCAAGAACTTAACTGATGAAATAGAAGAACTAAAAAGACAGTTAAGAGAAGTAAAAGAGGGGAATGAAGAATTAAAAAGGAACAATAAAGACAATAAAGAAACAATAGCAAAAGAGGCACAGGGGTGGAAGAAGATACAAGAAAATAGTAAAGTTGCATTTTCTGATATAATTAAACAGCAAATGAAAGAACAAACTGAAGACTCAGTTATCAAAGTGATGAGACAGAAGGAGAATATTGTAAGAGACTTAGCAGATGAAAAGAAATGTATAATTATATTAGGAATGGAAGAGAAACATAACCCAGATAGAACCACAGGAATCAAGGAGGAAAATGAAAAAGTAAGTAGATTACTAGAATTAGTTCAAGAAGATAAACCTGAAATAGTGAAACAAATTGAAGAGAAGGTTAGGCTCGGAAAGTATAGTACAGATAAGACCAGACCGATTAAGATTAAATTCAGATCACAAACAACAGCAGAGAATATCTTAGCAAAAACAGGGAAGCTAGCAGCAAGTGAACAATATAAAAAGGTATGGATAAAAAGAGAAATGAATAAAGAAGAAAGAGAGGAAGAAAAAATGAAAAGGAAAGGAGATAAAAAAAAAAACGAGACCAGAACGGAGTCAGAAAAACAAGAATTCTACTGGAGAGTAGTGAATATGAAATTGAAGAAATGGACCATAACAAAGAGAAACAAAAAAGAAACAGAGAATACAATGGAAATAACAGAAAATTAAGAGTATCTTACACAAATATAGATGGATTAATAGCAGGACTAAATGAACTGAACGAGTATCTGAAGGAAAAAGATCCGGACATAATGGGAATTGTTGAGACAAAATTAAAAGGCCCACTACCACCCAACAGCATAGGACACAATGCATATAATTATTGGATTAGAAACAGAGAGATAAAACAAGGGGGTGGAGTTATGTTCCTGACTAAGAAGGATATAAACGTGAGGTGTGTCACATATGGAAAGAATAGAGCAGAGATGATTATGATAGAAGTAGAAGACAGAGATAAGAAGAGCAGAAAGTTTGTAATAAACTACGTGCCCCCAAAAACAGCCTCGTGGGAAGAGAATGAACATAAAAGTATGTTAGAAGACACAAGAATAACACTAAGCAAGATAATGGAAGATGGAGGAAGAATAGTTATGATGGGCGACTTTAATTGCAAAGAAATATGCTGAGAAGAGATGACCGTAGAGGGTGGAGAAGACTCATGGGGAAATGTTCTACTTGAGATGATTATTGACCACACAATGACACAATGAATCCAAGAGAACACTAGGTATAGAAATAAAGAAGAACCATCGAGACTAGACCTAATAATCACATCAGAACCTGATATAGTGGAAAAGATAGAATACCAGGCACCAATAAGTAAAAGTGACCACATATTGATAGAACTAGAACTAAATGAGAAAAAATACATGAAAAAATGAACAATATAGAAAAGGAAGAATGATTTATAAAAAAAAAAAACTTTGATAAAATAAGAGAATTCTTTCAAAAAGAAAACTGGGAAGGAATATACAAAGAAGAAACAACAGTGGAAGAGAAATGGAATATTTTGACAAAAATTTATAAAAAAAAAAAAAGGAGTGGAAAAGTATGTCCCAAGACAAAAACAAGAAAAAGAATATGTAAAATGCTGATACAACAAAAGTTGTAGGGAGTTAAACGACAAAAGAGAAAAAGCTTGGACCAGATGGAAAAAAGACAAAAGTCCTGAAAATGGAAAATATATACTTGTTATAGAAATGAATATGTACAAACGTGCAGAGAGGAAAAGAGAAAATATGAAAAAGATGTCATAGAAAAAATGTAAAGATCAACCAAAACTATTTTACAGATTTGTAAACAACAAACTGAAAAACAAGATTTGGAGAAATTAAGACAAGGAGGAGTTGAATACACAGAGGAAATTGAAATGGCAGAAATTATGAACAAACATTTTAAATCAG
>NC_134814.1:32197386-32202386 GCF_046742065.1 Oratosquilla oratoria | reverse complement strand
CCCTACTATCTATAGACCGGTCTCTCTTACAAGCACGATAGCTATAATCTGTGAAAGAATTATCAAAAATAGATGGGTAAAGCATTTGGAAAAAAAAAGTACTAAATCCAAGACAATTTTGATTTAGACAAGGGCGATCATGCGTCACAAACTTAATGTGTTTCTATTCAAGGCTAATAAGTGTAGTACAAGAAAGAGATGGATGGGCTGATTGTGCATTTCTAGACAAAAAAAATTGATAAGGTGCCACATAAGAAGTTGCTTAACAAATTAGAAACTGCAGGAGGAATAGAGGACAAACTACTGAAGTGTATGTAAGATTTTTTGCGTGAAAGAAAAATGAGAGTGATGATAATAGACACTCTAATTAAAATGAAGTGATAAATGGTGCTCCACAAGGAATAGTTTTGGCCCCAATAATGTTTCCTATATAAATCAATGATATGGATGAAGGAATTGAAAGTTGAATGAGCTTCTTTGCGGATGATGCAAATTTGTTGAAAAAAAATGAACACTGAAGATTGTGAATCGCTACAGAGTGATCTCAATAAAGTATGGGTATGGAGTAGAAAGTGGGAGATGGAATTCAATATGAAGAAGTGTAGTATAATGGAATTTGGAATAAGCAAAAAAAAAATAGTGGGATCATATAAACTGGGAAAAGAAGAAATAAAAAAAAAGTAGAAAATGAAAAGGACCTGGGAGTCATTAATATAAATATGTCCCCTGAGAAGCATATAAACAAAATTTAGGAGAAACTTATTAATTAATAAGAACAATCAAAGTTGATTTTACATACCTGGACGAAGAAATGGTGAAGAAAATACTAGTTACTTTGATAAGACCAAGATTGGAATATGCAACGACAATGTGATAACCAAGTACAAAAAAAAAAAAAAAGTATAAGGAAACTTGAAAGAATACAAAGAGCAATTACAAAATTAGCACCAACACTCTCAGAAATATCATATGAAGAGAGACTAACAAAACTTGAACTACAGACATTAGAACAAAGAAGAGAGAAAGGAGACTTGATAACTATAGAATCATGAAAGGCATAGAAACTATTGATAGAGAGGATCTAATAAAATGGGATAGTAGAAATACAAGAGGACACGGAAAGACATTCAGGAAAGACAGTTATAGAAGGGACCTGAAAAAGAACAGCTTTTCCCATAGAGTAATAGACATCTGAAACAAGTTGGACGAAAAAGTGGTGTGTGCATAAATAATTCATGAATTTAAAAACAGTTTAGATAAAATGAGATATGAAGACGGGACATAACGAGCATAGCTCCCCTTCCCGTAAAATACAACTAGGTAAAATACACACACACACACACACACACACACACACACACACACACACACACACACACACACACACACACACACACACACACACACACACACACACACACACACACACACACACACACACACACACACACACACACACACACACACACACACACACACACACACACATACGTCGATCGAAGTGGCAGCAGAGTTTGGAACTCCAGCAAAATTTCAAGTTTCAACGACAAGGGAGTACCTTTATTGTATTAGTAGGGAAGGGGAAAGCTCGTGATGCAGTGGGAAGGTAAAGAAAAGGGAGAAAGAGAGGGGTTACTGAGGAAAATGGAGGGAAATGAGGAAGGGGACGAACGGGTCCCGAATGTTAGAATGGGTATAATCAAAATAAGTGCAGAACACACGAGGAAGAACAAAGAGGCAGAAGTGTCAAAAGCAGATATATAGATAATAGCATATCAATCGAAAGAGAAGATAACTGCTTTTATGGATTTAATGAGGGAAGAGGTGATAAGCTCCCCGACTAGTAAATCTAGAGGAGAAACTAAGAAAATGAACGAAGCATTGGAGGCTAGGTTTAACCAATTAACAGTAGTTATCCAAAGAGTTGATAAATTGGAAAAAACTAAAGAAGGAGAATCAAAACCTAGCTAAAGAAATAGAAGAATTAAGAGGACAGTTAAGAGAAGTAAAGGATGAGAATGAGGAATGAAAGAGGAATAATAAAGAGAATAAAGACGCCAAAGCAAAAGAGGTAAGTGGTTGTAAATAAGTACAAGAGAACGATAAAATTCAATTTAGAGATATAATGAAACAACAGATGAAAGAACAAACTGAAGACACAGCTATTAAAGTTATGAGGGAGAAGGAGAATATAGTAAGAGACTTAGTGGATAAGAAGAAATACATAATTATATTAGGGATGGAAGAGAAGTATAATCCAAATAGGACTAAAGGAATAAAGGAGGAAAAGGAAAAAGTAAATATTATATTAGAAGTAGTCCAAGAAGATGAACCAGAAACAGGGAAACAAATAGAAGAAATATGTAGACTACGAATAAAACCAGACCAATTGAGGTTAAATTCAGGTAACAAACGACAGTAGTAAATATCTTAGCAAAAGTAGGGAAAATAGAAGACAGTGATCAATATAAACAGGTATGGATAAAAAGAAAAATGAATAAAGAGGAAGGAGAGGATGAGAAAACAAAAAGACTAGAAGCTATGAATAAAAGAAAAACGACAAAAGAACAGAGTCAGAAAAAGAGAAATTCTATTGGAGAGTAGTGAATATGAAAGTTCATGGCTAAGAAAAACAGAAGGGAAACAGAAAACACAATGGAAGTAGCAGAAAATTAAAAGTGTCTTACACAAATATAGATGGCTTAATAACAGACTTGAACGAAATGATTGATTACCTGAGGGAAAAAGAAGCGGACATAGTGGGAATAGTAGAGACAAAATTGAAAAGTCCACTATCACCCAAAGGTGTAGGACATGGTGCATATAATTACTGGACTAGGAACAGAGAGGTAAAACATGGGGGTGGAGTTATGTTCCTGACTAAGAAGGATATAAATGTGAGGAATGTCACATATGGAAAGAATAGAGTAGAGATGATTGCAATGGAAGTGAAGGACAAGGATGGAAAGAGCAGGAAGTTTGTAGTAAATATGTGGGAAGAGATGGGAGTGAAGGGTGGAGATGACCTATGGGGAAATGTACTACTTGATATGAATATAGAACATACAATGACGCAATGGATACAAGAGAATACTAGGTATAGAAATGAAGAAGAACTATTGAGACAGGGCCTAAAAATCACATCAGAACCCGAAATAGTGGACAAGATTGAATATAAGACATCAATAAGTAAAAGTGAACACATATTTGTTGAACTGGAACTAAATGAGGAAAATACAAAAAAGAAAGAAAAAGAAAAGAAAAAAAAGGGAAGATAAATGTATATAAAAAAAGATAAGATAAGAGAATTCTTTAAAAAAGCAGACTGGGAAAGAATACACAAGGAGGATACAGCAGTAGAAGAGAAATGGAATATTTTGACAAAAATTTATAAAGGAGTGGAAAAGTATGTTCCAAGACAAAAACAAGAAAAATAATACGTAAAGTGTTGGTACATCAAAAGACGTAGGGAGTTAAAAGACAAAAAGGATAAAGCTTGGATAAGATAAAAAAAAAGACAAAAAACATGAAAAATGGAAAATATATACTAGTTATAGAAATGAATATGTACAAGTGTACAGAGAAGAAAAGAGAAAATGCGAAAAAGATGTCATAGAAAAATGTAAAAATCAACCAAAATTATTTTACAGATCTGTAAACAAGAAACTGAAAAACAAACAAGAATTGGAGAAACTACGACAAGGAAGTGTTGAATACACAGAGGAAATAGAAATGGCAGAAATTATGAACAAGCATTTCAAATCGGTGTTTACGAGGGAGAATATACAACCTAGAGATATCGAGTTGGAGGAGAAAGTACCCCCTATGAAGGAGATAGAAGTAACAAGGAATAAAATAATGAATCACTTGAGTAATCTCGATATCATAAAATCGCATGCACCAGATGAAATGGTAAACTGGATTTTGAGAGAATGTAGGAATGAACTAACAGACAAAATACATAGTCTAATAAACATTTAATTGAAAGAAGGAAAAGTTCCAGAAGATTGGAAAAGAGCAAATATAGTACCAAAATATAAAGGGGGAAACAATGAAGACCCTAATAATTATAGACCGGTCTCTCTTACAAGTACGATAGCTAAAATTTGGGAAAGAATTATACAAAATAGATGGGTAAGGCATTTGAAAAAAAAAAAACGTACTAAATCCAAGGCAATTTGGATTTCGAAAAGGACGATCTCGCGTCACAAACTTAGTGTGTTTCTATTCAAGGCTAATAAATGTAATACAAAAAAGAGATGGATGGGCTGATTGTGCATTTCTAGACCTGAAAAAAAAACTTTTGATAAAGTGCCACATAAGAAATTGCTCAATAAATTAGAAACTGCAGGAGGAATACAGGGCAAACTGCTGAAGTGGATGGAAGACTTCTTGCGTGAAAGAAAAACGAGAGCGGTGATAAGAGACAAACACTAATAGGGATGAAGTGGTTACTTGAGTTCCACAAGGAACAGTTCTGGCCCCAATAATGTTTGCTATATGTATTAATGATATGGATAAATTAATTGAAAGTTATATGAGCTTCTTTGCAGACAAATAATTTTTTTTGAAAAAAGTGAACACTGAAGAAGATTGTGAGTCGCTACAGAGTGATCTCAATAAAGTATGGGTATGGAGTAGAAAGTGGGAGATTGAATTCAATATGAAGAAGTGTAGTATAATGGAATTTGGAAGAAGCAAAAAAAGAATAGTGGGATCATATGAATTGGGAGAAGAAAAAAAAATAGAAAATGAGAAGGACCTGGTAGTCATTATTATGAATGATATGTCCCCTGAGAAACATATAAACAAATTTTTTGGAGAAACTTATAATTTAATAAGAACAATCAAAGTAGCATTTATATACCTGGACCAAGAAAAGGTGAAGAAAATACTGGTCACTTTGATAAGACCATGATTGGAGTAAACAGAGACGACGTATTCATCAAGCACAAAAAAATGTATAACAAAACTTGAAATAATACAAAGAGCTATTACGA
>NC_134814.1:32154886-32179886 GCF_046742065.1 Oratosquilla oratoria | reverse complement strand
AGGCAGCAAGAGAACGCCAGAGAGGAAGACGAGAAGGATTACGAGCACAAGAAAGACAAATAATACTAGACCGTAATAGAGAACGAATGCAAGCATTGAGGAACAACATGAACAACCAAGAGAAAATCATCTTGAAAATTTGCGGAACAGAGATTTACAGAGAAGAAATTATATGAATGAAGAGGAAAGAAGGCGGTATCTTGAAAATATGAGGAGCAGAATAAGACAACGAAGAAACAATGTAAATGAAGGTAGACTTTTGAGGTATTATATTGGTAAATGAACATAGTTTGCCACCATTGTCAGGCTTTAAGATTTTCAAGTGAAAATTTTCACGGGTTCTACTAGTATATATATATTATGGATGGATGGATGGATACATACATACATACATACATACATACATACATACATACATACATACATACATACATACATACATACATACATACATACATACATACATACATACGTGCATACATACATACATACATACATACATACATACATACATACATACATACATACATACATACATACATACATACATACATACATACATTCATTCATACATACATACATACATACATACATACATACATACATACATACATACATACATACATACATACATACATACATACATACATACATACATACATACATACATAAAAAGCTGGATGAATAAATATATGGTTAGAAAGATAGACGGATAGATAGAAAATGCAGGAAATGAGCAAGGTGGAGAAGAGAAGACGACTCAAGAGGGAGCGTAGGAGGAAGGAAGAGGTACTATTTTGTGTCAGAACAATACAATTCACTCTTCTCTTACAAAGGACAAAAGAATAGGCAATGCGTCTTCCGAGCCGTTGTACAACTTATATTACTCCACACTCATCCATTTACTCAACATTTCTTTTGATACATAACTCAGGACTCCATTAATTAATTAAGCTTCTTGGCAGTGAGTGTACAAGCCATTTGCAAATTAATTTCTTGTGTAGTTCTTGTGTTTACTGTGTAAAAAAAATTGAATTATGTCTTTTGTATTCCTGGGTTATCTATCCACTTCACTGCGAATCTTTTCTGATGATCTCCCACGCCTTGAAATAGGTTACGTATATTATATGCATTTTCTTTTGAGTAGCGAGAGATAATTTTGTCATGCACACCCGACCTCTCACCACTGGGAAATTGTATTCATTACGAAATATCTCGTATAGAGAAATTGTTACAAGAGGTTTATGTTCTGGTGTTTTCAATGTGGTATTGGAAACACTTGTGACTGATATGAGTTTGACACCATAGGATTGATCTCCATAATACATTCAAGGTGCTCCTTTGGCTATAAAATAAACAAATAAAATAAAATTAGATTAAAATGTGTACGATAGTTTTGAGATTCGTCATTTTTGTTTCTGTGGGAGACCTTGACTTTCGACTTGTATATAAAAAAAGTTCTTCCACGTGAATAAGTAGCCTTTTTTCACATTTGTAGGTATATGAAACATATGAATTTAAACTAGAAATGTCTAACAACACAAGCACAGCACGTCGCAGGTTCTAAGCCTTGACATTACATATGGCACGTGCCCTGGGGGCGAATCGAAGTGTGATGGTTTTCATTCGCTTCATTGTGCGCTCGAATGCCGCATTCCTTTCCGATTCCCAGCAGTGACTGTCACCAAACCTGATAGTTCGAGTACATAATTGGGCAAAGGTGACGGCTTCGGCTACAGCTACGCGCCTCCTGTCGTAGAAACCTCACCAATACCTTTCTATATCACAGGCTGTTGGCTGACTCTTCTATTCATCTCTGTGGAACTCCCACGTGTATTTTATGTTATTCTGGCTGCCACTGCCAGGCACTCTGTAACACGCATGTGTAATTTTTTTATGATTGCAAGATTACAGATACAATTTGCGTGAGTCTCTACTCACTAACCATAAGATGGCATACGAGTATGTCTCCTATAGTAGTTATTACGTCATGTGTGCTATCTAATTAAATATTCTTCCGTCAACTCCTCCTCTTGTGCTGCGTGGTCCTTGTGATCCATCTTGATTCTGTTGACGAGGTTTGTTTCCTTTGCATCCGTCGCGTCCCATTCGTTTGGTCCAGGTCATCCTTCGCAGTTACCTAAGTTGAAAAGAGGAGGTTTCAGTCTTTGGCAGTAGGGTTATTATGATGCATTATCGCCATATGTCAAAATATGCAAATAAATACAACTTTACAAAACCAGTCCATATCACCTGGGGGACGGCACTTCCAGAAGGCGCCCCAGTTGATACGAGGTGAGCGTCCTTGTCAGTCTACGGATCAGTCCCTCCGCCGAAGTCTTGGGGGCCGCACGTAGGAAACTGGTCGTTGGACAGACAGCTACATAATGGCTCAGCGTGTTGGCTCCCGCTGCTCCACATTGTTTGTAGTCCTCCGTTTGTCCCTTCACCTCCCAGAAGCACCAATATCTGAGCCGGAGGTGGTGAAGGACGACCCCTGGAGAGTCGCACTCCATGGATCAGCCGTTCATACGCTGTGGCACCATGATACCAGCGAGCTGAGGACCTCAGTCTGGGGTGTCTGCTTCGTTTGTGCTTCCAGCTCCATTTTGGTCATCGTTCTTGCTGCTATTCCCAAGATATCTGTCCGGCTCAGGAGGACACCAATTCCGCCGTCCATGTCTCCTATGGCTGCTCTTCTGGCCACCCTGTCTGCCGCTTCATTCCTTTTGATTTTGATGTAGCCTGGCACCAAGTTCAGAACGGCTAATCTCCGTCGCTGACGGAGGGCCTTGAGTTGAAATAACAAAAAAAAGTCAATAAATGCTTGTGGTCATTGTGATAATATCTTGAAACTAGTTGTAGTAAAGCTAAAATGTCAGTATGTACAACTATATTACTCTGATGGGTCAGTGCTAGATCCACTGCGCCACACCTATGCTTGCGTTGAGCAGCGAGTGCTCAGCACCCTTACTCCCTGTTGTGCGTCCTCCGTGACGGACGCTGCACCTGCCACGTTGTGTTCAGTGTCTACCGAACCCTCAGTGTAGTACACCACACAGTTTTCGGGGGCATTGGATCCCATCGTATCCTCCGCGTCCGTCCGGAGCAGCGTACCTCGCCTCGACTCCATTACTGAAATTCTGGCCACAGACTTTCTCAGGGGGTAGATTGTACGTGACCCTCAACCGGTACATCCTTCCTTTTCTGAAGGATAAGGTCATGCAGAGGAAGGATCCTTATGCTGCGTGCAAACTTTGCTGATCATCTCTTCTGTGGGAAGATATTAGGATTGTCCAGGAGGGCGCTGATTAACCTTCGCCGTAGGAACGAGTCATGTTCCCTCTGAATGACTCTGGTGGCGAAGGCTACCACCAGTCCAGAGATCCTCGCACTGATAGGCAGCAGTCCCGTTTCTTGCTGCATATTGGCGACCTGAGCCCAGCACAGCGCGCCAAGTATTACGCGCAGCGCCTAGTTCTGCACTGCCTCCAATCCGGCCAACCATGACTTGGATAAACCAGCCAGAGCACTGCTGGCATAGTCTATCAGTAGTCGAATTACGCTGACGTAAAATGTCCATAGGACAGCGCTGTTGACTCCTGCTTCTCTGGTCGCCAAAGACCTCAAAATATTGATCTGCCTAAGGGCCCTTCCAAGGATGTAGGCCACTTCTGTCTTGAAAGATAACCTGGAGCCAAGCCAGACGCCAAGGTACATGTGCGTACTGACCACTCTACCTCGTGCCCCTGCAGCAAGAGCCTAGTTAGTGTCAAATCACATAGCTTTGGTCTTTGGTGGCGAGATCTTAAGGCCAAGATCTTCGCATTTCAAGGAAATCCTGTCGAGGCACTTTTGCGTCTTCCTGTCCTTGGTCACTCAGCCTCCTATCACCTATCATTGTCTGCGTATAATAAGAGGCGACATCCTGTAGGTAGACTGGTGGCTATCATTTCCGCCATCAGCACGTCAAATAAGGCATGACCCTCATGGCTATCTTCATGAGTGACGTCATCATCAACCTCTCACAATTCACACAGCTGTGTATACATCGTTTACATTACACAAGATAGGATTTCATGACTAGCAATACTTAATTCATTTTTCTGAATTGTAAATATATAAGCTAATAACTATCTTTAAAACAAATCTACGAAAATTATCTATGTAAGAGGCTGTTAGAAAAGTGGGTAGTAAGAGGGTCAGATGACGGGTTGTTGTATTTTATAGGTAGGATTCTTTATAAAATGATAGCCGAGCGAGCTGCCTTAGTCCACCTTTCCGCCTTGTTTATAAACAAGAGCAGGGAGCTCGATTGTATTGCTGACATGACATTCCTTTGTAACCTAAGTGAGTCTTATGCAGAAAATCGAGAATATTCTAAGTAGACAATAATGCCGAATAGGCTTGAAACAACGAATGTGATAGATGAAAGGGTGGAGGAGGAGAAAATGCAATTGGTTCACAATTGTAAGATCACGCTCTTTAGGGGGATCTTAAATATAAAGTTAAAGATCATTGGACTTATAAAAATCACTACATCACTGCAAAGCTTACGTAGGATCTTACATACGTGCTCTCGGGGGATTCCGTGAGAGAATCTCATGGGAAGTACGCTGTATAAGAATTAACGGAAAAAAGACAAAGGAAAATTCTATATTTTCATTCTCCTAGACAGAAGAATATCACTAAAAGAAGTGAGTTGGCACATCCATAAGTGAGTACCACAAGGGTGATTACAGTGCCTACAGTCTTGGCAGGACTAACAGTTGCAAGAAATGTGGTAGTGATAACAGGACAACGAGAGTCGACAATCTGCTTCCAGTTTTATTCGACTTCAGATCTCGTCTGAAAAAAGGTCATCATGAATCACGTTCTCCAAATAAAAGAAATATTTCCGTAAAATGGTAGGACTGACCTCTTGGTAGTGAGGGATTACAAAAGAATATAACATCATTACTTCCATTAACTAATATTCTGGATAGAAGACTTGATCATAGTAAGTTAAATTACGTCCTCCAGGGATTAATCATCAGCCAAATTTAAGTGAGAGAGGTTTCTGTAAATATGAATAAAATTGTCTTGTCTCTTCAAGGACTAAATAACAGGATTAGGCACCTAACTGGATAGGATTAATTGAAGTAGTTAACCAGAACAATACCAAGGAACTACAAACTTGGATAGATGCAATTATCTGGCGCTACCTAGAAAAATACAAATATATATACATTTGTAAATTACCGTAGGACTAAAAGTGTTAATAGGATTTTATAACCATCTGGTAGGCGTTTTGTAATTATTTATAATTTTACACTATCTGGACTCCGATTCTAAATCTAAAAATCTAAATATAAGATACCTAAAGTCATCAGAATAAAATTGTTTTAGAAATGACAATAAAGTTCTCTTGTTAATCATTGGTACATATTTACATTAGGTCATACATGCAAAGATTGACATATAAAGAAGACTGCTCATTAGCCCTTTCCGGGCGGGGATTTTTCAAATATATTTTCTCTATCTGCCACCAAGTGATTCGCTGGTGGCGCAATCGGGAGCGTTCTGGTATCGTTTTTTGCTTAGTTATGGGCTCGAATCCATCACCTCTCTCCGATTCCCAGCAGTGGCTGTTGCCTATCCCAACAGTTCAAGTGCAGTTATTCAATGCTTCCTGGAATAGGCCCTTCACTGTCACCTATCATAGAAAATGAGGAATGTTCTTACATGTTTTTTTGTGGTTCCCACTAGGCGTTTTTCTTCAAATGAGAATTTTTTTCCATGCTCTGAGAGTTAGAGACCAAGAAACCGAGGAATCAGAGGATTTTCTTGAATAGTACCTCCAGATATAGATAAATTGTATCCCAGCGAACGTAAAATAAAAAGATAAATAAAAGATAATAAAATAAACAAGTGGGACACTGTTGACGACTTCAGCTTTAAGGTGACACAGATGAAATATCTGGATGTGACTGAGATTAAAAAATCTTTCTGCGAGAAACTTCCAACAAAGATTGTAGATCCAACGGAGGGAGATTAAGTCTTAGGGAAACTTTATATTAAAGCCTTTATGTAATATCAGCACTGGCAAATACAAAAGTCGAGATCAATGAGGATTACCCTGACACGGTTGAATTAAAAGACATGCATATTTTTGGCTTCCACATGAGTTATATAAAAATTCATTGACAAAGGGTTATGAGGATAATTCAAAGAGATAACTGTCTTACATCGCGAGCTCTTGTTAAGAATGAACAAAGGGCTTTACACAAGTAGGATTTGGGTTTTACCAGTTGTGGACCGTCGTTCAAAGTGGATACTCTTCCTAACTTATGCGCTATGACCAAGCTTCGTGTCTGATCTCCCTCGTGGTTGCCAGCCGCATGTGTTACCGTTTTACCACATGAGGCTTTCTGTAACAGGGAAATTTATGAGCATGAGAAATTTGACTACAACTCCACGTCTGAGTATGTAAGCCCAAATCTTTCTTTACTCGTCTTGGGCCCAATTCTACAGTGATATTTTATTTCCACTAAGACCAGACGATTTCATTCAGCTTAACTAAACCCTGGACTTCAAAAAGCCTGTCTTTACAATGTGTTTTCTATCAGTATATATATGAGTTTGGTTTCAGGAACATTTGCAACAAATTATCCCCCTTTTTTTATGAAGTCCATCTAAAGTGGGAAACTAAGCATCTCAAGACTAATTGGTTTATAACGAGTCTTCTTTTAGTCCATAATGTGATTACAGCTTCTTGCTGTAAAGTAAATATAAGGTTTTTATAGTATTTAGACAAGGTGTATCTTATGCTTCTCAAATAACGAGCGCCAGACACAAACTTTAAACATTCATAAAAACTCAAAATGGCCACCGAAATACCATACAGCATCTAACGTAATAGTTAAAGAACAGAAACACAATGTTGATCTCATTTATTATTTACGAGAACTTCGCTACCATGGCGGCGCTATAGATATAGATGATATAAACTGACAGCAACTGGACTAAACGAAGAAGAGCTACCCAAATAAGAAAGCGATTATTTGCGATACGATATAACTCCTTCGCTACCGTAAGCTCATTAGGAAGATGAATCTAGAAAAATGACGACAGCTAGTATAAATCGTAACGGATCAGCAGGTATGAATTGAGTTGAAAATTTTCATAGGTTAGATCTGACGATTCCCACTCCCTACATCATTTCGCTTTTTTATTATTGTTATTCATTTCATAACTGATGCGATTAACTAAAATATCTAAACAGAATATCGTATCATCCAACAATTCAAAGAGCCCCTATGGCAGTACCTGATGCCATTTTGAGGGCACCATCTATTTACCTCAAAATAGCATAAAATAAATTGGATTACAGGTCCAGGGGGCTAAGAACCAATACAGGTGGTTAAGTGTTTGTTGTGTAACAATTACATACAGTTGTATTGGAAGAAAATTTATTTGATTAATTCAATCATTGCATTTTGGTATAGAATGAATTATTGTTCAGACAATGTGACAGGCTTGAGGAAGGTGGAAGAGTAAGACACGGGTCTAGGGCCGAGTTTATTCCTGACCGATTTCGCTTAGAGCTTCTTCAGAGGATTGATACTCCTGTATAACGGTATACATAGCAGACCCGACACCACAATCCCACCAATTAGGAAGGGGACGCGGGTGGCTTGACAGACCTGTAAATGAATACATATTTAATTGATTAATCTACTTATAAAAAAATAAATTGTAATAAAATGCGTTTCCCAAATAATGTAATAAATGTGTAAAAATGATGAGAAAAACTGACATGAGTGTAGAATGTATGAAACCTACCGGACAAAAGATAATCGGACATTTCTCCACTAACCTAACTCTGCGATGTCTTTGTGTTGCTCCTAATAGCTGCGTATTTCGCTATGTATTTTGACCATTTTATGTCCCCTACTTTTTGGTTTATGTTATCTTCGGTAGCTATGTATAAGGCCTCAATTAACTTTCTCTATCTCTTTACTAGGCCTTTTCTCAATACTTTTGGCTCTTGCCAGTTGGGTAGATGATCATTGTCTGCGTGGCCCACCTTGTGTTCCTTTATTCTTATTTGGAGACCTCTATGGCTTTCACCAAAGTACGCCTTTTTACATTTACTACAGATGATCTTGTGGACTACACTTAGGTCTCTTTGTCCACCTCTCTCAAGAAAGCAAAAACATCAGACGACGTAAAGACCCGGTCAAACGGGATATACAATATTCAATTGTTCCGGGATCTAGTCTTAATCACTGGGAGCCGCATTACGGCCGCTTGATCTGGGAATCATTTATGACACAAGTAAGAAAATAAAAAACTTGGCAACACCAACTACGAAAGTATTGACTATGCTGTGACCAGCAGGTAACTAGATTTCCCTTGAAACTTGTTCACTCTAAACGGGACGACTTAGTTTCATATCATTGTCTGATATGGTAATGAGGAGCCTACGCACTTTGGGGACTGTTGGGAGAGGTCACAGTCACAGTTGGGAATCGGAGAAAAGGGCAGGATTCAAATTCACTACTGAGCGATTGGGAAGCCAGCATGCTTCTATTAAGTATGCAGCCTTACTAGAAGATTCATTCGGTAAAGGAAATGAAGCTGTCTAATGTAGGCCTTTATGTCTTTTGCAGTCTCCTCCATTCTTATATTCATATATTCTTAGTGTGTGTTTATGCATTCTTCAAAATAGTATATCATGGTATTGTGTTTATAGTACGTGAAGTGAAATGTTACAATTGTGAATGGTTAATGTCTTCCGTGTTAATAAAAGAAAAAATATGGCAGTATCACTGCACGTTTCAATAATTCTTACTGATTTCGGATGTTGCTGTTATAGACTATGGTTTTCCAGCGCTTCTGGCCTTGTGGGCAATCTCGCGCCACTATCTTATATTTCATATGTTGGTCACTAGTCAAGTTTTTTGCTTTTATATTTTTATTTATAGTCTTGTTTTTCCAGGAAGTTGTATAGTTAAGAGGTATTGTTCTTTTGTCGCCCAGAGTTTGGTGTAGAGTCAGTGCTGGTTATGGGGCGTTGTTTAAATTTGGCTGTCTACTAGTAAGTGTGATATTATGAGAGGAGCTTTACGTTAGCAGGTAGAATGGTTGTTTCCTGTCATGAGGTGGTCATGTGTAAAGCTGGAATATCTTATTCCTAGGCGTACATAAACTGTTTCAAAACTTCGATTATGTTGATGTGAAGATAGCCATGAATACATATTGGTTTTTATTACTTCTGGATGATTTGTCGTCTTATTTTCAGTCTTCTTTTTAACGATTTAGCATTGTTGATGAAAGAACTTTGAAATAGTCAGTTATCACTGATTTCGAACCTTTCCACAATAGGTAAGTACGGAACTATAGAATTAAGTCCATTGGCAGAACGTTTGCAAAAAATTATTCCAAGATCAGTTATTTCCACTTCCGCAACAGAACTCGATCTTTAATTTCTATCAATCATAGCATGACGTGATTCTATAAGGTCAAACATTCATTTGTGAATACAAACGTATGACAACCCACACAATTAGAACATTGCAATGAATAGTTACAGGCATGGTGAGTATTTTACCCTTTGAGTTTTACTGTGTGACCTATTGATTACTCACAGTTGCTTTTAAAATCTGGGTATTTTGGTGCTGTAGCGCATTCTCAGCTCAATAATATCACCTAATTGTGACCATATTGAATAAAGCCATGCCACTAAATGAGTGGGTTGGGAAAGATTAATAAGATCGTCTTACATATGCTGTTATCTTTATGTAAGACGACGCTACTCCCAAATTCATATAACTACCTTTTATGATCGTAATTTGATAAATTTCTAACTTGGTCTGTATACATTTGTTGGTTGCCAGCATCGTTCATGGCTCGGTTGCTAGCTTCTTGGTTTCGTAATTATGTACCCATAGGTCAGGTTTTGAATCCCTTGGCACAGCTCCTAAAAAATAAATTTGTCTTGAAAACAATATGCAACTTGTCGGAGGGCTACCCTAAATGGGAAACAATAACAATGAGACTACGTCTGCTGTAGCCATGGAGAGTGTGCTCGAGGACTTCAATAGTCCTTTTGATGCATCATCTATGGCTCGTTTGCTAGCGTCTTGGCTTCGTGGTTGTGTACGCATAGATCAGGGTTCGAATCCCTTGGCAGAGCTTATAAAAAAAAAAGTCTTAGAAATACACATATTGTCAGAGGGCTTACCTAAATGAGAAATTATGAAAATGAGACTACATCTGTTGTAGCCATGAGGAGTGTGCTCGGGGACTTCAATAATATTTTTGTAACATTATACATGCCTCGGTTGCTAGTGTCTTGGCTTCGTGACTATGTATGCACAGGTCAGGGTTTAAATCCCTTGGCACAGCTTCTAAAAATAAATAAATAATTTTGTCTTAGAAATAGTCAACTTGTCGGAGGGCTACCCTAAATAGAAAACGATGAAAATGAGACTACGTCTACTGTAGCCATGGAGAGTGTACTCGGGGACTTTAGTAGTCCTCTTGTAGCATCTTTCATGGCTCTGTTGCTAGCGACTTGGCGTCCTGATTATGTTCGCACAGGTCAGGGTTCGAATCCCTTGGCACAGCTTCTAAAAACCTTACTTAGAAATACACATATATATGTATATGTATATGTATATGTATATGTATATGCATATGTATATGTGTATGTGTCTTTATATGTATATGTATATGTATATGTATATGTGTATGTGTATTTATATATATATATATGTATATGTATATGTATATGTATATGTATGTGTATGTATATGTATATGTATATGTATATGTATACACACGCACACATATATATATATATATATATATATATATATATATATATATATGTAAATTTAGGGAGCAGGTTTTCTTGGAGACATTTTCTATTAAATAATACAGCATACTCAGCACTGGAAATCTTCTTCCTTAAACTTTCTATCCTTCTCGCTATTTTCCTTTCTGTAGGAGGAAGGGAGAACACAATATCACCAAATGGAACCATATTGATTTTGGAAATAAAAACAAATTCATTACTTACAACGTTTCGCCTATGCTTTAGGCATCTTCTGGTAATTTTAATTTTTAAATCTACAAATCATGATCATATATACAATGTATACAAAATGAACTAGGATAGGTACTTTTTGTTTAAATTCTTCTTGGCGCCCCGTGGGATGCCCCGAACAGCTCCAGGGTTCCACACATATTTAATTGTATATTAATTGCTGGTAGGAGATTCTTTATTAATACAGCTTCCAAACATTTTAATTTTCTCTTATTTGTGTTCTTTGCTAAAATCGATGTAGTACATCGATTTTGCTAAGATTTTGCTAAAATCGATGTAGTACATCGATTTTAGCAAAGAACACCAATAAGAGAAAATTAAAATGTTTGGAAGCTGTATTAATAAAGAATCTCCTACCAGCAATTAATATACAATTAAATATGTGTGGAACCCTGGAGCTGTTCGGGGCATCCCACGGGGCGCCAAGAAGAATTTAAACAAAAAGTACCTATCCTAGTTCATTTTGTATACATTGTATATATGATCATGATTTGTAGATTTAAAAATTAAAATTACCAGAAGATGCCTAAAGCATAGGCGAAACGTTGTAAGTAATGAATTTGTTTTTATTTCCAAAATCAATATGGTTCCATTTGGTGATATTGTGTTCTCCCTTCCTCCTACAGAAAGGAAAATAGCGAGAAGGATAGAAAGTTTAAGGAAGAAGATTTCCAGTGCTGAGTATGCTGTATTATTTAATAGAAAATATATATATATATATATATATATTTGTATATTTCGGCAGCAGGTTTTCCTGTAGACAGGTTTCATTGAAGAAAATAGCAATTGATGCATTGATGATCTTCTTGTGTAGAGTTTCAATACGTCTAACTATAGACTTGGCTTCAGGAGGTAAGTTTGCTATCGCAGGTCCAAAGGACATGATTCAAACTCAGAAGGGAGAAGAGTAGCGTTTTACTGGAGCTTGACGTTTCGTACACTATGTACATTTTCAAAAGCAATGACAAAAGGTCAGAATACATAGACATATATAGTATAGGAGAGGATCATAGTGAACATTTAGAGAACCAATAGGAAATTGTGGTGTGAGGGAACCAATGGGAGAACAGAACGCCGTATATGGGTCAGCCAATCAGAGGCTTGGAACGATGCGTCAGGAAGTAGAGGTCATCAGTCGCGTATTAGGCTTCGGGCGAAGCACATCTCTCCTGGCGGACGGTATGACCATGAATTCCTGTGACTGAAGGTTCATGGTGGGCATGTTGGCTTGAATGAGGAGGGCCTCGAGGATCTGTAGCCGTCTTGTATCTTGAGCCTGTCCTATGATTTTAGTGTTTTCAGCCATGATCTGTCTGGTAAGAATAGTGTTGTGGTGAGATTCTGTGTGTGTCTTAGGTGTACCATTTTGTAAGTGTAATGTAATTCTTCTAGAGAGTTTAGTAGTGCAGTTTCCTATGTATGAAGAATGAAGGGACTCACAGTTCCCTTGTTTACAGGAGAATTCATACACTAGATGGCTGCGTTGCAACTCAGAAGGAGCGGGGGAAGGGTTATTCTTTAGTAGGAAAATCGAAGTTTTCTTTTTTTTGTAGTAGATGACGAAGTCCACCCGGTCGACAGGATTGGCAGGTTTGACATGACGTTTGATGATTTGCCTGATGATTTTCTCTTCAGTTTTGTACTCTGTAGTCATGTGGGATTTGTAGTATAATTTGATGTTTTGGCCTGAATTGGGGAGGACTGAAGCTTGGTCGTACCATTTGTTGATTTGCCTTTTAATGACCTTGGAAATGTCTTGGTTGGAATAGCCATTATTTACTAATACTTGTGTGGCTCTTTCAATTTCTAGATTAGCACTTTTCCAACTGTTGCAGTGCGTGAGAGCCCTTCTGATGTAAGCACTGATGGTGGAGTCTTTAAAGCGTTGGGGGCACTCGCTTTTCCCATTAAGACACAGGCCCGGGTTGGTGGGTTTGGTGTATACGGAAGTGTTGAAATGTGCCTGGTTCTGTGCTACGAGTACATCAAGGAAAGGAAGTTTACCGTCGGTACTGGACTCGATTGTAAAATTGATCCCGGAAACTGCTTGCAATTTTTCCCTGAGGGGGATGAGGTCTTCTTCCCTTGCCACTTTCACAAAGATGTCGTCGATGTATCTAGGTTAAATAGCAGGTTTGGCTAAAATACGGAAAACTTCACGTTCCACCATCCCCATGAAGAAATTAGCGAAAAGGACCCCAAGAGGGGAACCCATCGCTACTCCATCAATTTGCCGGAACTTTCTCCCACGGGGGCAGAGAAACGGTGCTTCCTTCGTACACATCTCCAATAAGGTCCTAAGGGCTGTTTCAGGGATGTCTAGTTTTGGGGAACCTTCTGCAGGGTAGATCTCATCAATGATAAAGTTGATGGTACGATCAACGTCGATGTTCGTAAAAAGACTTTCTACTTCCAACGAAGCGATCACACCGTCGGCGTTAGAGTTGTGGAGGAGATGGAGGAAATCAGCAGCAGAAGACAAGGTGTAATCCTTTGGGACAAATGGGGTAAGCCACTCGTTTAATTTCTTAGCAATCTGATAAGTAGGCGTAGGGATCTGGCTGATTATGGGTCTGAGTGGATTGTTATTCCTGTGGATTTTTACATTTCCGTAACAATAACCAAGGCCAAAAATCTCCTACCAATTTGGGAAGCTTCAGTCCGCCCGCCTTAGCATTAACCTTCTCGATGATCTTGTTGGCTCTTCTTTTAATTTCTTCTGTCGGGTTTCTTGATATCTGGAGGAATTTAGATTCGTCTATAGTTAGACGTATTGAAACTCTACACAAGAAGATCATCAATGCATCAATTGCTATTTGCTTCAATATATATATATATATATATATATATATATATATATATATATATATATATATATATATATATATATATATATATATATGGAGGTGAGGTGGCAAAATGAAACGTTAAGGCTAGAGTATGGAGCTTTATTCAGAACCAGACGTTTCGACCTCTTCGGCCTTCCTCAGTGTACTGAATACAGAATAAGAATCAAAGTCCGTCAACAGCTTACATGGTGATCTGATGACCCTGCGTTACCTCATCCCTGTCACGTTGTCCCCACACACCGGGATGAGGTCACGCAGGGTCGTCAGATCACCATGTAAGGTGTTGACGGACTTTGATACTTATTATGTATTTAGTCCACTGAGGAAGGCCCAAGAGGTCGAAACGTCTGGTTCTCAATAAAGCTCCATACTCTAGCCTTAACGTTTCATTTTGCCACCTCACCTCCATATTTCTCTGTCTTTACATGATATATATATATATATATATATGTATATATATATATATATATATATATATATATACATATACATATACATATATACATATATATATACATATATATATATATGCAAAGTAGACCACTTGGAAAAAAATAAACTAACGAAGCAGAGCGCTTTCGTATATTACATCTTCAGTGCAACAAGTACTTGTTGCACTGAAGATGTAATATACGAAAGCGCTCTGCTTCGTTAGTTTCTTTTTTTTCCAAGTGGTCTACTTTGCATAAGTGAACACACGTACCCGTGTTCTTATTAGCACACACACACACACACACACACACACACACACACACACACACACACACACACACACACACACACACACACACACACACACACACACACACACACACACACACACACACACACACACACACACACACACACATATATATATATATATATATAAAGTTAATGTTTTACAAATGTCGCTAAATACTGTTAGGAAATCCAGGTAAGGTTCCTTATATTTTCATAAGTAAAAAAACGGATATGTTCTATTACATTTCAAATTTACAATCTATGTATCTTGTGTAGTATTATAAATGATTAATGGCATAGATACAAAATTTAGACAGCATGTGTTTGAGAAAACTAACATTGGAAACAGAGGGTTATAAATAAACTGACAGTTCACGAATGTTGGTAAAGAACCACTATGACTGGCTGTGGACATATTGGTAACGTGATTGCCTGGAGATGATGAAATACTATGTATCCATTGGCATTTTGAGTGAGCCCAGTAACTGTAAGGGTGCCAGGCACATCTTTTGATTTGCCACTAAGGCCGAGGTAGCTTCGTCAGGGATTAGAAACATTGCGGTTCACTGTTCGATTTCCTCAAAGAATAGTCATTCCTTACACCAGACTTTGTAGCGTTTTATATCTTCTTCAATATTAATAATCTCTTTTGTCAAGAGTTAGTGCCCATTAGCAACTTCAGTAATCTGTTTAAATTAATCCTTTCCGTGCTGGGTGTGTGTGTGTATTTTTCATATGTTTAGGCTGTCGTCATCATACTTAATTCAGATATAAGTGACCATCCTCAGAAGTGAAGGACTAAATCTATTTCGATTAACCCTTTCCGTACCGTAGGACAATAATCATGTTGATTGTTTGCAGGCAAACTTATTCACCTGTATGTAAACCACTTAAATAACAAAGGTAAAAGTGTCTTTTTGGCTATAAAAAACACTTCTAGCCATGGGGACATTATTGAGCTAAAGAGGTTAAGTCATAAAAAAGAAAAAAAAAAAAAAAAAAAAAAGGAGCCTGGGCAAGGATGCACATACTCGTACCTGCAGTCCAAGCCGTTGCTTTTGTCCTATGCACTTGGAGAGCTGGCTAAGGTAAGTATTACTGTTCGGAATTGGAAAGGAGTGCGATGTAACTATATATATATATATATATATATATATATATATATAAATATATATATATATACATATATATATATATACAAATGCATATGAATATATATACACACAAATATATATGTATATGTATATATATGTATATCAGGGGCGACTCCAGGTCATCAACGTCACTCGGGCTCATCACAGATTTCGCCTAAGACACATGCATAAATGAAGGTAAGAGACGTAATGCACACCGTAAACATTTACCTCTACCAAGCTAATACGTATTAGCCCGAGTTACTGGACAGTTTTCCGTTCCTTTAAGAATATTGTACAATTTAAATCTTTCTTACATTAGAATTTAAATCCTAAGCTCTGTAGAAATCTATTGTTTCAAGGAAACATTGAATTTGAATTACTTTTAATTCTTACAATTATAGTTAACAACTTGGGCCGGTAAGCTCTGAGCTCGAGCGCATCATCAACTCAAGAGATGGCAGTTAATCTTTTACCCAGCTTACCAAGCTAATTTGTATTAGCCCGAGTTACTGGACAGTTTTCCGTTCCTTTAAGAATATTGTAGAATTGAAATCTTTCATACATTGGAATTTAAATCCTAAGCTCTGTAGACATCTATTGTTTCAAGGAAACATTGAATTTGAATTACTTTTAAATTCTTACAATTATAGATAACAACAAGGCTGTAAGCTTTGAGCCCGAGCGGCGGAGGCAGGATCCGGAAAAGCTCTGATTGGCCGAGCCGAGAAGCAGCTCGACTATCATTGTGTGACGAGTCAGGCTCGTTATATAGGAGCAATATTTATATTCTGACACAGCCCACCTAATGTAGACGAATCACAGACGCTGAACGAAAATATATGAACTGTGGCCAGGCGAAATAAATGGAGCCCGAGCTAACTGGCTGTAATTACATGTTCATTTTAGAAAATCTAATACTCGGGTTAAGCCCGAGTAGCCTGACGGCCGGAGTCGCCACTGATGTTTATATATATATATACACATATATATATATATATATGTATATATATATATATATGTATATGTATATATTATAAGGCATTTATATATCTCATGCGTATCGATAGACACAAAGGATAATTTATAATAACTCTGACAAGCGTAAACTGACTTAGGAAAAAACATACTTTAAGTATCTACGTTAACGGTATAGAAAATTGTCAGCTTGGAATATATATATATATATATATATATATATATATATATATATGTATATATATATGCATATATACATATATATATACATATATATACATACATACATATATATATATACGTATATATATATATATATATATATATATATATATATATATATAACTACAAAGTAATGTAACGCATTCGTAAAATTCAACAAGAACCCACTGTGTTGGATAAGAAGAAATGAAATAGATTATATCCATATATGTCGATCACGGACTGTGATCCTCTTCAGTGGAATACAGGGTAGTGGAGCAAAAGGCATTTCTTATATACAGAGAAAGAAGAAGGAACATGGGTAGGACTCAGGTAGCGTCTAATGCTTTGTGGGGCAAGTTCACCCGTCTTCACCAAAGATGGTAATAATTTATTGACTGCCCGGGTAGTAATGCAGTCTGGTGACCATTGTCCGTTTGAAATATTAAAATTAGGAAATTTATTTATCAAGGATGATTCTATTATTTTTCTTTTAAAACTGCACTTTGAATTATTATTATTATTATTATTATTTTTTTTTTTTGCCTCGTTCCAATCCATACGATGGCCTTCCTTGTCTACGTGTTGGAAGACAACGGAATTTTGTTGTGCATATTTGACTGAATTTTTATGTTCTTTCATCCTGGTGTGTAAATCTCTACCTGTTTGTCCCCAATATACATTATTACAATCCGAGCATGGAAGTTTATAAACCCCTTGATGTATTTCTTCTCTAGGTCTTTGCTGTACATTAACTATTTTCTTAGACAAATTATTGGGAAAACTAAAAACAAAGTTTATGTCTTTCTATGGTAGAAATTGCGAAATATCATTTAAGGACTTATTATAAGGCAATTTGATACAGTTTTTGTCCCAAACGAAATTCTTACTGAAATGGGAAGTGGATCCAAAGTGACTAGTTTTGGCTGTGCTTAGGACTCTATTTAAAAACCAATGAGGATACCTTATTCTTTCTAATTGATTCCTGATGGTTGTTATTTCCATTTTCAAATAATGTGAACTACATAATGTGAATGCCCTCAGGAAAAGACCTGAGGCAACACTATATTTGATTTTATCGGGATGGTGGCTGGAAAAGTGTACATAACTCCCCGTATGTATGGGTTTTCTGTACACTGTAAAAGACTAATGATCCTGATGTCGTATTAATAGAATATCTAGAAATGGCAGTCTATTATCCACCTCCCATACAACTTAAAACTTTATATTAGTGGTTTAGTTGTTGAGTTGTTCAAAGAAAGCATTAAAAGATCCCCACTCATCATCCCAAATCGTAAAGATGTCGTCCACGCACCTGTACCAACACATACCTTGTGGCTTAATGTCCTGTAAAAGTACTGTCTCGAAATACTCCATATATAAGTTCGCTAACACTAACTTCCAGTTCGGCCAGTCTTTGTTCATATGTCAGGTTTGAAAGTGTGGGGCCATCTTTGTCGTTGCTCTTTGTATTCTTTCTAATTTTCTTATATATATATATATATATATATATATATATTTTTTTTTGTACTGTGCGTACATGCATGTGTGTGTGTGTGTGTGTGTGTGTGTGTGTGTGTGTGTGTGTGTGTGTGTGTGTGTGTGTGTGTGTGTGTGTGTGTGTGTGTGTGTGTGTGTGTATTTTTACAACACTGAATGGGTCCCAGTGATTAGAGATATATTTTAACAACCACAATGCACTCTATTTCTAAGCCATCAACATCGGGAGCCCAATGGAGGCCACAACCAGAAATTGAAATGTGGTACTGCCGAGGACTTGAACTCGGCTATCACATGACAAGTGACGCAGTGACATACCAACTACGCTATCAAGAGAGATATAAGTCAAGCTCAATATTCCTTTTTTTATATTTGTATGCTCGAGTACATACACACACATGAAATTTTGCGTTCAACCCATCTCCACTATGATAGTACAGTTGGAAGTATACAAACGCGGGAAAGTATTTGTACAAGACTGAATGGGTCCCAGTGATTAGAGATACATTTTAACAACCACAATGCGCTTTAATTCTAAACCATCAACATCGAGAACCCAATGGAGTCCACAACCAGAAATTGAAATGTGGTACTGCCGAGGACTCGAACTCGGCTATCACATGACAAGTGACGCAGTGACTTAGTTGTTGACAAATGTATCTTTAATCAGACTGGATTCCATTGTATTTCTAGATGAAATCTGAATTATTTTCAACAATTTCTTTGGCACCCTCCCAATTAATGTAATGATTAAAACCCTAAAAAATGAACAAATGATTCGATAGAGATTTGACCACTCCTAACACTATATCAATATTATTTTAACCTTACTTTTAATTCTTTTCTAGTCTAACCTATATAGTACTTGTCATTATTTTTACATGGAATTGAATAGATACATACTTCTCCCTTATGAGGAGAGTCTTTAATTAAAAATCTTCTTACTGTATTGGAGTTCTTAAATACTACTTGAATGTTGAAAGTCGTATGATTATGAGAAGGTTTCACAAAATTCTCGTGTAAAAGGAAAAACTGGTAGATTTTACATTAAAGGTTTCACGGAGACTTTCCTTGTAGAATGATTTTTTGCCATTTTTACAAGAACGATCTACGAGGTGCTTAGGATATTTTAATTTTGAAGCTATGTCATATATTCTTAAGAATTCATCATCCAAAACATACGGACTACAATTTCTATACGCTCTAAAGAACATTGATGATAACACTGAAATTTTTGGCGTAAGCATTAGGTGTACAACTTAGCTATGTTATTAAGAACTTCTTTCCCTGCGTCTTCCAAAAGATCTATCAACATACCGTCTTCCCCAGGTTCTTTTCCTCGTTTCATATATTTTTAGAGCAAATTCTACTTCTTTCTTTGTAATTTCTGGTACACTACTAGTGTCTACAGATGAATTTACTGGCTAACTACGGTCTTCGACGTGTAAAGCTCTTGGAAACACTCTTCTAATCGTTTTACCATTCTGTCTCTACATTTCATGGTCTCTATATTTTTGTCTCTCAAATATATTATTTGTTGCTTTACTAAAACATGTCTGCACTCGATCCTTTTAATAATTTTACCTTTCCTAACATTTTTCTCTATTTCATCCATGTTTCTCTTTTCACTGATCTCTGCATTTTGTTGATAAAGTTGTTTAGTTCTACTTTCTCTTTTTCATCTCTCCTGCTTTAATCTGCATAGTCCTTCTTTTAATTAGATCATTTGTAGCAATGGAGTATTTCTTTTCTCTGATACTCTTTGTACTCTTTACTTTCTCTTTAAATTTCCTAATAATATTCACTCAATTCAAAACCATACCTTCTACGATGTCCTCCTTCTGTTTTAGAGCTTCAAATTGATTTTTAATTTCTAACTGAAATTCCTTCTCGTTATCGTTAACCTTCGGAAGGCTTTTTTTTTTTTTTTTTTTTTTTGTGTATATTTCTATCGATCCTGAAATTAAGTTTAGGTGTGCAACCTACCATTCTATGGTCACAATATTTATTCTATTCATGACCATAACATTGCTCATGGTCATGGTCTCATCTCCTAATATGAAGTCTGCTTCATTCTTTGTTGCTCCATTTGGACTTCTCCAAGTCCATATACGACCTACACGCTTTTGGAAGAAAATGTACATTACTCATATGTTGTAGTTCTTCGCAGAATTGACTAACATCTCGCCTCTGTTATTTTTCTCACCTACTTCAAACTTCCCTATTAACGACTCATCTCCCACCTTCTTCCCCATTTTAGAATTAAAGTCGCATATAACCAACGTATACTTACTTTTTTCTTGATCCATTATCTGACTTAAATAATCATAGACGGACTCAATCAATTTCATCGTCTGAACTCTGTGAAGTTAGTGCATAAACTTGAATTATTTTTAGTGTGCCTTTTACACAGCCTAATTACAATCCTAGCTAACCTGTCTAATAAAGTACTGAGCTTGACTACGTTACCAGCAACCTATCGGTTTATCAAGAATCTTACTCCACTAGATCTTCCTTTTCCTTACCTCTATAGTAGAACAGGTGTGTATCTTGTAATTGTATCAGCCTTTTCCGCTCTTCGGATTTAGTTCAGTCCCACGATGTACCACTTGGTATTGTCTAGTTCTTCCATTATACTCGTATTCTCCAGCCTGTAGTCTTCTGAGAGGGTTCTTACACTGTAGGTAAAGACCTTCATTTTCTTCAATGCTATTTAATGTCCACGACTTGGAACTTCTTTGATAGTGCTTAGTCACATTCGGTGGCACACTGCCCGTAAGCACACAAGGCAATGCGGTTGGACCTTTAGGAAACGATGATCCAGCAGGAACGCCTGGTTTTCTTTTGGTTGTGCATTTTTTTTTCTTTTTTTTTTTTTTTTAGGAAATTTGGCAATAATCTCACCTCCCTGCCAACTGGTTGCTGGTGAAATATTTCTTTGGTGACATTATTCAGTATACTCGGTAGAGCCCTATATATCGCTAGGGTGCCCAATGGCCCACGTCATCATTATGACGGTACCCCATATATATGTGAAGAGTTTCCTTATTCGCCATCACGAACGTCCTAGTAAGCACTGGATCCTGCGACTGCGTGTATGAGCTGCTGTGTGTCCTCCTTCTTACTAAACCAGTTCGATATGGGTGACCAGGAGAGATTTCTCTCTATCAACATAACTTTGGTAGACATCAAGATTCTCAAGCCTATCCACTACGTCACGGTGTCAACTCTCGGACAGGAAACACACACACACACACACACACACACACACACACACACACACACACACACACACACACACACACACACACACACACACACACACACACACACACACACACACACACACACACACACACACACACACACACACACACACACACACACACACACATACACTCACTGTAAGAGGCCGGTAGATGGAGGTAGACATTTAAGGTAAATCAGAGTAGATCGAGAGGTAGATGGAGAACGAATGCTAATCCAGGGTCAGTTGTTATGAAAACTTGTGAGGCAACGGCCGACGGCTGACAGGCGTTAAGGATAGCTGATTCAGACTCGCGCCTTGTATATATTTAAAAGTGCTGAGTGTAGGTTGAATGCAGAGTGTCGCCTGGTGTGTAATATTATTTTTACTATTGTAACTGTAAGCGGACAAGCCATTTTTTGTTACAACATAATGCTTACATTGTGACATAGTTTAGAAGAGTATAACAGCCTCTCTAATTGGAGAAAAACGTGGAGGAAGAGAAAAATCATTGGTGCAGAAAAAAAAAGTAACGCCCTTAAGGTGTGGCACTTGTTTGAGAAGTAAAAGACTATTTTCACCTGCAGAATCAACTACCCTATATGGACCAGTGTACCTTGGTGAAATTTTATTATTGGGTGAATGTACTTTGACCATGACTAAATCTCCTAGTTTGAATTCTAGTTTATGTGCTATTTTGTGTTGTTGTTTCTTCATCTCTTGTGAATATTCCTGCATATGTTCCCTAATTCTTTGGTGAATATTTTGAAAAGTATTTATTCTATTCAGTATATAATGATCCATTATATACACAGGTTTCTGGTCTGCAGTCCAAATTTCACATGGAAGATTTTTGTCTTACCCAAAAATTATAAAATGAGGTGTATCACCTGTTGCTACATTGATTTGATTATTCAAGGTACACTTAACACAAGGAATCCAAGTGTCTCAAGTATACTATGAGGACATAATTTTTCCAATATTTTGTTATTAAATTCAGTTCCATTATCTGAAATTAGAGTCTTAGGTGTAGTGAAATTACAGATTATCTGATCATAGATTACTGAAGAAATAGTTTCAGCTCTCTTATTTGGAATGGGTTGTAAGATACAAAATATCGAAAAATAATCAATAGCAACATATACATATCTATATCCATTCTCAGACATAGGTAGCTCTAATGTGTCCAGGTGAACTCTTTCCCAAGGTTTTTGTGGAATGGGATAGGTAAGTATAGGAACAGGTTTTGGTGTATTTCCTTTCACCCTAACTCAATTCAAGCCATTTTCTATATAATCATATATAGATTTCTTCATACCTGGCCAAAAATATTTAAGTTGTGCTTGTCCATAAGTTTTATCCTTTCCTGGATGTGAGCTAAAATCACTATCATGAAGTAACTTCAATATCTCATTTACAAGAGTTTGGGGTATTACCAACTGATTTACAGGACCTCTACAAATATCTTTCCCACTTACAACTGTTTTTCTATACAAAAGTCCATTAATCAATTGAAATTCCTCTATCTTATACCCCTTTGGTAGCTTTGGAGGATTTCCTCTTGGATTAATCAAATACTTGATTAATAAATCACATGTCTTATCATCCCTCTGTTCTCTTATTAGCATTTTCTCATCTAAAGTTACTAATTCTTCTATACTACAAACAAAATTAATCAACCCAGTCCCAGTCATTGGTTGACTAATGTTTCTAGATAGTGCATCTGCAGCCACATTCTTTCTACCCGGAATATATTCAAATTGAACTTCATAGCACTGAAGTATTGCAAACCACCTAGCAAGTCGGCCCCTTAGATTCTTATGCTTAAATAAGTTCTGAATAGCTGTATGATCAGTCCAAACTCTGATTGGATATCCTAATATCATATCCCTAAAACTTTCTAAAGAATAAATTACTGCTAAAGTTTCTCTTTCTGTTATAGAGTAGTTTCTCTCCGCACTATTACAAAGTCTTGATGTGTAAGCAATCGGTTTCAAAGTTCCATTTCTCTCTTGCATCAGTATGCCTCCTAATCCTATGTCAGATGCATCAGTACAAAGAATGAATTATTTTTCATAATCAGGAAATATTAGAATGGGGGAACTCGTGAGTTTATCTTTCAACTTGTCAAAAGCTTGCTGCTGTGCAGGTCCCCATATGAACTTTGAATCTTTCCTCAACAAAGAACTTAATGGATTAGCAATGTCAGCATATCGTTGAATAAATATTCTATAATATTCTGTCAATCCCAAAAAGCTCCTAACCTTGTCTACATTGGTCGGAACCAAAAAATTCTTGACTGCTTCAACATTTGAATTCACTGTACTAAGTCCATGTCTGTCTGTCTTATGTCCTAAGTAAATAACACTGTCTTGCAAGAACTTACATTTTTCAAGTTTTACTTTTAATCCTGCTTCTGCAAGTCTTGAGAATATCAAATCTAATTTCTTAAGGTGCTCCACTGCAGTCTGAAAAACTATTAAAATGTCATCTAGAAATACGCTGGCAGTGTTTCTTAACAATCCGTCTAGAATAGTATTCATTAATCTCATGTAAGTTAATGGACTATTACATAACCCAAATGGCATTCTCTTGAACTCATAATGTCCCGTTGGAGTAGGAAATGCTGTGAACTCTCTTGAGTCTTCATGCAACTCTATTTGCCAAAAAGTTGATTTGATATCTATAGTAATAAAATATCTATTCGTAGTTCCCAAACTTCTCAAAATGTCACCGATAATGGGTAATGGTAACCTGTCACGAATGGTGTGCTTATTTAATTACCTATAATCAATAACTGGGCGCATAGTACCATCTGACTTTGGCACCAAAATCAAAGGGAAGTTCCACTCACTACTACTATGTTCAATAATATCCTGTGATAACATTTCAGTGATCAGTTTATCTACTATTGCTAATTTAGAGTGAGAAACTCTGTAGGCGGGTATATAAATAGGCTGTGTTCCTGGTTTTAATTTGATATGATGTTTTAAAACATTTGTTTTGCCTAAGGCGTCCCCCGGCAAGGCAATTGCTTTATTGTGCTTTACAAGCAAAGCAAGTAAACTTTCATCCAACTCAGGGCAATTAGTTGATTTTAATAAATCTTTATATCTATTTCTTAAATCTATTCCTTCTTGAACTGAACAGATTAATGAATTTGGTAATTCTATCTCCTCACTACTCTCATTTAAAATCTTAATGGGTTTTGTACACACCTGAAAACAACCTATTTGTGTACCTTTCCTTAAAACTATATCCTTATTCATAGTGT
>NC_134814.1:32137386-32147386 GCF_046742065.1 Oratosquilla oratoria | reverse complement strand
TCACTACGATAAAAAAAAAAACCTCCCAAGCAAAATGCCAACGAAAAAAAAAAAAAAGGGAAATAAAGATACAAGGGCTTCTGCCCCTCTGCAGGCGATGGTGTTGTCATGAGAAGGGGTTGGTGTCCTTCACTTGGCGGTGCTGAGCCCTCTCGTCATCTGAGAGGTGTTCGACGTCCCACGACCAGCAGAAACTGGTAACCTGTAAAAACAACAACAGCAGAATCTTGTCCCAGAGGGGGGGGGGGGGGTTAGCTGTCATGCAACCGAGGCAGGGTGCGAAGGAAGTATATTGATGTTTTCACAAATGGGGAATGTGTGCACAACTGAAAAGGGAAAGAAAAAAAAGTATGGACATGACAGGTTCCAATTTACGTGGATGTGGTACACGGAGAGGTCACAGGGCTGTCTCTAAACCAAATGTCTTCCGTCAACCTGGTGCGTTTGCGGGCAAGTGCTGGTTTATCCTGTCGACGCGCTGCGGAGCTCTAACCGCTCCATGCCACAAGGGGTTTAGCTGCCTGCTACAGACTTATGCTTTGCAGAGCTGTAAAAATGAGCAGCGGCAGAAACTTTGCACAGAAGAGGGGGAGGAGGGGTTACGAGTGGATCACACTCCTAAGGAATATGTATATACAACAAACATTATTTACATGATATATTTCAGAACGAGGGGAAAAATATGCACCTGATCGCTGCCAAACGACGGCAGGTGTGAAGAGAAAGTCTCTACCATGATGGTAGGTTGGAATCCTTCTCACGAGTGGTGTCACTCGGAGGGGTCAGACTCGCTACTCTGGAGTAGGTCTGTAACCTCTTCCTCATGTGTGGGGAAAGCTCGTCGTACGTTTTTATTCTCACACACAGAGAGATTGCCCTCGAGTTTGATCCGGTCCGTGTGGACACAGAACTCACGTCCCGACTTGATATGCTTGATGGCATAAATGACATCGCTCACCCTTCTGATTACTCTATAGGGGCCTTGGTATAATGGCTGCAGTTTCTTTGACACCCCCTGTCTAGGTTTTGTGGTTACGTACACTCTATCACCAAGGGCGAGCTGCTTTACTCTAGCCCTGGGCCGTTTCGTGTGCCTGTCAATAGTGGCAGCCTCTATGAACTTTTGGCACCTATCGAAACATGCATTTGCTAACGCCATTGTTTCGGCTGCAAGGTTTTCGGCGTTGTACCAAGGGGCACTTGGCCTGGTGAACTCAGTTATAGGTAGGACGGGGTCTCTGTGAAAAAGGAGGAAATGAGGGGAATCTCTGAGGACTCTATGGTACGCGGAATTGTACGCCAACACCGCCAGAGGAAGCATCTGGTCCCAGCCGGTTTGATTATCCTGTACTAGGGACCATAATATCTTATAATTGTACTATTTACCCTTTCCACTATGCCATTACTCGAGGGATGCATAGGGGTGATTTTGTGGTGGCTGATGTTTGCCATCGCCATCACCTCTTTGAACGTCTCGTTCATGAATTCACCACCGCCATCTGAGATTACCTGCCATGGAGCGCCATGTATGGCCAAGACGTGTTGTAGAATCGCACGGGCTACTGTCCTCGCTTCCTTTGAATTAATAGGTACAGCGACCAGGAAGCGGGTTAGTACATCGACTACGGTCAGGATGTACTTCGCACCAGTTAGCGTGGTGGTTAGTGGACCAATGAGGTCAACGTGCACTCTCTCAAATGGAGCTTTCAAGTCAGGAAACTGTCTAAGTGGAGCTGGGAGGTCATAGGAAGGTTTGCAAGTAATGCAGATTTTGCATTTTTTTTTTATAAAATCCTTCACATCCTCCTACATCTTAGGCCAGAATGCAAACTTCTGTAGGCGTTCCAGAGTAACTTGGATTCCGCCATGGCCTGCCATCGGAAGGCAATGGGCGATACGTAACGCTGCCGCCTTTGCTCCATCAGGGCATACCAGGCGAAGCTCTTCCAACTGGTATGCATTCCTACGCGCATGATATAGGAGTCCGTCGGGGAGGAGTCGGAACTCCCCGATTGGCACTCTTAGGCGCGGGATCTTTGGCACTTCTGACGTCATTCCTTTGAGGTACTGTTTTACTCGACCCCAATCAGGGTGTGCATCCTGATCCTTTCGGATCTCAACCTGGTTCCAGGTGATAGTATCCTCATCAGTATTTGAGCATGAGTTCCCTCGGCCACCCGTGGTTACGGCCGAAACTATGAAATCATCTATAGGGTGGTCAGCCCCCGTATCCGAGAGAGCGCGTCCGCAACAATGTTCAATCTCCCGGGTATGTAATCGACCTGGATGTCGAAGTCGGCGATGGCCATCTGCCACCGGAGGATCCGAGTGTTTGTGCCCTTAACAGTGAAGAGCCAGACCAATGGCCTGTGATCACTCATCAACCGGACAGGATAGCCCATGATTAGTGGGAGGTTAACCGTGAGACCGTACACTGCCGCTAACGCTTCTCTCTCTATGGTGCTGTACCGTCTCTCATGCGTGTTCAGCGTGCGACTGAAGTACGAGAGTGGACGTCTCGCACCTCCTTCGCCCTCTTGCTGAAGCACGCCCCCGATAGCCAAGGCACTAGCATCGGTGGTAAGTAAGAACGGTTTGGAAAAGTTGGGGTATGGAAGGACCACCGTTGATGACAAATGATGCCTGAGGGACTCAAACGCATCCAACTGAGGAGGTGTCCACGCCCCAAGCACACGATTGTTGTGCTTCCCTGCGACGTCACCCTTTGTCATATCTATTAGGGGCAACGAAATGGCCGAGAAGTGCGGGATAAATTTGCGGTAATATCCCGCCAATCCCAAAAAGGAAAGCAACTTTTTCCGACGCGTTGGCCGGGGGGAAAGCTTTGATGGCTTGGACTTTCTCTGTCTGGGGCTTTATCCCTTCCTGGGATATTACATGGCCTAGGTGAGCGACCTCCTTCTGGAAGAAATTACATTTCTCTAGCCTCAATGAGAGGTTTGCCTCCTGCAACCTCCTAAGGACATCCTCAAGATTCTTGAGGTGGTCGACCCAGGACGTACCCAGAACAATTATATCGTCCATGTACACCATCGCACTGACCCCTAACAGCCCCGTTAGTACCTGGTTCATCACCCTTTGAAAACAGGATGGAGCGTCTTTCAGCCCGAAGGGGAGAGACGTGAACTCGTAATGCCCTTCGGGAGTCGAGAATGCCGTTTTCTCGCAGCTGCTTTCCATCAGTGGGATCTGGATATAGCCATGATTTAAGTCAAGCAGAGAGAAGATGACGATGGAGCCGAGACTGCGCAGCATCGAATCGATATGGGGGAGAGGGAACCTATCATCAACCACGTGTCTATTTAAAGCACGAAAATCAAGACAAAGACGAAGGGTTTTGTCCTTCTTCACAACTGGAACAATAGGAGCATTGTAAGGAGAACGAGATGGGCGAATGATCCCCTTACTGAGCATATCCCCAATGAGGTATCTAATCTCACCTCTATACTTCTCAGGGAAGGGATAAGATCTGCGGTAGACTGGCGGTCCAAATGTCCGAATCTCGTGTAGGAAGTGAGGCGTCACGGTAAGTGGATCCCCCGGTAAGGCAAAAACATCGGCATATTTGACCACTAAAGAGGTCAGAGCCATATTTTCCCTGCCATGCCTATTAGGGAAAATTTTCCCTACTTCCAAACGTAACTTGTGTACGCGAGAGCCATCCACTACGTTAGACGCCTGGACCATTCCCACCGAGACGTTAGTTCCACCGTCTATTAGCGCAATCTCCCCTAAGAGGGAAATGTCTCCGACTACCTGGTCTTTACGAACCTCATGGGTGTCCAGGCCCAAGTTCAGGAATGGAACTTTTCACCATGCCTTGCCATCTTCCATCCTGATCAGCTCTACTACTCCCTGGCCTAGCAGGCTGGCGCCTTCGGCATATGGGCGTGCTGTAAACAGCGCCGAGAAAGCCTGACCTGCGGGAGCGAGCTCGTTTGCCCTCTCGAGCATCAATCCTACGGTTCCCCCTGAGAACCCAGGCACCCACTGATGTTCGATTGACTTAACCGGGAAAGTGGGAGTTTCACTTTCCCGCTGGAAACTATGACGCTCCTCGCACACGGCGATGAATGGCGGTGAGTGCTGAGCCGTCCCCGCAAGGATTACGGGAATATCCTTGCCCTTAACTTGGAATGTTAAAGAACTGAACGTCAACGTCACCTTGTGCGCCGCGAGGAAATCAAACCCTAAGATAATTTTGGCCGGCAAACCTTCAGCAGGGATGATAAAGAAAGGGTGGTGGAACGAAAAACCAGCTAGATCAAAAGGAACATATACCTTGCCAAGATTTGGCATCTCCGAGCCGTCGGCCACTATGATTCTAGTGGTACCGACCTGGGAGCCTTCCATGGCGGTAGGCAAAATGCTCTTATGGATAAGAGACACCGCCGCTCCCGTGTCCAAGAGAGCACAAATAGACCTACGCGCGAGTGGCTCTAACAAGGTAACTGCGACCATGGCTAAGCTTCCACTCGGCGTACGGGAGCTAGCTAAATCGACGTGAACAATTGTCACTGCCGACTGCTGTTCAACCGTCACCTTGGATTGTGGACACTCCTGCGCTGGGCGTTTTTTGACGAGCCACTTACTGCGAGACCCCTCTGAGCCTCATGACCGACACTAAACTCAGTCTCCCTAATCCGCCCTGCACCCCCGCAAGACTTGCAACACGTGGTAGGTCGACCGCGTGTTCTATAATAACACACATCAGTCGCGTGTCCTGCTTTCTTGCGATGGGTGCAGTATGGACGCCACCTATTGCGATTACCACGGCCCCGGGGACGCTTCCACGTGTTCCTTTGTCCCCCATGTCTGTGAGTCGAGTGCATGGCTTCCTCGTGAGGGCGCGTTGCGATCTCTCGCTCATGGCGAGGGCGCACCTCCACCTCTTGCGAATAGCGAGAGGGTGTCTCTGACTCTCGCAGATTGCAAGGAGAGGAAGAGCCTGGGACTCTGTTTACAGTGGAAATGTTATGTGATTGTGAAGTTGAGTGGGAAAAGACGTCTGTGGCCGGGTATTGGTGGGTCACGGCAGGTGCGGCTGGGTACAAAGCCATAGGGGAATCGGCACCGCCTGCGTAGACCGTCTTAACTGAACAAGGATGCCGATGGGCATAGTCAATGGCCGCATGGAGAATGACAACAATGGACGCTTGCTGGTCTGAGGTGAGGGTGGTGCCGAGTTGAGAGGGCATAGCCCGTTTAATGCGGGTTACCGCAGTAAAATTAGCCCACTCATCGCGCTCTGGGTGATACACCGTGTAGGCCGAGACCATGTCGGCCAGACGAAGCGCGAATGAAGTGAGTGTTTCGGCTGGATGCATAGTTGCTTCCGCCAAACGATCAGCTAAAGCGCCAGCCGACGCGGGCGCGTAGAAAAAAGTGCGGAACGCTAGTATGAACGCGTTCCAATCATCAGGATGCCCACTTTTGGCTAACCGAGCGGCAATCGCGGCATCACCGGCAGTTTTCTGCTGAGTGACGGCTATTTTGTCTGCCTCCGGGATCTCGGAGGACCACCTTTCATCTAACAGGGCGAGCCATGATTGCGCGTCCGTGCAAGCAGGCAGATTGGTAGTGGGATGATGGTTAATTCCCGATGAGATAAATATTGGGACATCTGCAGCCGCCTGCAGTGCCCTCGCCTGGTGGCTGACGGGTACGCTCGTACGCCTCGACATGGCAATGAAATAACCGGCCTAGCTCTAGCTAGCACTCCTGTATGTGCACTGAGTATTTGGAGAGTGTGGACTTTGTAATTTGGATGTATGTTCACTGAGTAATAGGAATGGGTACGTGTACACGAGTTAGTCAAACTCTAACCACCGCTTGCCACCCCTATGGTAAAGTGTCCGAATGGTTAGGCTAAATGACTAAAACACGTAGAATGTGTTGGCTCTTTATTTGTAGCACAGAATATGAAATGTGTATCGGAGGCTTAATGGGGGAGAGAACTAATCGGCACTGTGAATAGAATATCACACTTACTCTTTGTGTCCTGTAACCAGCACCCAGTTAGGCTCAACGTCTGTCTAGTAGCGTAGTCAGAGAGAGGCTGACTATGTCCGGCCGCGGGCTACTCACCCTGCGGGTCAGCCTAGCGCGTCATCCAATCAGTTGCTAGCATCTGGGTCACGTGATGACGCGCCGCCGAAACAATGGTCACGCTAGGTCGCGTGGGTCGCGTCCCACGCCAACTTAACGCGGGAGCACGTGACCCAACGCGAGACGCTTACCATAGAAATAGTCACGCGTTGCCTACTCATGCCACAGTGTTATTTAGGGCAGATGGTGAAAATATTCAAAGATCATCATAATAGAATAGAAAGACTAATTATAAATGTTTGAAAAATGTTTGGTAAGTATAATAAAATCCTGAGAGGCTCTTTATCATTATGTTTGAAACGTAGAGTTTGCAATCAGTGCATACTGCCAACAAAAACCTATTGGTGTATGACTTGAAAACTGACGAAGGCGATGGAAACAAAGCTAAGGACAGCACAGAGGAGAATGGAGAGATCAATGATGTGAATAACGCTGAGAGACTGAAAAGGAGCAAGTTGGGTGAGAGAGCAGACTAGAGTGAAAAATATTGTGGAGGCGGTAAAAGAGAGGATGGTGAGAAAAGTTTTTAACTGTCGAAAGGCTTGCTTAAGTCACTAGTGTTGGAGGAGAATATGCAGAGGTGAAGAGAGCTCCATCGTGGGCGTAAATTTAAATGACGTTGATGTAGTAGCACATGAGTAAAATCAAACTTAGACTCACTCTCGGAGAAAGATAAGCTGAGATATTTCGACCACTGACTGTGATCCTCTTCAGCAGGTACATATATAGAATAGGAAGACAAGAGTGAAATACTAGAAAAGGGAACTAGGGAAGCCTCAAGTCACGTGTCCTTTCTGGGGTCGGACCTTTTGTTCCGTGGATGGAACTCTCTTCACCTCTGCATATTCTCCTTCGACACCATGAACTTAAGCATACCTTTCTACAGTTCGTAACTTCTCTCAACATCAGCAAGAAGAAGAAGAACCAACACTTGTTTCTTGTGAACTGTCTGGAAGAATAAGTGTATCCTAAATCCTTTGGCTTCCACAAACACAGGCAACTAGGATATAGTTTCCCATCTTATGTTAGTGTTTTTCTGAAAGAACGTATCATATTTGATTATTTGGAATGTGACTCGGCTTTTTACCGTATGAGATTATCAACCAGGAATCTTAAGTTCCTTTGTCCAAACGATCATATTTACAAAAATATCTCTCAATGATAGCTTTTGGGGAAGCCTTTTTCATCAGTGTCAAACATAAAGAGAACCTCAACAAGAAACTAACAAGATTGTGTAATAACAGCGTGTGGACTAAGTTTTCTTTTGCAGAAAATATCACCAATTCATTAAGTGTCACACTCGCTAAACATGAGCAAGAAATGTTAGGCCTTGGTGTTGGCTTCGCAATGAAACCAGATAATAACCATGTTCTTGATTACATTTTTTGGATTTGACAAATTCATTGTAGCAAAAGCCTATGATCAAGATCTGTTTTGTCTTAAAGGTGTACTTTTAGAGGGAATAGTAGATTGTTTTAATCAAGATGGTTTATCCAAATGATTTGAACAAGCAATGGAGAGTTTAAGTAACCGCACTAATATTATAATTACTAGAGCAGACAAAGGGGAGAAATTAGTTCTACTCGATAAGTGTGATTATGAAGCGAAAGCCCTTTACTTGTTAGTAGATAGGGATTCTTATGAACTACTTACCAAAAATCCCCTTAAGTCGACCGCAACAGAATTTAATAAGCAATCCCGCAAAATCACGAGAGACGACATACTCGGCAAGTTAAAAGTCCTCAGTCCTCAGCTACCCACTTTCTATGATCTCCCATTCCACGAAAAAGGTATCCCCCTAAGACCTTCAAATGGCTCAGAGGAGGGCTTTCACCTTTCGTAGGGAGTTTCTCCAATTCCCACATTAAACATTCTGAAGACTGCATAAACAAAATTAAGAGACAAAAAATCCTAGAACATAATAGATTACTCAGTCTCTATACAGTTTCTTTATTCACTAACATATATGTAGATGATGTTTTAGGCAAAGATACAGATACAGCATGGGCTTTTGCTGGGGAATCTCCGGTAGTTACAAAGGATTACAAAGGCGGAGCATGCCGACAGGAGACCTTTTGGTCCGTATCTAGGTCGGATGCGAAAATAATAATAATAATAATAAAATAATAAATAAAAACTATAGTAATGTAAATAACAAATAAAATACATAAACAAATGCATAGGTATAGTTAAACAATAAACAAACAGGTAAATAGTAAATGATAATAAATTGACATATAACTAATAATAAATGAAAATCAAACAGACAAATGATAACAAAACAAATACAAATAATATAAAATAAATTATAATCATTACAACATCTTGCTTAGGTGTTTATCTAAATGATTCTTAAAGCTTCGAACTGAACTACATTGCACTACCTGTGCAGGAAGTTTATTCCATTCATTAACTACACGGTTGGTAAAGTTGTTTCTACCTACTTCCAAATTGAATTTATTTCCGGACAGTTTGAGACCATTGTTTCTTGTCTGATTCTCATTCAATGTAAAAATTTTGTCACTTTTGATGTTGTCAATTCCCTTTAGAATTTCAAAGACCTGTATCAAGTCACTTCTGAGTCTACGCTTTTTTAGGGAAAACAGATTCATATGTTTTAGTCGATTTTCGTATGATTCGTTTTTTATATTTGGAATCAGTTTTGTGGCTCGCCGTTGTACTTTTTCCAGTCTGTCAATGTCTTTAATTGAGATTCGGTGACCATACGGAAAACGCATATTCCAAATGTGGACGAACTAACGATTTTTATAGATTGTTACTGAGTGATGGACTTATGAAATCAAAAGATCGCGCAATCAGTCCCAGAATCTTATTTGCTTTCTCAGAGGCTGAAATACACTGCTTGGATGATTTGAGGTCGTTACTGATTGTTACGCCGAGATCTTTTTCAATATCCACTTTTGTTAACCAATTTCCCAAAAAATTGTAATCGTACCTACTGTTATTTTTACCTATGTGCATTACCTTGCATTTACTTGTGTTAAATTTCATTAGCCACTTTTCAGACCATTGCTGTAATTTATCAAATCTTCTTGAATATCTAATTGGTTAAAGTGATCATTTGCCATTCCGCACAGTTTTGTATCATCAGCAAATTTGGAAACAGTCCATTGTCTATATCATTTATACATACTATGAATAGAAGTGGCCCAAGAACGGAACCCTGAGGAACTCCACTTGTAACATTTTTCCATCTAGAAGTTTTTTCCATTTAAAACAACTCTCTGTCTTCGACCATTCAACCAATTACTAGTCCAACTTAATAGGCTACCACTTATTCCGTGTAAAGCTAATTTAGTAAGTAGTCTTTCGTGTGGGACGGTATCAAAAGCTTTTGCAAAGTCTAGATATATCAAATCTATATTGTTTCTTTTGTCATAACTCGAGATAACTATATTGTAGAATTCGAGTAAGTTAGTCACGCAAGAACGTTTCCGTCTGAAACCATGCTTTCTAAATGATGTTCGATAGCATCTCTGATGATAATTTCCATTATTTTTCCTACGATTGAAGTCAAACTTATAGGCCTATAATTATTTGGTTTCTTTTTGTCACATTTTTTTAATACGGAAGTAACGTTAGCTAGCTTCCATTCTCTTGGGACATCTCCGGATATGAGATGCCCATAGTATTGATCTTAAACCAGGGGTGCGCCCAGTCTAGGTACCTTCCTACAGGTTACCTCATCCACGTACACTTGTAGCCCAGTCTTAAACTGTCGAGCTGTTGAGTGAGGGTGTCATACAAGAATGTCGTTCCGAGTGGAACTCCCAATTCCTTCTTGTGAAAAAAAACAAAACAAAACAAAAAAAAAACTGGATCATTTCGCCCTGTTCAGTGTTATAAGCGT
>NC_134814.1:32107386-32124886 GCF_046742065.1 Oratosquilla oratoria | reverse complement strand
TGTTATTTTTTTCTTCTAAACTATGTCACAATGTAAGCATTATGTCGTAACAAAAATGGCTCGTCCGCTTACAAATTTTCTACATCAGCGTTATTATAATCAATCACCTCTATTTAATAATATTTCGAACACCAGGCGACACTCCCATTCAACCTACACTCAGCACTTTTAGATATATATAAGGCACGAGTCTGAATCAGCTCTCATTGACGCCTGTCGGCCGTCGGCCGTTGTTTTCATAAGTATTTATAACAACTGACCCTGGATTAGCATTCGTTCTCCATCTACCTCTCCTTCTACTTTCTTCCCTACTTTCATCTATACTTCCATCTACCGGACTCTTACAGGGCTCGGCAGCTACCGTTGGTCGTCCCGACCAATTTCTTATTTCCCTCGTACAGGACTTACTAATATATCCTTGAAATTCATTCTAATAAGCTAACCTACCATATATTAAAGAAATAAGCAACCCTCAAAAATGCACAAAATAATTCAAGCAGATTAAATGTAAAGATGATAGCAGTATCCAATAATTCATGTAAATAATAGTGAATAATACATAATACATGTAAGTCTAAGTAATACATTAAGCAGATACATGGTTAATGGGTTTTAACAGAGTCAATCTCCGGAATACAACAATTGAAATCAGTGCAGACAATAATACTGAAGAAAAAAGTACACCCAGAATAATAATAGGTTTATAAAGATCATTTGAGGAAGATCTTGACAATGATCTTCTCTTAATTTTCAAAGGAGGTGAGTGTTCAGGCAATGTTAAGTTAAATGATACCATGTATGATTCATCAGTTAAGTGTATGGTATTAAGGGTATTTGCAATAGTGGAAATAGGACCTCCATGTAATTCACAAGTATCAACAAATGAGATAAGACCTTCCACCACTTAGGCCATTACAATTGATGGATATTTTGGTTGTATTAGAGAAATATATATAATGGGATCCTTGGATGTTACCATAATAAATCTTATCTAACGGAATTTTCTTATAATGACAATTATTCATCACAGACATATTTCTAACCGGAGAAGCTTCACATGATTTTTTTTAAAGCTTCCCGAAACACAAAAAGAGAAGAATGACAAAGATAAAGATTCTTATTAACTTTTTTACAATCATTTAATTTATCATTAGAGATCATGTTTTCTTTTAGGTTGTCTACAGAAAGGATGTAATTGATCGGATCTACAACTGGAATATCTACTTCATATAATGAGCCATTTACCTTCAATGGGAAGTGTATCAATTTGAATAAGTAAATCTTAGGTTAGAAGAAAAAGAAATTTCTATTAACACTGAAGTTACGTTTAAGTGGGAATTTAGCAATGGATAATATAATGCTACATTAGCTTCCTCAAAGAAAGGTTCAAAGTTCCAAACCTTCTTTGCTGACTTAATTAGTTTTATAAGTTGAGGTATTGGGAGGAGAGAAGATGTTAGGTGACCTGAATTTGCTAAAACTAAATCTTGTACAAAAGATTCTAACTAAACTTGCATCTCAGACAATTTCAAATGCATAGTATTGAGTAACAAGAAAAGTTGCATTACAAAGGATTACAAAGGCAAAGCATGCCGACAGGAGACCTTTTGATCCATATCTAGGTCGGATGCAAAAAAAAAAAAAAAAAAAAAAAAAAAAAAAAAAAAAAAAAAAATATTAATAATAAATTAAAACTATAACAATGTAAATAACAATTAAAATACATAAATAAATGTATTGGTATAGTTGCATAACAAACAAACAGGTGAATAGTAATTGATAATAAATTGACATATAACTAATAATAAATGAAAATCAGACAGACAAATTATAACATTGTATTCTCCTGTTTACTTTGTTCTAAACTGAGATTCTCTAAGTTATCTTAAATTTCAGAGTTCATTTAATCAATGTTTGTGTGTTTGTAAATCATAAATTTTTGCAACCCTCTCCTACAATTTATTCATAGAAATTGTCAAATAAGCAAGGAATGCAAAATTGGCAATTCCCAATCCAGCAAGAGCTCCTAAGACCACCACTAGGACACTTCTCTTTTGTCTATCCTTTCTTTTAAAATTGGAACCTATGGTATCCAATTTATGTTCAATGTCCTCTATTTTATTTTCAAGTTTCTTTTGAAACTTCTGACTAGAAATGCTCTCTTAAGAATTTCAACTTCACTCTCAAGGAGTCAACAACGTCATTATTTTTCTAGACATTTTTGTAATCAAGAGTAACCCTGACCAACTTGTCAACCAATATTAGGTTACCTTGATGTTGTACTAATGCTCCAGGACGAATTGGATTCCAGTCCAGGGCACTCACCAGGCACATAAATATTAATATTGCAGCCCTCATCTGTAAAATGCATCAAGATTAATATTCAAATCACCAAGAACATTATCAAAATATTCCCTATACTCTTCAGATTTCTCAACATTGATACACAAGGTATCACAACTGTCATTTTCAATTAAGTCACTGATCTTCAATCTCAATTTCTTTATGTCGTCTAAATGGCCTATCACTTCTTCCCTTGTTTCTAAGTGTCTGAGTGTAAATTTATTTCCACCTGCAGAATCAACTACCCTATATGGACCAGTGTACCTTGATGAAAGTTTATTATTGGGTGAATGTACTTTGACCATGACTAAATCTCCTAGTTTCAATTCTAGTTTATGTGCTATTTTGTGTTGTTGTTTCTTCATCTCTTGTGAATACTCCTGCATATGTTCCCTAACTCTTTGGTGAATATTTTGAAAAGTATTTATTCTATTCAGTATATAATCATCTATGTTATACACAGGTTTCTGGTCTGCAGTCAAAATTTCATATGGAAGAGTTTTGTCTTCCCCAAAAATGATAAAATGAGGTGTATCACCTGTTGCTACATTGATTTGATTATTCAAGGTACACTTAACACAAGGTATCCAAATGTCCCAAGATATACTATGAGGATATATCATACTTCTAAGACATGTAATTCTTTTTTTATTTAACCTTTCTACTACCCCATTACTTTGTGGATGATTCACTAAGATATTTTCTTTTTTTTTATCTTAAATAAACTACATAGTTTTTCCAAGATTTTGTTATCAAATTCAGTTCCATTATCTGAAAGTAGTCTTAGGTGTAGTGAAATTACAGATTATCTGATCAAAGATTACTGAAGCAATAGTTTCAGCTTTCTTATCTGGAATAGGTTGTGAAATACAAAATCTTGAAAAATAATCAATAGCAGCAAATACATATTTATATCTATTCTCAGACATAGGTAGCTCTAACCTGTCCAGGTGAACTCTTTCCCAAGGTTTTTGTGGAATGGGATAGGTATATATAGGAGCAGGTTTTGGTGTATTTCCTTTCACATTAACACATTACAAACAATTGTCTATATAGTCATATATAGATTTCTTCATACCTGGCCAAAAATATTTAAGTTGTGCTTGTCCATAAGTTTTTTCCTTTCCTGGATGTGAGCAAAATCACTATCATGAAGTAACTTCAATATCTCATTTATAAGAGTTTGGGGTATTACCAACTGATTTACAGGACCTCTACAAATATCTTTCCCACTTACAAGTTTTTCTATACAAAAGTTCATTAATCAATTGAAATTCCTCTATCTTATACCCCTTTGGTAGCTTTGGAGGATTTCCTCTTGGGTTAATCAAATACTTGATTAATAAATCCCATGTCTTATCATCCCTCTGTTCTCTTATTAGCATTTCCTCATCTAAAGTTACTAATTCTTCTATACTACAAACAAAATTAATCAACCCAGTCCCAGTCATTGGTTGACTAATGTTTCTAGATAGTGCATCTGCAGCCACATTCTTTCTACCCGGAATATATTCAAATTGAAATTCATAGCACTGAAGTATTGCAAACCACCTAGCAAGTCGGCCCCTTAGATTCTTGTGCTTAAATAAGTTCTGAATAGCTGTATGATCAGTCTAAACTCTGATTGGATATCCTAATATCATATCCCTAAAACTTTCTAAAGAATAAATTACTGCTAATGTTTCTCTTTCTGTTATAGAGTACTTTCTCTCCGCACTATTACAAAGTCTTGATGTGTAAGCAATCGGTTTCAAAGTTCCATTTCTCTTTTGCATCAGTATGCCTCCTAATCTTATGTCAGATGCATCAGTACAAAGAATGAAATAATTTTCATAATCAGGAAATATTAGAATGGGGGAACTCGTGAGTTTATCTTTCAACTTGTCAAAAGCTTGCTGCTGTGCAGGTCCCCATATGAACTTCGAATCCTTCCTCAACAAAGAATTTAATGGATTAGCAATGTCAGCATATCGTTGAATAAATTTTCTATAATATTATGTCAATACCAAAAAGCTGCTAACCTTGTCTACATTGGTCGGAACCGGAAAATTCTTGACAGCGTCAACCTTTGAATTCACGTACTAAGTCCATGTCTGTCTATCTTATGTCCTAAATAAATAACACTGTCTTGCAAGAACTTACATTTTTCAAGTTTTACTTTTAATCCTGCTTCTACTAGTCCTGAGAATATCAAATCTTTATTGCTTTATTGTGCTTTACAAGCAAAGCAAGTAAACTTTCATCCAACTCAGGGCAATCAGTTGATTTTGATAAATCTTTATACCTAAATCTTAAATCTATTCCTTCTTGAACTGAACAGATTGATGAAATTGGTAATTCTAACTCCTCACTACTCCCATTTAAAATCTTAATGGGTTTTGTACACATCTGAAAACATCCTATTTGTGTACCTTTCCTTAAAACTATATCCTTATTCATAGTGTTAATTACTAGTACTTCTACTCTGTTCTTATTTGACTTATAAATCCCTGAGTCGAACTTCAACCCTTTTATTTTAATTGATTATGGGACTGTAATTATTTCAGAGTCTACATTGACTCCTTTCAAACACACTTCCACCTCATTAAATGACGTGGGATGCAACAATGTCAACTTTATTACACCACCATCTACAATTAGCAAAGTTTCAGTCGTTGATAATTTAGTAATTTCTGGGATTTCTTAAACATCTGAGTTGGGTTCACAAGTTGCTTTACTTTCTGTTGGTCTGGACCGCTCGGCCTCGTTATCTAAGATAGAAATGTTATCTAGGGATTCATTGATTCCTGTCACTGGTCTTAAGTCTGGTTGATTAAAAAATGGGATTAACTGTGACTTTACTAAAATCCCTAAGTCAGCAGGACATATCACCATGTTTTCTTTTCTCATAGTTGCAAATCCTATCAATAAATCTCCTGGAAAATCAGATTCTTCTACCACTATCACTGGAATGTACAAATGTTCATTTGTATATAACATAACTTCTAGTTCAACCTTACCTAATGTTTTTAACTAATTTCCAGTTACTCCTTGCAATGAGTAACGGATTGGTTCCAACAATTTTACTCCTGGGTTCAACTGGTTTAAAACTTTACTGGTAATTACATTAACTGTGTGTGTGTGTGTGTATGTGTGTGTGTGTGTGTGTGTGTGTGTGTGTGTGTGTGTGTGTGTGTGTGTGTCTGTGTGTGTGTGTGTATGTGTGTGTGTGTGTGTGTGTGTGTGTGTGTGTGTGTGTGTGTGTGTGTGTGTGTGTGTGTGTGTGTGTGTGTGTGTGTGTGTGTGTGTGTGTGTGTGTGTGTGTGTGTGTGTGTGTGTGTGTGTGTGTGTGTGTGTGTGTGTATTTACCTAGTTTTATTTTACGGAAAGGGAAGCTACGCTCGTAGAATACCGCCTTTATATTTCGCGGTGTTTAGTTTGCTCTTAAATTGATGAATTGTTTTTGCAATTTTTTTTATCCATTTTTTTCCAAGTGTCCACCACTCCGTGTGGAAAACTGTTCTTTTTCAGATATCTTCTATAAATGATTTTGGCTTTTTGTTCCATGTCCTTTTGTGTTTCTCTTCTTTCAATTTAACAAGTCCTCTCTATCTAGTATTTCTGCGCCCTTTATGATTTTTTTGAATGTCAGTAGGTCGCCTCTCTTGTTTGCTCCAAAGTCGTTAACTTCAATTTAGCCAGTCTCTCCTCATTTGGCAAGTTTGAAAGTACTGGAGCCACTTTCGTGGTTACTCTCTGGATTCTTTTAATTTTCTTTATATTATTTTTCGTACTAGGTTACCACAATGTCGCCGCATATTCTATTCTAGGTCTAATCAATGTGACTAATAATTTTTTTTTATAATAATTTCTTATTCCATATATGTAAAAACTATTTTTATTGATCTTGGCAAGTTATAGAATTCGCCAACAATTTTATTTATTTGTTTATTAGGGGACAAGTACTTTGAGATGATTATTCCCAGACCTTTTTTATATCCCACTTTCTTTACCTCCTTAGCTTCAATTTCGTATTGTCCTAATATTCTATTTTTCCTTTTTCCGGACTTTATTATGCTACACTTCTTAATGTTGAAGTCCACTTCCCATTTCTGACTCCACTCTCAAACCTTATTCAGTTCTTCCCGTAATGATTCGCAATCTGTTTCGGTTTTTACATTCCTCAAAAATTTTGCGTCGTCTGTAAAGATGCTCATGTAAAAATCCATACCATCATTCATGTCATTCATATAAATAATAAACATTATTAGAGCCAATACAGATCTTTGTGGAACTCCAGTGATCACCTCTTTCCAACCTGAATATTTTTCTCTGAGCACTACTCTCATCTTTCTACCATTCAGGAAGTGCTCCATCCAGTTTAGCAGATTGCCTTGTATCCCTCATATATCTTTCAATATTTTTGATATTCTTTTGTGTGGTACCTTGTCGAAAGCTTTTCATAAGTCCAAGAAAGCACAATCAGCCCATCCATCCCTTTCTTGTACTATATCTATTAGTCTTTAGTAAAAACAGATTAAATTTGTGGTACATGATCTTCCCTGTCTAAACCCAAATTGTCTTGTGTTTATTTTATTATTTTCTACCAGAGGTTGGTAGATAAAGGTAGATAAGTAAGGTAGATAGAGGGATAGGTGGCGAGAATTTTATTTTATGTGTAGGATGTTCTGAAAACATAGGTCGCAAAGGAGTTGTATAATCTAGCTCACCATCAAAAGTTTATAAACAACCGCTAGGTAACATATTTTAATGCTGATGTGACAATATGTAAACTAAGCCATTCCACCTCTATGTCGAAATTGCTTATGTAAGCAGTATTGCTTAAGACGTTGTAACAGTCTTTCTAATTAGAGGAGGGTGTAGTAGAAGAAAAAAATATTGGTTCACGAGAGAAAAGTCACGCCCATGGGGGAGGTGGTTATTTGTAACAATAAAGTTTATTGGATGAATAAAGTAGTGACGTTGGAACAGAAGTGGCTTATTTACTGGATTGAGGATCCCAGGCAGGAGTCCCTTGGTGTAAATTGACAAGCCAAGTGTATATAATTGGGAAGTAAATAGAAAATTATACATATGTTTAATTCACCTCATCAAGAAACATTACTTGCTTAATACCGAAAGATATGATGAAAGATATACTTACTTAAGTGAAAGAAAGTGAAAATGAAAGAAGAAATACAAAGGAATATAAGGGAACAGTAAACAGAATTAAACCAGTAATTATGGAGAGACAACGGGAACTGAAATTGGTGGGGGTGAAAGTGGTGGCACGCATAGGGATAAGAAAGTGACGGCAGCTAAAGGACGAACCGAATGAATCGATAACGTTCCTAAGAGACTGGTGAATGCATCAAACTACAACACTACGGCTACAAGTGTACGGGTACACCAATCTACAGTGCATGCAACCACAACCACGTAGTGCACAACCGGAACCACGCAGAGCACAACAACCACAACCGCAACCACAACCAAGCGTATGCTGACTCCAAGGGACAACAAGACGAGGAACGAGGGGACAAACCACTACAAGCAACAGTGAAAGAAGGGGTCTACAACCACTACGAGCAAATACTATGAGTGAAGGAGGGACCTCGAGGCAGTGAACAGGGACTGACGATGTAGGTAGGGTGAGATCAGAGGAGCTTGTTCGGAATTACAAGGTCCTCCTTCAGGAGATGAAGGAACGTGGGAGCCGTCACGTAGTCTGTGGGATCCTCCCGAGGATCTACGCAGGTTCGTGTTGGAACAGTAGAGCCATAGGGATCAATGATAGGATATCGCAGTTGTGCACACAATTGGGATACCACTTTCTTGATCCTTGGTATCTCTTTTCTAGGCGCCATGACCTTTACGCTTCTGATGGGATCCACCTTACCCGCAGAGGCAAAGATGTTCTTACAAACCTCATTGTGGGAGTTTGTAATGAACCAGCTCCTTTTTTAGGGTAGAAGGCCAAAGGGAAGGGGAAATAGAATGTACTTGGGAAAACAGTGTAGAGTATAGCATTAATGTAGAACAATGTACCAGTATAGGACAAAATATAATTTTAGGATATAATGTCGCTAGAGGACGAAATGTCACATTAGGATATAATGTCATAGGACAAAATGTCGCAATGGGATATAATGACAGTGGAGGACAAAAGATCACGATGGGAAGTAATGATAAAGGAGAACAAAATATCACGATAGGATGTAATGATAATGGAGGAGAAAATATCACGGTAGGATATAATGTCATTGAAGGCCAAAATGTAATTTTAGGAAGGGATACCGGACAGAATGTCAATGAAGGCCAAAATATCATGATAGGATGTAATATCGCTAGAGGACGAAATGACACATTAGGATGTAATGTCTTAGGACAAAATGTCACAATGGGATGTAATGACAGTGGAGGACAAAAGATCACGATGGGAAATAATGATAGTGGAGAACAAAATATCACGATAGGATGTAATGATAATGGAGGAGAAAATGTCACGGTAGGATATAATGTCAGTGAAGAACAAAATATAATTTTAGGAAGAGATACCGGACAGAATGTCAATGAAGGCCAAAATATCAAGATAGGATGTAATGACAGTGGAAGACAAAAGATCACGATGGGATGTAATTATAGTGGAGGAAAAAATATCACGGTAGTATATAATGTCACTGGAGGACAAAATATAATTTTAGAAAGGGATGCCGGACATAATGTCACTGAACGACGGGAGGCCGGCGTGAATCACGGTGACGTAGGGGGACAAAATGTACAAAATAGATCGGATGACCGTAATCGACCAGATGTCTGTGATGGGGGAAATGTTAATTTTGATAGGAGAAATGTTAATGAGGCATTGAATGTCAATGAAGGACCAAATAATAATAATATAGAGCAAGGCATAAATAAAAAACAAAATGATAATATAAGACATGATATTGAAACTCAAAATGTGTCAAAAAGAAATAATCAGGAGTTTCTTAAAACTATGTACTTTAATGCTCGTAGTATTAGGAACAAATTTCAAGAAATACAGGCGTATGTCAAAAGCGAAAATCTCGATATGATAGGAATAACTGAGACATGGTTAAATGGTACAGAGTTCGAAGCTGAATTTAATATTGCGGGATTTAAACACTTTCATCAGGATAGAAACCACAAGAAAGGTGGGGGTGTTCTATTGTACGTTAAAAACAATGTTCATGCTTGTGTTTTAGAGAAAGTGAAACAGGATGCATATGACAGTTTGTGGGTTGAGTTAACCCAAACAAATGGACAAAAAATGAATATAGGTGTAATATATAGGCCAAAGACATTATCATTAGCAGACGACAAACTGTTATTTCAAGAACTGTCTAGTTTCTGCAACCGGGATTTATTGATAATGGGTGATTTCAATTTTACTGACATTGATTGGATGACCCTTGAACATGGCCATATAGGTAGTCGCTTGATTGATTTTCTTGGTGACAATTACTTAATTCAGCATGTAAAAGAGCCCACAAGATATGGAAACTTACTCGATTTATTGATCACTAGCCGCGAAAGCATGGCAACTGATGTAGAAGTCGGTGAATTTGTTGCAAATAGCGATCACAACTTAGTCAGATTCAAACTCCTAAACAATTTTAGAATAGATACTTGTGCTTCTAAAATACCCGATTTCAGTAAAGCTCAGTTCATAGAACTACGTCAGGAGCTTCAGCTTACAGATTGGGAGGCAAAATTAAACGAAAGGCCTGTAGATCAGATGTGGGAAATATTTCAAAATACGCTCACTAAGATGATTCAAACTTACATTCCTTTTAAGGACAGACGTCCCCCAAATCAGGCTCGCCCAAAGTGGCTCGACAAAGAAACTGAAAAAAGTATTGCTAAAAAGAGACAGGCTTATAAGAAATATAAGTGCTCGGGTGCATCTAATGACTATGAAAGTTATGTATCAATACAGAGAGATTTAAAAAAGACAATAAGAAAAAGAAAACGACAATACGAAATGAACATCGCTGAGAAATCCAAAGAGAATCCCAAAGAATTCTATAGTTACATTAGAGATAAAAAGGTTGTTAGGAATCACATTGGTCCACTATTATCTGCTGACGGTCAACTTGAATATTCAAATGAAGGAATGTGTAATCTCTTAAACAATTATTTTAGCTCGGTATTCGTAAACGAAACACCTCAAAGTGAATTCCAAACTGAAACCTGTGAAAAGTCTGGGGTAAACTTACTCACTACGGTAAATATAACAAAAGAAACAATTAAAAGGTGTATAGACAAACTCAAAGTTAATAAAACACCAGGGCCTGACGGTTGGCATCCAAGAATCTTAAAGGAAATGAAAAATGAGATTGTTGTTCCATTAGAAATTATTTTCAAGAAATCCATCATATCCGGAGATGTCCCAAGAGAATGGAAGCTAGCTAACGTTACTCCCATATTCAAAAAAGGTGACAAAAAGAAACCAAATAACTATAGGCCTATTAGTTTGACTTCGATCGTAGGAAAAATAATGGAAACTATCATCAGAGATGCTATCGAATATCATTTAGAAAGTAACCGTTTGATAAATGATAGCCAACATGGTTTCAGACGGAAACGTTCTTGCGTGACTAACTTACTCGAATTCTACAACACAGTTGTCTCAAATTATGACAAAAGAAACAATATAGATTTAATATATCTAGACTTTGCAAAAGCTTTTGATACCGTCCCACACGAAAAACTACTTACTAAATTAGCTTTGCATGGAATAAGTGGTAGCCTATTAGGTTGGACTAGTAATTGGTTGAAAGGTCGAAAACAGAGAGTTGTTTTAAATGGAAAAACTTCTGGATGGAAAAGTGTTGCAAGTGGAGTTCCTCAGGGTTCCGTTCTTGGGCCACTTCTATTCATAGTATATATAAATGATATAGACCATGGACTAAAATCTACTGTTTCCAAATTTGCTGATGATACAAAACTGTGCGGAGTGGCAAATGATCACTCAAACCAATTAGATATTCAAGAAGATTTAGATAAATTACAGCAATGGTCTGAAAAGTGGCTAATGAAATTTAACACAAGTAAATGCAAGGTAATGCACATAGGTAAAAATAACAGCAAGTACGATTACAAGTTATTTGGAAATTCGTTAACAAAAGTGGATAGTGAAAAAGATCTCGGCGTAATTATCAGTAACGACCTCAAATCATCCAAGCAGTGTATTTCAGCCTCTGAGAAAGCAAATAAGATTCTGGGATTGATTGCGCGATCTTTTGATTTCAAAAGTCCATCACTCATTAACAAGCTATATAAATCGTTAGTTCGTCCACATTTGGAATATGCTGTTTCCGTATGGTCACCGAATCTCATCAAAGACATTGACAGACTGGAAAAAGTACAACGGCGAGCCACAAAACTGATTCCAAATATCAAAAATAAATCATACGAAAATCGACTTAAGCACATGAATCTATTTTCCCTAAAAAAGCGTAGACTCAGAGGGGACTTGATACAGGTCTTTAAGATTTTAAAGGGAATTGACAACATCAAAAGTGACAACATTTTCACATTGAATGAGAATCAGACAAGAAACAATGGTCTCAAACTGTCCGGAAATAGATTCAATTTGGAAGTAGGTAGAAACAACTTTGCCAACCGTGTAGTTAATAAATGGAATAAACTTCCTGCACAGGTAGTGCAATGTAGTTCAGTTCGAAGCTTTAAGAATCATTTAGATAAATACCTAAGTAAGATGCTGTAATTATTATAATTTATGTTATATTATTTGTTTTTGTTTTGTTATAATTTGTCTGTCTGATTTTCATTTATTATTAGTTATATGTCAATTTATTATCATTTACTATTTACCTGTTTGTTTGTTATTCAACTATACCAATGCATTTATTTATGTATTTTAATTGTTATTTACATTGTTATAGTTTTAATTTATTATTAATATGATTTTTTTTTTTTTTTTTTTTTTTTTTTTTTTTGCATCCGACCTAGATATGGATCAAAAGGTCTCCTGTCGGCATGCTTTGCCTTTGTAATCCTTTGTAAGACATGGTTGACGTACGTGAGGAAGACTACGTGGAGGCAGTCAATTCATAATCTACTTTTGAAATTTAGAGGTATGACTATATATAATTTTGGTAGAATAACAGCAGTAAATCTATCTTAAGGTATTTAATATGGAATTAGGGGAGGTAGATTATATTCTTCAATGGTATAGTGAATCTAAAGCAATTAGTCCATATGTGATGACTGTGGGAATGCAACAAAAAGAAACTAGGAACTCTAGAAGTGATGATAGAAATAGAGGATCTGAACAAAAAATTAGAAGCACTTCAAGGAATGCTAGAATTAAATGTTACAATTGTAATACTTGGGGGCATAAAGCACGAGAGCTATTATGGAACTATTTGTAGAAATTGCAAATATGAGTATCATGATGAGTATCATTGTAGAAACCCACCTTTCTGCATGTATCATAAAAGGATAGGCCATAGAACACATGGATGTGAACGTTTTCGTTTGCACTCCGAAACAAGAGGAAAACACCCGACACAAAATAAAATAACACTACAGATCTACTCATAGAAATACACATACACAGTATTGTGTGATAGAAGAGTGATAGAATGGCGAAAGAAAACTCCAACATCATAGATGGTTATAAAATGACTATAACAACTAGAAGGACTTCTATAGGACCTCTCATTGCTGGTAGAGTGTTCAATAAACCTATTGAAATATTTATTGATACAGGATATTTAGTTAATTTTTGAAACCAGGAGTGAAAATTCATTATTCATTGCAAGGAGTAACTAGAAATCAGTTAAAATCATTAGGTAAGGTTGAATTAGAAGTCATCTTATATAAAATGAGCATTTGCACATTCCAGTGATAGTTGTAGAAGAATCTGTTTTCCAAGGAGATTTACTGAGAGGATTTGCAACTATGAAAAAAAGAACATGGTCGTATGTCCTGCTGAGTTAGGGATCTTAGTGAAATCACAGTTAATCCCATTTTTAAATTAACCTGACTTAAAGTCAGTGACAGGAATCAAAGAATCCCTAGAAATGAATAGGAAAGATAACAATTATATTTCTAACGAGGCAGAGCGATCCAGACCAACAGAAAGTAAAGTCACGTATAGAGAACCCAACTTGGATGTTCAAAAAATCCCAGAAATCACTAATTTATGAACTACAAATGAAGCTCTGCTAATTGTGGAAGGTAGCGTAATAAAGTCAACATTATTACACTCCAGAGTAATTAACAAGGTTGAAGTTGAAAAGAATCACTGTAGATTTTAAAATTTTGATAATCCCGAATCAGTCAAATTAAAAGGTTTTAAATTGGACTCAGGGATTTACAAGTCCAATAACATTGTAGAAATATTAGTGATTAGTACTTTGAATAATGACATAGTCTTAAGAGAAGGTACAGAAATAGAATGTTTTCAAGTTTGCACTAAACCCATTAAGGTTTTAAATGAGAGTACTGAGGAGGTAGATTTATCAATCCTATCAATCAGTTCAGTTCGGAAAGAAACAGAGTTGGAAAAGAAATACAAGAATTATCTAGAATCTGCTAGCTGCCCTGAGTTGGATGAAAGCTTATTTGCTTTGCTCTTGAAGCACCGTAAAGCAATTGTTCTGCCGCGGGACGCCTTAGGCAAAACAACTATTTTAAAACACCATATCAAATTAAAACTAGGGGTTCAACCTATATATGTATACCTGACTACAGAGTATCACATTCTAAACTAACCATTATAGATCAACTGATCACTGAAATATTATCCCAGGATATTATTCAACACAGTAAAAGTAAGTGGGACTTCCCTCTGATCTAATGCCAAAATCAGATGGTACCATTCGTCCAGTTATTGATTATGGAGAATTGAATAAACATACCATAAGTGACCGATTACCATTACCGATAATAGTAGACTTTCTTAGAAGTTTGGGAACTGAGAATAGATATTTTAGCACTAAAGATATCAAATCTGCTTCCTGGCATATAGAGTTGGATGAAGACTCACGAGAATTCACACCTTTTTCTACTCCAACGGGACACTATGAGTTCAAACGAATGCCATTTGGGTTATGCAATAGTCCATTAACTTACATGAGATTAATGAATACAGTTCTAGATGGGTTGTTAGGATACACTGCCAGTGTATTTCTAGATGATATTTTAATAGTTTTCCAAACAGCTGATGAGCACTTTATAAAATTAGATTTGATATTCTCAAGACTAGTTCAAGCAGGATTGAAAGTGAAACTTGAGAAATGTAAGTGTTTGCAGGACAGTGTTATTTATTTGGGGCGTAAGATAGATAGACATGAATTTTGTACAGTAAATTCAAAGGCTGAAGCAGAAAAAAAATTCCAGTTCCAAACAATGTAGAAAAAGTTAGAAGTTTCTTAGGATTGACAGAATATTATAGAAAATTTATCCAAGGTTATGCAGACATAGCTAATCCATTAAGTTCTTTGTTGAGGAAAGACTAAAAGTTCATGTGGGGACCTGCATGACAGCAAGCTTTTGACAAGTTGAAATGTAAGCTCACGAATTCTACAGTTCTAATATTTCCAGGTTATGATAAAGAGTTCATTCTTTGTACTGATGCGTCTGACATAGGATTAGGAGGCATACTGATGCAAGAGAGAAATGGAACTTTGAAACCAATAGCTTACACATCTAATAGCGCAGAGAGAAGCTACTCTATAACAGAAAGAGAAACTTTAGCATTGATATATTCATTACAAAGATTTAGAGATATGATACTGGGATATCCAATCAGAGTGTGGACTGATCATACAGTTATTCAGAACTTATTTAAGCATAAGAATCTTAGGGGCAGATTAGCAATAAGGTTTGCTATTGCTTCAGTAATTTATGATCAGATAATCTGTAATTTCACTATACCTTACATCTTAGTTTCAGATAATGGAATTGAATTTAATAACAAAATCTTGGAAGAATGATGTGGATTATTTAAGATTCAGATGATCAATATTTTGGTGAATCATCCTCAGAGCAATGGAGTTGTAGATAGGTTAAATAACAAAATTATTGCATGTATTAGAGATATGATAAGTCCTCATAGAATAACTTGCGGTACTTGTATTCCTTATGTTAAATGTACTCTGAACAACTAAATTAACATAGCAACAGGTAAAACACCTTATTTTATTATTTTTGGGAGGACAAAATTCTTTCATATGAAATCTTGATTACAGAGCAGAAACCTGTGTATGATAAAGATGATTGTTTCTCAAATAGGATACTTACATTTCTAACTATACACCAAAAAGTGAGAGAATATATGCAAGAGTATACACAGGAGATGAAAAAGTAACAACACAAAATAACATATAAAATAGAATTAAAAATAGGAGATTTAGTCATGGTCAAACTACATTTACCCTATTGTAAACTTTCACCAATGTACTCAATTCCATATAGGGTAATTGATTTTGCAGGTGGAAATAAATACAAAACTTTAAACTTAGAAACTAGGGAAGCATTAATTAATCACTTGGATAATATAAAGAAGGTTGAAATACACTTTGATGAGGAGGATACAGGTGACACTCAGTGTATTAGTTTTAAAGAAACACTAAACCCAGGAGAGTATAGGGGATATATTGATAATATCACGCAGGAATTTGATATTAATCTTGATCAATTTTACAGATAGTATTCATATTGTTGAATTGTATGGTGCTTGATTGTGATGGAAGAACTGAACTACTGGAACCTTGGTGTTATTTAGTTGTACCGCCTGGAGCTTTGGTCAAACATGAAGACCTGGAGCCTTGGTCAGTTATGAAGACTTGGACACTTGCCAATACACAAGGGCAATTCCATAAGTACTGAACTATTTTCTTTGTGAAGCATTGAAAATTCTTATGCAGTGTATGTCCTAGACAAAAAGTGAAATTGAATGTGTGTGAAACAAATATGAAATTATGAAGAGACCCTACAATATGCTGTGTATATAACTGTTGTGACATCTCATTAATACACGGTTCAACACATTTGAAAAAATGAAAACATTCTCCATTGAAATCTAATGTTGTTATTCTTAATCACATTCACGATCAGAAGGAGAAAGACATTGAATAATATTTGATATTTTTTTGTTTTATTACTCGTAATACTGAGTTTTCCAAATCTATTTTAACAATGAATACTATTTTGTTTTATGCTTTTTTCTTGTTTCTGACATTTATGCTATTCGATATACCTTCTTGACTTGTTTTCTTTTAAATATGCTGCTGACATTTATGCATTTTGGAGGGGTTACTTATTTGTTTGTTTATGTGTGGGATGTTTTGATGATACCATCCATTTTGCCAGTTTATGCATAGTTTGAATATTTAGCTTCTTGTATATGATATTTTCCAAGTATATATTCTAGCAAGCCCTGTATGAGGGTGGTAGAAAATAATTGGCCGGGACGACCAAGGGTAGGTGCCGAGCCCTGTAAGAGGCTGGTAGATAAAGGTAGATAAGTAAGGTAGATAGAGGGATAGGTGGCTAGAATCTTATTTTATGTGTAGGATATTTTGAAATCATAAGTCGCGAAGGAGTTGCATAATATAGCTCACCGTCTAAAGTTTATAAACAACCGCTAGGGAACATATTTTAATTCTAATGTGACAATATGTAAACTAAGCCATTCCGCCTCGATTTCGAGATTGCGTATGTAAGCAGTATTTCTTAAGACGTTGTAACAGTCTTTCTGATTAGAGAAGGGTGGAAGAGGAGAAAAAAAATGGTTCACGGGAGAAAAGTCACGCCTTTGGGGGAGGCACTTAATTGTAAAAATAAAGTTTACTGAATGAAAAAAGTAGTGACGTCGGAACAGAAGTGGCTTATTTACTGGATTGAGGATCCCAGGCAGGAGTCCCTTGGTGTAAATTGGCAAGCCAAGTGTATATAATTGGGAAGAAAATAGAAAATCATACATACGTTTAATTCACCCCCATCAAAAAACGTTACTTGCTTAATACCGAAAGATATGATGAAAGATATACTTAAGTGAAGGAAAGTGAAAATGAAATTGAAAGAAGAAATATAAAGCAATATAAAGGAACAGTGAACAGAATTAAACCAGTAATTACGGAGAGACGACGGGAACTGAAAGTGATGGAGATAAAACAAT
>NC_134814.1:32099886-32102386 GCF_046742065.1 Oratosquilla oratoria | reverse complement strand
GGCGAAGTTGTTCTACCCACTTCCAAATTAAATCTATTTCCAGACAGTTTGAGACCATTGTTTCTTGTTTGATTCTCATTCAGTGTGAAAATTTTGTGATTTTTGATGTTGTCAATTCCCTTTAGTATCTTAAAGACCTGTATCAAGTCACCTCTGAGTCTATGCTTTTTTAAGGAAAACAGATTCATATGTTTTAGTCGATTTTCGTATGATTTATTTCAAATATTTGGAATCAGTTTTGTGGCTTGCCGTTGTACTTTTCCAATCTGTCAATGTCTTTAATGTCTGAAATAGGATTAGGAGGCATACTGATGCAAGAGAGAAATGGAACTTTGAAACCAATAGCTTACACATCTAATAGCGCAGAGAGAAGCTACTCTATAACAGAAAGAGAAACTTTAGCATTGATATATTCATTACAAAGATTTAGAGATATGATACTGGGATATCCAATCAAAGTGTGGACTGATCATACAGTTATTCAGAACTTATTTAAGCATAAGAATCTTAGGGGCAGATTAGCAATAAGGTTTGCTATACTACAGTGCTATGAGGCTAGGTTTGAATATATTATGGGTAAAAAGAATGTTGCAGCAGGTGCACTTTCTAGAAACATTAGCCAACCAATGACAGAGTTGATCAATTTTGTTTGTAGTATAGATGAGCTAGTAACCTTAGATGAGGAAATGCTAATAAAGGAACAGAGCGATGATAAGACATGCGACTCAGCCCAGTATATGATAAACCCAAAACTACCAAAAGAGTATAAGATAGAGAAATTATACTTGGCTAATGGACTTTTGTATAGAAAAACAGTTGTAAGTGGGAAAGACATTTCTAGAGACCCAGTGAATCAATTGGTAATACCACAAACACTTGTACAAGAGGTATTAAAGTTACTTCATGATAGTGATTGTAGTTCACATCCATGAAAGGATAAAACTTATAGACAAGCACAACTTAAATACTTTTGGCCAGGTATGAAGAAAGATATATATGATTATATAGAAAAATGTTTGAAATGTGCTAAGGTGAAAAGGAATACACCAAAACCTGTTCCTATGTTATCGAATCTCATTCAGCAGAAACCTTGGGAAAGAGTTCATATAGATACATTGGAGCTATCTATGTGTGAAAATGGATATAAATATGTATTTGTTGCCATTTATTATTTTTCAAGATTTTGTATTTTACAACCCATCCCAAATAAGAAAGCTGCAATTGCTTCAGTAATTTATGATCAGATAATCTGTAATTTCACTATACCTTACATCTTAGTTTCAGATAATGGAATTGAATTTAATAACAAAATCTTGGAAGAATTATGTGGATTATTTAAGATTCAGATGATCAATATTTTGGTGAATGATCCTCAGAGCAATGGAGTTGTAGATAGGTTAAATAACAAAATTATTGCATTTATTAGAGATATGATAAGTCCTCATAGAATAACTTGCGGTACTTGTATTCCTTATGTTAAATGTACTCTGAACAACTAAATTAACATAGCAACAAGTGAAACACCTTATTTTATTATTTTTGGGAGGACAAAATTCTTTCATATGAAATCTTGATTACAGAGCAGAAACCTGTGTATAATATAGATGAATGTTTCTCAAATAGGGTACTTACATTTCTAACTATACACCAAAAAGTGAGAGAACATGTGCAAGAGTATACACAGGAGATGAAAAAGCAACAACACAAAATAACATATAAAATAGAATTAGAGATAGGAGATTTAGTCATGGTCTTTAATGTGATTCGGTGACCATATGGAAATAGCATATTCCAAATGTGAACGAACTAACGATTTATATAGCTTGTTAATGTGTGATGGATTTTTTAAGTCAAATGATCTCACAATCAGTCCTAGAAGCTTATTAGTTTTCTCAGAGGCTGAAATACACTGCTTAGATGATTTGAGATCGTTACTGATAATTGCTCCGAGATCCTTTTCACTATCCACTTTTGTTAACGAATTTCCAAATAACTTGTAATCGTTCCCTCACCAAAAACAGCTATCACTTTACAAGTGTTCAACTATGGAACTCACTACCTGTGTCTATTAAGTAGTCAAATAGCAAGGTTACTTTCAAGAAAAAAGTCAAGAACTACTATGTGTCGCTGTTATGAGCCGAGAACAGCCTTGATTTTTTGTACTATTAGTCTAGTCAGGGGTACCAGACTCCATGAGTAATACCATCCAAATCTGCGTTCACTCATAACTGTTCTGACCTCTCCTTTTGTCTTTCAGACAAATAATAATGTTTATATGTCATATGCGTACTGATTGGCATTGTATACGGCTCACATACATGACGAGTAATATAAACCCAGTCATATACCCACTCCTTAACACACTGTCCAGCACAGGCATTAATCGCTGAATCAACATCACGAGGCTCAGTGGAAATCGCTGAGTCAATCCTTTTGGCTTTGCAACAACACCTCGACCACCAAACACATGAACGAACACACGCGATCAACCGAGTAGCCA
>NC_134814.1:32082386-32094886 GCF_046742065.1 Oratosquilla oratoria | reverse complement strand
ATGGTTGGTATCAGCGCAGTTTGGTTTCAAGCACCTTTTGCACCAGATAGATAGAGCAAGTTCTTAGGGACACCATAAACGTGCAGAAAAAAATATTTGGTGGATTTGGCGGCGAGGAAGAGTGGTTGAAGGTGTATGAGTCTTTCTGTACATGGCTGCTTTTTTACACACTTTTGTGTAATGTGTTGTTTTTGCGCAACCACGCCCACACATACAAAAGCTTCCTCTTAGTTCCTTGAGGCATGTTTACACTAATATCACACTGATTGAGGTAGATAATCCCGATAAATAAGATACAAAAAGCACTCCCGAGTCACCACCAGTATCAACGCTCTACCGCGTGTATGAAAGCACTAACTGGCATCGTAGCATTCTGTGGGCAGTGATGATAAGTCAGACAAACTTCCCTAAAAGTATGAAAGCGCTACCAAATCTAGCGCGATTTCTGTAAGGGGTTGAATATCGTGCCGCCCGGGTGGCATATCGGTTCTCCTCAGTGCTGCCTCCCGGGCGGCATATCGGAGTTAACGGGTTAACGAACACAAGAGATCGATTAAGTATGGCCAAGAAAATTCAGCCGTGTTTCAACACGTAAGTAAATTTAATCACCGGTTGGACTGGGAGAAGTCTGACCTTATCTATATATCAGGCTGTGGGTTCAGAAGGAAAATGGTTGAATCCACATTAATTGAATATCTACCCACGATGAATATTTCTAAGGGTCAATGGACCCCAGACATTATATCAGGACTATTCATTACCAAACATATTGTCAACAAGCTTCCTCCCCTTCCCCATGACCCGACCTTATGTCATCCTCAGGTCACATAGGGTTGGGGTACTGACGGTTATTATTTCCCATGTTCCCTTTCTTTTGTAAGAGGTTGCTTTTTAAGATAGCATCCTCCTTCCACTTTGTACTACTGAAGAGGATTGCAGTTAGCAATGGAAACATATAGTTTCGCTTACGCAGCTCTTTCTTTCGTTCGACTGTAGTGTTAGTTGATATACATATATGTATATATATATATATATATATATATATATATATATATATATATGTGTGTGTGTGTGTGTGTGTGTGTGTGTATATATATATATATATGCATACGCATATATATAGTATATGTATACATAAACATATATAATGTATATGTACATATACATATACATACATATATATTTATATATATACATATACATATGTATGTATATATATATATATATATATATACATATATATATGTATATATATATATATATATGTATATATATATATATATATATATATATAAATACATGTGCCTGCGTCAAATGCCCGACAGCCATAATCCCGACACCCGATATCCCGACAGCCACAATCCCGTTAGGACAAAATCCCGACAGCCATAATGCCGAATATATATATGTATATATATATATATATATATATATATATATATATATATATATATATATATATACATACATACATATACCAAGGCTTTTTCCCCCTTCCAAGGGAGGTAGCCAAAAAGGGAAAGGCATAAAAACACTCCCACCCATTTCATCCCTAAATACATTCCACACCCCTCCCACCCTTCCTCTCATCTGAGCACCTCCTGGATGACGGGTCATCCCTGCACCCTGCCCACCGCCCTGGGTCAGAAGCAGTGTCGCAAGACACAGTACATCCACAGCAAGGCCGCTTCATTTAATCGGCGACCCCCCCTCTCCGTCCCCCTTTGCATATAAGGCGAGGACGGGGAGAAATCCCTTCGGGCTGCGTCAAAATTTACTCACACATACTACCCCACCCCCCACCCCCCGCCCATTCCTCCTCATGCAGTCACAACATCATCCATATACAACCATTCTCCACTCACCTCTGTCTTCCGTCCTCTCCCTTCCTTCCTCAACAGACATTCCCCTCTTTCCCAAAGCCCCCTTCACCCCATCCATCCACCTCATCCTAGGACGTCCCCTCATGTTCACTCCCTCCACATCTGCCTTCCATACCTCTTTTACTAGTCTTTCTTCACTCATTCTTTCCATGTGTCCAAACCATCCTAATATTCTTTCATCAACCCTATCTCCCAAATCCTTTTTCTCCCCTGTTCTCCTCCTCACCTCCTCATTTCTCACTCTATCTAGCCTAGTAACCCCCACCATACTTCTCAGACACCTCATCTCAAACACATTCAAACTCCTTCTCTCTTCTTCTCTTATGTTCCACGTTTCTGCCCCATACAGTGCTGTTGGCACAATCACTCCTTCATACAGTCTCCTCTTCGCATCCATTCCCAAATGTCTATTTCTCATTACACTCTTTAAACCACCAAGGCATTTACTCGCTTCTCTCAATCTACATTCTACCTCCACCTTCACTCCACCTTTTCCTGCTACACTTGCACCCAAGTATCTAAAACTATCCCCTTCCTCCATAAATATATGTGTATATATACATATATATACATATATATATATATATATATATATATATATATATATATATATATATATATATATATATTAGGGGGTAACAAACAAGATGTGGGTCAAATTTCAACGAACCTTATAAACTAGTACATATTGATATATTGTATCCTGTAGTGAATATCAAAATTTTGTCCTCCTCAAATATAGAATATCTTTTTAAAAATAAACCACCATATAACGTACGCTTGATTTCAGGAGAAATATTAATATCCGCTAATGACGTTGGTTCAAATGGAAGATCACAGCACCTGATCCGCTTTATTGTCTTTCTCAGGGTATTTTTGGAAGGTAGACATGATACAATATTTGGATTAGCAGAGATGATGTTTGACTGAATAATTCTTATCGGTTGATCTCTAATGGATTTTGTTTTTATTTATATTTATTTATTTATTTATTTATTTAGGAACACTAGGTGTCGGGATTTTGGCTGTCGGGATTCTGTCCCGATCCCATATACACATATACATATATATATATATATATATATATATATATATATATATATATATATATATATATATATATATATATATACATATATATATATATATATATATTCAAACCTCGGTTATCGAACATAATTCGTTCCAAAAATCTGTTCTAAAGCCGATTTGTTCGAAAACTGAATCATATTTTCCAATTACAAATAATTTAAAATATTAATTCGTTCCCAAGCACCAGATGAATGCTTATTTAATTAATTGCACTTTATATGTCATATAGTAAATAAAACATATAAGTGTAAATCTAACGAAAAACATAACAGAAGCAAATTTAATGACAAAGCAACACTGTACAGTTATTATGCATTGACATAGGTGGATGGAGACGAGGGAAGGGAAGGGGCGACTTATTGCTTGTAAGGGGAATTCTTCCATAAAAACTTCTGGTGATTCTTGTTCGGGTGTTTTTCTCTTCCCTTTGGCTTAGTTAAATCTTCCTCCTGGGTCTCTTTCCTTTTTTCTTTCACTAAAAACCTATCACCTGCTAACTGTTTCTCATTTATATAAACAAGCAACAACTTTTCCACTTCCTCAAGTATTTTCGGTCTTTTTTTTTTACTAATGATGGTCATTCCTTTTGCAACATCAGCTGACTTTATCACTTCTTTATTCTTGAGAATAGTGCAAATTGTAGACTTTGCCATACAGTACTGCACAGCAAGATCAGATACATGAACGCCATTTTCGTGTTTTGAGATAATTTCTTTCTTCACTTCGATTTTTTTTCTCACAAATTTTCTTTTTTAATGACCAGTATCACTTTTTGCTCTTTTTGAAGCCATGACTGAAAGCTAGTGTAGGAAAATATATGCTGAATGCAATAAAATTGATAACGAATGCACAGAGCAACTATTCAGCTCAGCGGTCAATAGAGATCTGTTTACGTTTTGTCAGCGGCCTCATATCAGCGTCGTTCGAAAAGTGAAATTTTGTTCGAAAACAGGTATTTTGAACTCGAATTTTTCGTTTGAAAACCGATTTGTTCGAGATCAGAGACGCTCGAGAACCGAGGTTTGGCTGTATATATATATATATATATATATATATATATATATATATATATATATATATATATATATATATATATATATATATATATATATATATATATAATAATTATCCCGGGACGACTGTCGGAATTATTTGATTGACATACGCCGCCAGTGGTAATTCTATTCACACACACACACACACATATATATATATATATATATATATATATATGCATATATATGTATATATATATATATATATGTATATATATATATATATATATATGATATCCATGAATGTATATATATATATATGTATATATATATATGTTCACTATAAACCCACTATCGGAGAAATAATAACGGAAGTACAGGGAAACTGTATATTTCGACTACTATCTGTAGTCCTCTTCAGCATTCTGCTGAAGAGGACTACAGATAGTAGTCGAAATATACAGTTTCCCCGTATTTCCGTTATTATTTCTCCGATAGTGGGTTTATAGTGAACATTTACAAATGTGTTATAACATAACAATTTCCGTATATATGTATATATATATATATATATATATATATATATGTGTGTGTGTGTGTGTGTGTGTGTGTGTGTGTGTGTGTGTGTGTGTGTGTGTGTGTGTGTGTGTGTGTGTGTGTGTGTGTGTGTGTGTGTGTGTGTGTGTGTGTGTGTGTGTGTGTGTGTGTGTGTGTGTGTGTGTGTTTCACCACCCCTTGTCACCACTGTCACCACCACTGTCGGTCCTCGACCATTACACGTATATTTGACTTGTAATACCACTCGTCTCGAGGCCCCTTGCCTTCGTTACGTGAGTTTCACTAAATATTCAAGTTCCTCTTAAGCAGTAGGCCCAATGCCTTGTATTTCCTGTAGTCTCACTATTTTCTAATTTCAATAGGCCCGTGCCTAGTTCTCGTCCTTTGGGTTAATAAAAGGGTGGTGAATTTTCTTTCTTCTCTCACTGTAATTTCACCGTCTTGTTACACTCAGGATCTCTTTCTCTCGTCTCTCTACATCGTCTCTCGAGATCCCGTATCCTACGCTAAGCTACCTTCGTCTGACGTCACTAATTTTTCTTATCCAATCTCCTATGACTTCTCAAATAAATGTCACTCCTTATGGGCGTGACTTTGAATTCATGCACCAATAGTTTTTTCCTCCTTCTCCACCTTGCACCAACCCGGAAAGCCATTGCAATGCCACTAGCAATATCGTTTACCTCAGCATTAGTCAAACAAAGCTAACCTGCGCTTACAGAGTTTTGATTACATCATCGATTATAAAACAGTCACCACCGTCGGTGTGTTTACATAGACATAACGTCGCCTTGAACGACGTTTTCCAATCTTGTTTAATAACAACAGTAGGCGTCGAGTCTGAATTATTGAGTCATCATTCTAATGCCCTAGCTCATTTCCATTCGTACAACTACCAGCCTCTTACAGGGCTCGGCAGCTACCCTTGGTCGTCCCGACCAATTTCTTATTTCCCTCTTACAGGGCTTGCTAATATATTTCTAGAATAAGCTAATCTACCCTTGCGTAATTGTTAAGCTACCCTCCAAAATACATCATTCATGCAATAAATTGGGAATAATACATAAACATAATACTTATAAATGTGAATAACATGCATGTCAATATATATAAGGTATTGAATTAAGCGGTTACATGGTTGATTTGCTTTGACAGAGCCAACCTCCGGAATACAACAAAGGCAATCAGTGCTGCCACTAACACTGAAAGTAAGGGTATGATAAGGATTGGTAGTATATGTAAATCATTTGAGGGAGATCTTGACAATGGTCTTCTCTTAATTTTCAAGGGAGGAGAGTTTTCAGGCAATGTGAAGTTGAAGGTTGAAATGTAGGTGTCATCGGTTAAATGCATTGTATTAAGGGTATTAGAAATGGTGGAAATAGTGTCTGCATGCAATTCGCAGTTATCTTGAATAGAGACAAGACCTTCAACCAAATCCAATTTAGGACTCAACCCGGGACAATTTATTGATACCTTGGTCTTGTTAGGGAAAAACAGGTAATGAGATCCTTGTATGTTACAATGAGGGATCTGGTCTACCAAAATTCGTTGGTAATGACAATTGTTCATAACAGACATATTCCTAACTAGAGAATTCATGCGAAGCTTCTCGGAACACAAAAGAGATCATGCTTTCTCTTAGATTGTCTACAGAAAGGATATAATTGAATGAAAATTCACTATGAGCACTAACTTTCAAATTTGAATGATTTATCATCTTTTCAATAGCAATTAATTTGCAAAACACACTAATCTAGAGTTTGAGTGTCTCTTCTTGTTCAACACACTTCATTTTCAAAGACAGTCTTATTACTTTAAAATTATCACAATACTCATTTGTGTACGCAGATGTGAGGTCCTTAAGTCCTTAAGGTTCCAAGTCTGACCACAGCAGATCCTAGGTTTTAGGTTTCCATGTATCTGCTTGACACCAAGTTTCCGTTGTTTAGGTCTCCCATCCCAAATACATATAAATGGTCAATACTATCTGTAAAATACATCAAGATTAATGTTCAACTCTTGAAAAATATCATTATAATATTCTCCATATTCTCCAGGGCTATTAATATTTATGCACAAAGTATTACTATAATTATCTTCATAGATCTGCAAGCTAATTTTCCTTATGTCATCTAAATGTCCTATCAATTCTTCTCTTGATTCTAAATGTTTAAGTTTAAACTTGTTTCCACCTGCAGAATCAATTACCCTATATGGGCCAGTGTACCTTGGTGAAAGTTTATTATTGGGTGAGGTTAGTTTGACCATTACTAATTCTCCAATTTTCAGTTCTAGTTTATGAGCTATTTTGTGTTGTTGTTCCTTCATCTCTTGTGAATACACCTGCATATGTTTCCTAACTCTTTGGTGAATACTTTGAAGAATATTTATCCTATTGGATATATAATCATCCATATTATATATGGGTTTTTGCTCTGCAGTCAACATTTCATATGGCAGAGTTTTGTCCTCCCCAAAAATTATAAAATGAGGTGTATCCCCAGTTGCTACATTAATTTGATTGTTCAGGGTACACTTAACACAAGGAATCCAAGTATCCCAAGTTACACTATGAGGACTTATTAGGGTTCTAAGACATATAATTATCTTTTTGTTTAACCTTTCTACTACTCCATTACTTTGGGGATGGTTAACGAGTATATTGACTTTCTTGATGTGAAATACATTACATAGATTTTCCAAGATTTTGTTATTAAATTCTGTCCCATTATCTGAAACTAGGATGTTAGGTGTAGTAAAATTACAGATTATCTGATCATAGATTACTGAAGCAATAGTTTCAGCTTTCTTATTGATAATGGGTTGCAATATACAAAATCTTAAAAAACAATCAATAGCAACAAATAGGTATTAAAGCCGTTCTCGGACAATGGTAATTCTAAGGTATCCATGTGAACTCTTTCCCAAGGTTTCTGTGGAATTGGATAGGTGAGTATAGGAGCAGGTTTTGGTGTATTTCCCTTCACCTTTACACATTTTACACACTTTTCTATATAATCATATATAGTTTTCTTCATTCCTGGCCAAAAGTATTTAAGTTGTGCTTGTCTATAAGTTTTATCCTTTCCAGGATGTGAACTACAATCACTATCATGAAGTAACTTCAATATCTCATTTACCAGAGTTTGTGGTATAACCAACTGATCTACTTGACCTCTAGAAATATCTTTCCCATTTATAGATGTTTTCCTATACAAAATTCCATTAATCAAATGAAATTCCTCTATCTTATACCCCTTTGGTAGCTTTGGAGGATCTCCTCTTGGGTTCATCAAATGCTTGATTATTGAATCACATGTCTCATCATCTCCCTGTTCTCTTATTAGCATTTCTTCATCTAAAGTTACTAATTCTTCTATACTACAAACAAAATTAATCAACCCGGTCCCAGTCATTGGTTGACTAATGTTTCTAGAAAGTGGATCTGCTACATTCCTTCTACCCGGAATATATTCAAATTGAACCTCATAGCACTGAAGTATCGCAAACCATCTAGCAAGTCTGCCTCTAAGATTCTTATGCTTAAATAAGTTCTGAATAGCTGTGTGATCAGTCCAAACTCTGATGGGATACCCTAGTATCATATCCCTAAAACTTTCTAAAGAATAAATTACTGCTAAAGTTTCTCTTTCAGTTATAGAATAGTTTCTCTCCGCACTATTACAAAGTCTGGATGTGTAAGCTATGGGTTTTAAAGTTCCATTTCTCTCTTGCATTAGTATGCCTCCTAACCCTATGTCAGACGCATCAGTACAAAGAATAAATTCTTTTTCATAGTTGGGAAAAATTAAAATAGGTGAACTCGTGAGTTTATCTTTCAACTTGTCAAAAGTTTGCTGTTGCGCAGGTCCCCACATGAACTTTGGGTCCTTTCTTAACAATGAACTTAGTGGATTAGCAATGTCAGCATAACTTTGAATGAATTTTCTATAATATCCTGTTAATCCCAAAAAGCTCCTAACCTTGTCTACATTGGTCGGAACTGGGAAATTCTTGACAGCGTCCACCTTTGAATATACTGTACTCAGCCCGTGTCTGTCTATCTTATGTCCTAAGTAAATGACACTGTCTTGCAAAAACTTACATTTTTCAAATTTTACTTTTAACCCTGCTTCTCCTAGTCTTGAGAATATCAAATCTAATTTCTTAAAGTGCTCCACTGCAGTCTGAGAAACTATTAAAATGTCATCTAGAAATACACTGGCAGTGTTTCCTAACAATCCATCTAGAATAGTATTCATTAATCTCATGTAAGTTAATGGACTATTACATAACCCAAATGGCATTCTCTTGAACTCATAATGTCCTGTTGTAGTAGAAAATGCTGTAAACTCTCTTGAATCTTCATGCAATTCTATTTGCAAAAAAGCTGATTTGATATCTATAGTACTAAAATATCTATTCTCAGTTCCCAAACTTCTCAAAATGTCACCGATAATGGGTAATGGTAACCTGTCACGAATGGTGTGCTTATTCAATTCCCTGTAATCAATAACTGGTCGCATAGTCCCATCAGACTTTGGTACTAAGATCAACGGAAAATTCCACTCATTTTTACTATGTTCAATAATATCCTGTGATAACATTTCAGTGATGAGTTTATCTACTACAGCTAATTTAGAGTGAGGAACTCTGTAGGATGGTATGTAGATAGGTTGTGTTCCTGGTTTTAACTTAATGTGATGTTTTAAAACAGTTGTTTTGCCTAAGGCGTCCCCCGGCAAAGCAATTGTTTTTTTATGTTTCATAAGCAAAGCAAATAAAGCTTCATCCAACTCAGGGCAATTAGTTGATTGTAATAATTCTTTATATCTATTTCTTAAGTCTATTCCTTCTTGAACTGAACAAATTGATGAAGTTGGTAATTCTATCTCCTCACTATTCTCATTTAAAATCTTAATAGGTTTAGTACACACCTGAATTCATCCTATTTGTGTACCTTTCTTTAAAACTATCTTTTTATTCATAGTATTAATTACTAATACTTCTACTCTGTTCTTATTTGTCTTATAAATCCCTGAGTCCCACTTCAATCCTTTAAGTTGAACTGATTCTGGGACTGTAATTACTTCAGAGTCTACATTGATTCCTTTCAAACACACTTCAACCTTATTAATTGACATGGGATGTAACAATGTCGACCTTGTTAATCCGCAATCTGCAATTCTCAAGGCATCTGTGGTTGATAATTTAGTAATCTCTGGGATTTCCTGAACTTCTGAGTTGGGTTCACAAATTGTTTTACTTTCTGTAGGGTTGGACCGCTCGGTCACGCTATCTAAGATAGAAATGTTATCTAAGGATTCATTGATTCCTGTCACTGGTCTTAAGTCTGGTTGATTTAAGAATGGGATTAACTGTGACTTCACTAAAATTCCTAAGTCAGCAGGACAAATTACCATGTTTTCTTTTCTCATAGTTGCAAATCCTATCAATAAATCTCCTGGAAAAACAGACTCTTCTACCACTATCACTGGGATGTACAATTGTTCATTTGTATATAAGGCACCTTCTAGCTCAACCTTACCTAATGTTTTTAACTGATTTCCAGTTACACCTTGCAATGAGTAACGGATTGGTTCCAACATTTTCACTCCTGGGTTCAACTGGTTTAAAACTTTACTAGTAATTACATTAACTACAGACCCTGTATCAATAAAAATTTGAATAGGCTTATTGAACACTTTACCTGCAATGAGAGGTCCTACAGAAGTTTTACCAACATTAATTATCAGTTTGTCAGTTTCTTTCATCTCCCTTGCATTCCCATATTTAACACAATACCGCCTATCGGTATATGTATGGGGAGGTCTGAAATTGTTTATTCTGTGTCTGGGGTTTTTCCTCTTAGCCCTGGGGGTACCCAAAAATTCCGGCACTCATGAGTTCTATGTCCGATTTTATTATGATAAATACAGAATGGAGGATTCCTACATTGATACTCATTGTGTCCTTCGTATTTGCAATTTCTGCAAATAATCCCATAAAAACATTCTTGTGCTTTGTGTCCCCATGCATTACAATTAAAACATAGGATTCTGGTATCCCTATCCCTAGATGGACTTCTAGCATGCCGCCTATGTCCTACTTCTGTTTTCTTAAACTCTCTAGAGTTCCTATATTGGCTTTGTTGATTTATAGGCATTACATATGGGTTTATAGTTCTGGTCTCACTGTATCCTTGAAGAAGATAATCTACTTCTCCTAAACTTATATTTGATTTTAGATCCTTGTACAGCCTTTCTGCTGTTAAGTCATCAGAATTCTTTGCCAATAAGCTAAATGTAATCAATTTGATTACCTGTGAGATTTTCATCTCACTAGATCTTTCTATCCAGTCTGAATCTTTCAAGATAGAATTCATGTCTTTTGACCATCTATCTAATCTAGCTAAGTACTCTGTGTCAGTTTCACTTGTCCTAACTTCCTTAATCATTTTTACCAATGATCTAATAGGATCCTTATCACATTTGGACATGAAATGTTTGAGAAAGGCCTTCTTGTAATTATCATATTGATTAATTTCTTCCATTTGCTGGAAGTTAATGACAAACCTCGCCCTTCCATGCTCTGGATCTATATTCTCCTTGAGACTCTCAATCTTACGGATATCATTAGTAATGTTTTTACTCACTATAAGAGTGTCTATGAGGTTGAGGAATTTATTAACCCCATAGCTATTAGATTCTCCGGTAAATTTTGGAATATTTGTATTTGATGTGTGAATTTCGTGTCTCAACACGTTAGAATTCTGAGGGGTACTCATACTAATACCTTGCTTTAGTCTGGCTGCTTGCGATGTCACTTCGTGATGTCAATATCTTGACGTCCTTCTACGGCCTTGTCATTCGTCAGCGACGTTGTTCCTTAGCTCCATCACACACTCTGCCTTGAAGACCGCCTTGTAGATGATGATCACCTTGAAGAATCTTGAAGAATGCTTGTTCCCATCGTAGCAGTTACTTGAAGTTGTAGATTTCTCTCGTAGTCGTCCTTGGAACCAATACACTCTTGATTTTGGTTGTCTTGTTCCCGTAGACTTCCTCGCACCAGTTCTTCGTTCACCAGTTTATCTAGCACCACTTCTCTTCGGAGGTGTTTAAGGCTCAGTTCGTTCGTCGCACCGCTGTTCACCACTTACCCCACCCCTTGTCACCACTGTCACCACCACTGTCGGTCCTCGACCATTACACGTATATATGACTTGTAATACCACTCGTCTCGAGGCCCCTTGCCTTCGTTACGTGAGTTTCACTAAATATTCAAGTTCCTCTTAAGCAGAATGCCCAATGCCTTGTATTTCCTGTAGTCTCACTATTTTCTAATTTCAATAGGCCCGTGCCTAGTTCTCGTCCTTTGGGTTAATAAAAAGGTGGTGAATTTTCTTTCTTCTTTCACTGTAATTTCACCGTCTTGTTACATTCAGGATCTCTTTCTCTCGTCTCTCTACATCGTCTCTCGAGATCCCGTATCCTACGCTAAGCTACCTTCGTCTGACGTCACTAATTTTTCTAATCCAATCTCCTATGACTTCTCAAATAAATGTCACTCCTTATGGGCGTGACTTTGAATTCATGCACCAATAGTTTTTTCCTCCTTCTCCACCTTGCACCAACCCGGAAAGCCATTGCAATGCCACTAGCAATATTGTTTACCTTAGCATTAGTCAAACGAAGCTAACCTGCGCTTACAGAGTTTTGATTACATCATCGATTATAAAACAGTCACCACCGTCGGTGTGTTTACATAGACATAACGTCGCCTTGAACGACGCTTTCCAATCTTGTTTAATAACAACAGTAGGCGTCGAGTCTGAATTATTGAGTCATCATTCTAATGCCCTAGCTCATTTCCATTCGTACAACTACCGGCCTCTTACAGTGTGTGTGTGTGTGTGTGTGTGTGTGTGTGTGTGTGTGTGTGTGTGTGTGTGTGTGTGTGTGTGTGT
>NC_134814.1:32069886-32079886 GCF_046742065.1 Oratosquilla oratoria | reverse complement strand
CGCTGTGCCTCGGGTCGTTACTCTGACTCTCGTGGGCGGGGAGTTGGGTGTGTGTGTGTTTGCAAGGTCATAGCATTACCCATAGATCGGATCTACGAGCTCTGAGCTCTCTTCCAGGAGGGAAATAGCTGTCGATCACGAGTCCAACACGTGATCCAAAGACCAAGTGAATACACACACACACAAACACACACACACACAGACACACATACACGCACGCGCACACACACACTGACAGCCTAACGAATCGGATGTGCCTGAGAACGCTCCGCAAGCTTCCGCTAAAATCTAGCGATTCATTGACCAAAGGTTGGCGCTTTACCTAGTTGTAAACAGACGGAAGGGGACGATAGTGAGTGGAATCGTAATGTAGCAAAGTGATTAAGTTTAGCAGGAATAAAAAAAAAAAGAAGAGAAATGGATATAAAGGATGATAAACCGACATACGCTGAGACAACCAAAAGAAGATTAGATATGAGTAAGAATGAAACGCCTTCGGAATGGGTTAGAAAAAACTGTCATATTGATAGTCCTAGATATGAAAACGAATTAATCCATGGATTCAGAACAGAAACAGGTATGGACCACAAAAGCATACTAATAAACCAAGAAATATTTTAAATGAAAAGAGAAATTGATGAAAGGAAAAGGGAACATAACCAGTTATACAAAGAAGTGAGTGAATTGAGGAAGGAAAATGCAATGTTAGTTAGGGAAATGGAAGAAATGAAAAAGAAACTTGCTATAGTAAAAAAAAAATGAGAATGAAAAGATGAAAAATTATGACACAAATATAAATGAAATTTTGTTGAGGAAAGTTAATGAGAAGATGCTAATAGGGTTATGCAAAGGTGGTGAAAAAAAAACGATGGAAATTAAAAACCAAATGAAAGAAGACAAAGAAAAGCAAAAAATACTATTTAAAGAAATAGTCAAAAAACAAATGAACGAAGGTACAAAGGACACTGTGATGAAGTAATAAAGGGAAAAAAATGGGTAAGAGACACAATAAACAAAGAAAAACAACAATGCATTGTAATCTATAGTATCAAAAAGAATCATGAACTAATAATGTTGCAAAGGAAAAAAGAGGAGAATATAGTGACGGAAATACCAAAAAGAAAATAAAAAATATAGGAGGAGGCACAAGGACTTCAAAAGGGAATAAAAGAAATTTGCAGCATAGGAAATTATTCTAAAGAGAAGAATAGACCTCTCAAGGTAAAACTTAATTCGCAGAGGATAACGGAAGAAATATTAACAAAAGCAGGAAGACTAGCAAAAAGTAATCACTACAAAAAATTATGAATATAAAAGAAACTGAGTAATGGGGAAAAAGAGAAAGAAAAACACTAAAAAGGGAAGCTAAGGAAAAGAGCGAGAAAGGAACGGAGAACGAAAGGAAGGATTTTTTTTGAGAGAGAGATGAATTTGAGACTGAGGAAATGGTACAAAAGGGAAAAGGAAACCCAGGAGCAAGAGGAAAAGGTAGAAAAAAAAAGAAAGTATATTCCAACATAGACGAATTTATATCAGAAATGGATGAATTGAGTGACTATCTGGAACAAGAAAAAAAACAACAGATATAATGGGGATTGTGGAGACAAAAATTGAAAGGATCATTACCACCGTATAGTATAGGCCAAGGATTATATAATTGCTGGATCAGAAACAGAGAAACAAAGCAGGGTAGAGGAGTCATGTTGCTAACCAAGAAAAGCCTAAATGCGACTAAATCACAGAAGGAGAGAACAATGTGGAGTTAATTATGATAAGAGTTAAGAATAGAGATATGAAAAATAAAAATTATGCAGTGATTTACATCACACCTAAAACTCACGGATGGAATGAATGTGAACACTCCAAAATGCTCGTAGACACACGGAAAACACTATATGAAATACTAAAGAAAGAAGAAAATCTGGTAATCATGGGTGATTTTAACTCGAAGGAAATGTGTTGGGAAGAAATGACTATGAATGGTGGAGAAGATCATTGAGGAAACATATTGGAAATGACCATTGATTACACATTGACGCAATGGGTCAAGGAAAACAGCAGATATAGAAATAACGATGAACCCTCAAGATTGGATTTGATATTCACATCAGAACCGGAAATTGTGGATGAAATCGAATATAAGACATCAATTGGAAAGAGCGATCACTTTCTACTAGAACTGGAATTAGATAAAGAAACAAATATAGAAATCAAAGAAAAACACAAAGAAGGAAGACTAATGTATAACAAAACATAATTTGAGAAACTTAGAAAATTCTTTCAAGAAGCAAATGGGGAAAAATTAATAATGAAGAAACAAAGGTAGAAGAGAAATGGACAAATTGGAAGGAAATCTATAATAAAGGAGTGGATAAGTATGTACCTAGAAAAAAAACGGGAAAGGGTATACATGGAACCCTGGTACAATAAAAGTGCAGTGAGGCAAAAGACAGAAGAGATAAAGCCTTGAAAAGATGGAAAAAATAAAAAATATTGAGTATTGGAAAATATACACCAAAATAAGAAATGAATATGTAAAAATACAAAGAGAAGGAAAAAGAAATTATAAAAAAAAATAATAGACATATGTAAAGATCAACCCAAATTGTTTTATAGATATAAAACAGCAAACTGAAAAATAAACAGGAAATATTTAAATTACGTAAAGGTAACAGAGAATACACAAAATATATAGAGATGGTAGATATTATGAATATACATTTTAAATCTGTATTCATCAAAGGGGGGAAAAATCTACAAATCTGTGATCAAAGAAATGGAGTAAGATTTCCTCCAATGAAGGAATTAAGTATTACTCAGAATGAAATGAGGCATCAAATATTAAAGCTTGACGTAAACAAATCACATGGCCCGGACGGAGTTGCAAACTGGATACTGAAGGAATGTATAGACGATTTAACAGGAAAAATATACAAAATAATTCAATGCTCACTCAAAGAAGAAAGACTACCAGGAGACTGGAAAAATGCCAATATTGTGCCAATATATAAAGGGCGAAATAAGGAAGACCCAACAAATTATAGGCCGGTGTGCCTAACGAGTACAATGGTTAAAATTTGTGAGAGGATCATCAAGGATAGATGGAGGAGAACAATATACTGAACCCGAGGCAATTTGTGTTCAGACAGGGAAGATCATTTACCACTAGTCTGATTTGTTTGTATTTAAGATTGATAGATATATTGCAAGGAAGGGATGGCTGAACAGACTGTGGCTTCCTGGACTTACAAAAGGTATTTGATGAGGTACCACATAGAAAATCACTATATAAACTGGAAACAATATGAGGCGTACATGGAAAACTATTGAATTGGATGGAAGATTTCCTTCATGGAAGAAAAATTAGTGGTGCTTACAGACAAATATTCAAAATAGGAAGAAATGAGTAGTGGCGTCCCACAGAGGTCAGTGCTGGCTACGATAATGTTTGCTATATATGTAAATGACATGGCCGAATCTATTGAATGTTACATGAACTTCTTTGCGGATGGCTCAAAACTACTAAAGAGAATAAACTCCAAAATAGACTGTGACTCATTACAGAGTGATCTAAACAAAGTCTCAGAGTGAATCAAGATATGGGAGGTAGAATTCAGCATCAAGAAATGTAGTATAATCGAATTTGGGAAAAGCAAGAAGTGAATATCAGGACAGTATAAAATTGACGGAAAAGAAGTATAGAGAGTAAATTCTGAAAGGAACCTAGGAGTAATCATCACCAAAGACATGTCACCAGATAAACATATAAATGAAATAGTCGGAGAAACATACAATGAGATCAATAAAGATGGCCTTTGAATACCTGGATAAGGAAATTATCAAGAAAATATTACAAACACTGATAAGGCCAAAACTGGAATATGCAGCGCTAATATGGTCACCCAGTACAAAAAAGAATATAAGAAAATTAAAAACGAATACAAAAAAACGACAAAGATGGCCCCAAGACTTTCAAACCTGACATATGAGCAAAAACTGGCCGAGCTGGAATTGCCAACACTGGAACAAAGAAGAGAAGGAGGGGACCTACTCATCGTTTACAGAATTATGAAAGGAAAAGAACGCCTTGATAGAGTACATTTGATAAAGAGGGACAGAGGAAAAATAAGAGGACATGCAATGAAACTCAAAAAGGACAACTACAGAAGAGACTTGAAAAAGAACAGCTTCCCACACAGAGTGATAAGTATATGGAACAAATTGGACGAAAAAAAAAGTGTGTGCAAACATAATACAAAAATTTAAAAACAAACTTGATCTTGCAAGATACAGAAACGGGTCACTACGAGCATAGCTCCCCTTTCCGTAAAATACAACCAGGTAAACACACACACACACAAACACACTGATCGATAAAGATCCTAAGTTCTCCATCACTCTGCACCGTCACTTAGGCACACGCTGTCATTCAGATTATGGTAACGTTTTTTATTACTCAATTTACGGTTTGGGAGCATTAATGGTGATAGTAACCTAACCAAATCGAAACTAATGCTTCCAAACCGTAAATTGAGTAATGAAAAAATGAGTGACGGCGTAACGACTCGGACTTTTACAATTGTTCCTAATATTTGATCAATTATGTATATATATATATATATATATATATATATATATATATATATATATATATATATTATCACTATGTAAAAAAAATCGTTCAACTCGCAGAGAACCATACACGTTGACGGGTTTGCTATCCGAAAATGTCTTGTAACCATGAAGGAATTAGGAAATGTAGCGAACGCTGAAAGAAATTGTTGTTTTAAGAGAAGATTATATAATTCTATGGATAGGCAGGAGAGGTGGTAAGTGAAATGGATCTGCCTAATGTAGGGCTTATAGTCTCTTACAGCCTCCTGCATTCATATATTCATTCCTTCTTATGAGGGCTTTTTGAACAAAGAAAACATAGAACAAAACGAAAGTTCCCCCCCCCCAACCATGGGTTATTCCTTGGATAGGACCATCAGATTCATACATGACTGAATATCAGGCAACCTTTTCCTTAAGGAAGAATCACTGCATAATTGAGTTAAATTATCTATATATGAAAATTTCTCCCATCCACTGCTCCGCCAATCCCCTTTTCTCATCTTCTTCCCTTTCCTTCCCCTATTCCCCTCCCCCTTCCCCCAAGCAATAAAAGAGAAATATAAGCTGAGGACATTTGTAAAAAGAAAACTCTCATTGGAGTTAACTTTCACCCCCTCATGATAAAGAACTCTGCATAGAGGTTTACGTTTTTTTTTTTTATTATTTATTCTCTATACATATTTATACCAAACCTCTTTGACATTACTTGTTATATCTACCCCACTAATTTACTATTTATACTGAATATTTCTTAAAAGCAGTGTAAGCAGGGTTAACCTGTTTACCCTGTACCAGGAACACTTTGATTTTCTTTTTTTGTTCAAACCAGTTATTCTTCTTCTTTCCAGCAGAACTACTGATCAGTTAAGCCTCGTCATTTTCATATCCTTCCAATTTTGATGTTTATTATTTTGCCTTAACTCGTCGCTGAAACCTTTTACAAACCCCTCGTAGGAACAAAGGGTGCATTCACGGTATCAAGGATGCACTTGTTAATCTTGCTTGTTGTAATTCGCAGCTCGTTTCACATGCGTTTATCGTTTGACTCGATGTAATTGCCACGGCTTTGACCCCTCTGGAAGATATCGTCAGTAAGTCGAATATATTTTTTTTTTTTTTTTTTTTTTTAACAATTTATGACCCAGAAAGCAGAGGGGATATTTCCATGTCTATCTACGACCAAGGAAGGTCGCAGTTATAAATATACGATTATCAATGCTTTCCAGTTCATCAGATTTTATAGTGTGGTGTCTTTCATTTCTTATCTGCGATATCCCAGTTTATATCAGAATTATCATTCAAGAAAACAAACACATACAAACAAGCTCACACACAATCAAACGAACAAACACACAAAAACAGATACACACACACACACACACACACACACACACACACACACACACACACACACACACACACACACACACACACACACACACACACACACACACACACACACACACACACACACACAAGCCTCGGTGGCGCGGTTGGTAGAGTTTCAGACTGTCAGCACGGGGGTGACGGCGGAACCTGGTTCGAATCCTGCCCAGGGCTGATATTATTTCAGTATCGCTGCGCTTCTAGCCGTTACTCCAACTCTCGTGGGCGGGGAGTTCGGGGGTGCGTGCGTGTAAGGTCATAGATTTACCCATAGATCGGTCATACGAGCTCTGAGCTCTCTTCCGGGAGGGAAATAGCTGTCGATCACGAGTCCAACACGTGATCCAAAAGACCAAGGTACACACGCACACACACACACACACACACACACACACACACACACACACACACACACACACACACACACACACACACACACACACACACACACACACACACACACACACACACACACACACACACACACACACACACACACACACACACACACACACACATCGGAAGGGGGCAATGACGAGAGGTATCGTAATGTAGGAAAGGGATTTTTAAGTTTAACAAGAATAAAAAAAGAAGGGAAACCAACACACGCAGAAACAACCAAAACAAGATTAGATATGAGTAAGTATGAAACGCCTTTGGGAGTGGTTAGAAAGAAGATATGTAACATAGAGAGTCCCGAATATGAAGACGAATCATTCCATGGATTCAGAACAGAAAAAAAGTTTCGCTTTCAAAAACATACTAGTAAACCAAGAATTTTTTTTAAATAAAAAGCGATGTTGTTGAATGGTAAAGGGAACATAACCAATTATACAAAGAAGTGAGTGAATTGAGGAAGGAAAATGCATTATTAGTTAGGGGATTGGAAGAAATGAAAAAGGAACTGGCTAAAGTAAAAAATTATAATGAAAAGATGAAAAATGAATACTCAAATAAAAATGGAAGTCTGTTCAGGGAAATTAGTGAAAAATATTAATAGAGGCAGGCAGAGTTGTTGAAAATATAAGAAAAATGATGAACATAAAAACAAATGAAAGAAGACAAAAAAAATAGCAAAAAATGCTATTTAAAGAAATAGTCAAAGAACAAATGAACGAAAGTACAAAAGACACTGTGATAGAAGTAATAAAGGAAAAAAAATTGAGTAAGAGACACAATAGACAAAAAGAATTTTTTTTTTTTATTGTAATCCATGGTATCAAAGAAATTTTTTTATAATAAGGTTCCAAAGGGAAAAAAAGAGTAGAAGAATATAGTGACAGAAATACTAAAAGAAATACAGGAGGAGGGCCAAGGACTCGAAAATACAATAGAAGAGATCTATATGATGAGCAAATATTCTGAAGAGAAGAATAGACCTCTCAAGGTAAAATAACAGAAGAAATATTAACAAACGTAGGAAAACTAGCAGAAAGTAAAAACTACAAAAAATATACGGATAAAAGAGGAACTGAATAATGAGGAAAAAGAAAAGGAAAAAAACACTTATAGAGGAAGCTAAGGAAAAGAACGAGAAAATAACAGAAAACGAAAAGAAGGTGTTTTTATTTAGAGTGATGTACTTGAGACTGAGGAAATGGTACATAAGGGAAAAGAAAATGCAGGAGAAAGAAGAAAAGGAAGCAAAGGAAAAAATACAGATATATACCAACATAGACGGATTGATATCAGGAATAGATTAATTGAATGACTATCTGTAACAAGAAAAAACAGATATAAATAGTATAGGCCAAGGATGATATAATTGTTGGATCAGAAATAGAGACAAAGCAGGGTGGAAGAGTAATGTTGCTAACCAAGAAAGACCTAAATGCGACAAAAATCACAGAAGGAGAGAGCAATGTGGAGTTAATTATGATAAGAGTTGAGGATAGAGGTATGGAAAATAAAAAGTATGCTGTGATTTATATCACACCTAAAATCCACGCATGGAATGAAAGTGAATACTCCAAAATGCTGGAAGACACAAGAAAAACACTAAATAAAATACTAAAGAAAGAAGGAAATCTGGTAATCATGGGTGACTTTAACTCAAAGGAAATGTGTTGGGAAGAAATGACTATGAAAGGTGGAGAAGATCATTGGGGAAACATATTACTGGAAATGACCATTGATTACACATTGACGCAATGGATCAAGGAAAACACCAGATATCGAAATAACAATAAACCCCCAAGATTGGATTTGATATTCACATCAGAACTCGAAATTGTGGATAAAATCGAATACAAGACGCCAATTTGAGAAAAGTAATCACTTTCTACTAGAGCAAGAATTAGATGAAAAAATACATATAGAAATAAACAAAAAACACAGAAAAGAAAGGCTAATGTACAACAAAACAGATTTTGAGAAACTTAGAAAATTCTTTCAAGAAGTAAATGAGAAAAATCTAATAATGAAGAAACAAAGGTGGAAGAGAAATGGACAATTTGGAATGAAATCTATACCTAGACAAAAACAGGAAAGGGTATATATAAAATCCGGGTGTAATGAAAAGTGCGGTGAGGCAAAATACAGAAGAGATAAAGCCTGGAAAAGAAGGAAAAGGGAATAAAACAGAGAAATGGAAAATATACACCAAACTAAGAAATGAATATGTAAAAATACAAAGAGAAGAAAAGAGAAATTATAAAAAACACACTATAGACAAATATATAGTTCAACCCAAATTATTTTATAGATATATAAATGGCAATCTGAAAAATAAACAGGAAATACTTAAATTACGTCAAGGTAACAGAAATTACACAGATGATATAGAAATGGTAGATATTATGAACAAACATTTAAAATCTGTATTTACCAAAGAGGAAAAAAAATCTACACAAATGTGATCAAAGAATTGAAGTAAGATTACCTCCATGAAAGAAATTAAATATTACTCAAAATGAAATAAGGAATCAAATATTAAATCTTTATGTTAACAAGTCACATGACCCGGACGGAATTGCAAACTGGATGCTGAAGGAATGTATAGACGAACTAACAAGAAAAATATACAAGATAATCCAATGCTCACTCAAAGAAGGAAGACTACCAGGAGACTGGAAAAATGCCAACATAATACCAATATATAAAGAGCGAAATAAGTAAGACCCACCAAATTTTAAATCGGTGTATGTTAGTTAAATTTTGTGAGAGAATCATCAAAGATAGATAGACAAAATATCTGAAGGAGAACAATATACTGAACCCGAGGCAATTTGTATTCAGACAAGAATGATCATGTAGCCCTAATTTAATTTGTTTCTATTCAAGATTGATAGATATATTGTAAGAAAGGGATGGCTGGGCAGACTGTGGCTTCCTGGACTTACAAAAGGCATTTGATAAGGTACCACACAGAAAATTACTATATGAAATGGAAACAATATGAGGCATACATGGAAAACTATCGAATTGGAAGGAGGACTTCCTACATGGAAGAAAAATGAGAGTGGTGCTTAGAGACATATATTCAAAATGAGAACAAATGAGTAGTGGCGTCCCACAAGGGCCAGTACTAGCTCCGATAATGTCTGCTATATATATAAATGACATGGACAAAGGCATTGAAAGTTACATAAACTGCTTTGCGGATGGCTCAAAATTATTAAAGAGAATAAACTCCGAAATAGACTGTGACTCATTACAAAGTCTCAGAGTGGAGGAAGAGATAGGAGGTAGAATCCAACATCAAGAAGTTCAGAATAATTGAATTTGAAAAAAACAAGAAGCGAATATCAGGACAGTATAAAATTGACGGAAAAGAAATATAGAGAGTAAATTCTGAAAGGGATCTGGGAGTAATCATCATCAAAGACATGTCGCCATATAAATATATAAATGAAATAGTCGGAGAAACATACAATTTGCTTAGATCAATAAAGGTGGCCTTTCAATACCTGGATAAGGAAAAGATTAAGAAAATATTACAAACACTGATAATGCTAAAACTGGAATATGCAGCGCTGATATGGTCACCCAGTACAAA
>NC_134814.1:32062386-32064886 GCF_046742065.1 Oratosquilla oratoria | reverse complement strand
CACCGACTTCTACATCAGTTACCATGCTTTCGCGGCTAGTGATCAAAAGATCGAGTAAGTTTCCATATCTTTTACATGCTGAATTAAGTAATTGTCACCAAGAAAATCAATCAAGCGACTACCTATATGGCCATGTTCAAGGGTCATCCAATCAATGTCAGTAAAATTGAAATCACCCATTATCAATAAATCCCGGTTGCAGAAACTAGACAGTTCTTGAAATAACAGTTGGTCGTCTGCTAATGATAATGTCTTTGGCCTATATATTACACCTATATTCATTTTTTGTCCATTTGTTTGGGTTAACTCAACCCACAAACTATCATATGCATCCTGTTTCACTTTCTCTAAAACACAAGCATGAACATTGTTTTTAACGTACAATAGAACACCCCCACCTTTCTTGTGGTTTCTATCCTGATGAAAGTGTTTAAATCCCGCAATATTAAATTCAGCTTCGAACTCTGTACCATTTAACCATGTCTCAGTTATTCCTATCATATCGGGATTTTCGCTTTTGACATACGCCTGTATTTCTTGATATTTGTTCCTAATACTACAAGCATTAAAGTACATGATATTTTTCCTCCACTATAATTACATCCCATCGTGATCTTTTGTCTTCCACTGACATTACATCCTATCTTGATATTTTGGCCTTCATTGACATTCAGTCCGGTATCCCTTCCTAAAATTATATTTTGTCCTTCACTGACATTATATCCTACCGTGATATTTTCTCCTCCATTATCATTACATCCTATCGTGATATTTTGTTCTCCACTATCATTACTTCCCATCGTGATCTTTTGTCCTCGACTGTCATTACATCCCATTGCGACATTTTGTCCTATGACATTACATCCTAATGTGACATTTTGTCCTCTAGCGACATTACATCCTATCATGATATTTTGGCCTTCATTGACACTCTGTCCGGTATCCCTTCCTAAAATTATATTTTGTCCTTCACTGACATTATATCCTACCGTGATATTTTCTCCTCTATTATCATTACATCCTATCGTGATATTATGTTCTCCACTATCACTGACATTATATCAAGTTTTTTTTTTTTTTTTTTTTTTTTTTTACATATTGTGTACTTGGTGACCACGTCGTCGCTGTATACTCCAATCCTGGTCTTATCAAAGTGACCAGTATTTTCTTCATCATTTCCTCGTCCAGGTATATAAATGCCTCTTTGATTGTTCTTATCAAATTATAAGTTTCTCCAAAAGTTTTGTTTAAATGATTTTCAGGGGACATATTATTCATAATAATGACTCAGAGGTCCTTCTCATTTTCTACTTTTTTAATTTCTTTCTCTCCCAATATATATGATCCCAATATTTTTTTTTTTGCCCATTCCAAATTCCAGTATACTACATTTCTTAATATTGAATTTCATCTCCCACTTCCTACTCAATTCCCATACTTTATTGAGATCACTCTGTAGCGACTCACTATCTACTACAGTGTTCACTTTATTCAACAATTTTGCATCATCCGCAAAGAAGCTCATATAACTTTCAATTCTTTTATCCATATAGTTATTATATATAGCAAACATTTTTGGGGCCAGAACTGTTCCTTGTGGAACTCCATTAATCATTTCATCCCAATTTGAGTTTTTGTCTCCTATCGCAACTTTCATTTTTTTTTTTTCATGCAAGAAGTCTTCCATCCACTTCAGCAGTTTGCCCTGTATTCGTCCTGCAGTTTCTAATTTCTTTAGCAATTTCTTATGTGCCAGCTTGTCAAAAGTATTTTTCAGGTCTACGAATGCACAATCATCTCTTTCTTGTATTACATTTATTAGCATTGAATAGAAGCACATTATGTTTTTGACGCATGATTGTCCTTGTCTAAATCCAAATTCCCTTGGATTTAGTACGTTGATTTTTCCAAATGCCTTACCAATCTAATTTTGATAATTCTTTCACAAATTTTAGCTATCGTACTTGTAAGAGAGACCGGTCTATAGTTAGTAGGGTCTTCTTTGTTTCTCCCTTTATATATTGGTACTATATTTGCTCTTTTCCAATCTTCTGGATTTTTTCCTTCTTTCAATGAACTGCTTATTTTTCTGTTAGTTCATTCCTGCATTCTCTCAAAATCCAGTTTGCCATTTCATGTGGTCCATGCGATTTTCTGACATCGAGATTACTCAAGTGATTCAATATTTCATCCCTTATTACTTCTATTTCTTTCATAGGGGGACTTTCTCCTCCCATTCGATATCTCTATGTTGTATGCTCTCCCTCGTAAACACCGACTTAAAATGCTTGTTCATAATTTCTACCATTTCTATATCCTCTGTGTATTCAACTCCTTGTTATAGCTTCTCTAATTCTTGTTTGTTTTTCAGTTTATTGTTTAAAAATCTAAAAAAAAAAAAAATTGGTTTTACATTTTTCTATGACATATTTTTCGTATTTTCTCTTTTCTGCTCTGCACACTTGTACGTATTCATTTCTATAACTAGTATATATTTTCC
>NC_134814.1:32027386-32057386 GCF_046742065.1 Oratosquilla oratoria | reverse complement strand
AAATTTCTGTTTATAAAATTTTATGGTGGTCTATTATGGTGGTCTGAATAGTAATGTATATACGCGATGACATTGGTTGGTTTTCGGTGAATACTATATTTGAATTTCTTATTGCATCTATGAATGTTACAATCAAAGAAAGAAATGCATGAATCTTTCTCAATTTCTATAGTGAATTTTATAGAAGGAACCAATTGATTTAATTTAGTTACATAGGTATCAACATTTTCATTGTTAGGCCAAATACAAAGAATGTCGTCGACATACCGAAACCATTTGACCTTCTTGGGAAGTATGTTTGTTGAAAGCTTGGTCTCAAAAAATTCCATATAGATGTTACTCAGAACGGCTGATAGGGGATTTCCCATCGCCATCCTAAATTTCCGTTTATAAAATATTCCATTAAACTCAAATTTGCAGTCTTTGATATACATCTCAATAAGGTCAATAATGGTTTTAGTATCATAAGAAAGATTGTAGTGTGGTAATTCTTCCGTTAGAAATTCAAGCAGGTCATCAATTGGAACTCGTGTGAATAACGAAGTAACATCATAGCTGATCATTTTAAAATTATAATCTATCTCAAGTCTATTCAATTTATCAATAAGATCAATATAATTTTCCTACAATTGGGTTCAATAGAGTCACCAGCCATTTAGACAGTTTGTATGCTGCTGATCCTATTGAACTTATAATTGGTCTAACAGGGTTGTTTTCTTTGTGTACTTTGATTAATCCATATATATAAGGTAAATTTTGTGAAATGGACATAAATTTCTTAATCAAATTGTCGTCTTTCTTAAATATACTCTTAATTTTCTTATTAAAAGAGCTGTTCACCAAGTCCAATGAATTTTTATTAAGCTCACAATATGTCTCGGTGTCCATGAGAATTTCTTTCATTTTTTCTAGATAATCAGTTTTGTTCATTATGATTAAAGTATTCGATTTGTCTGCTTTAGTGATGTGAATGTCTTGGTCTTTTTTGAGTTCTTTAAAAGTATTTTCGAATCTTAAGGGACAATTAGCATTGCTATTTTTTGCCATTGCACCACATATTATTCCTTTGCAAATATTTAAGTCTTCTACTGTTAGATCACCAAATTTATTTAGATTACAATAAGATTTAGTGATTTCTATACTGTCTATTCCTTGTTTTGTTGTTGCGAACTTCAAACCATAACCTAGTGCGGCCTTTTTATTACCGCTTAGAACTTTATTGGATAGATTAATCACAAATTCTGGGTTGGCATGCATGTTCCAATCATTATTATCAATCAAGTTTTAAATTTTTTGTTTAACTTAGTTTCAGTTTTTGAGCATTCAATTCTTAGTTTGTTGTAGATATTATCAAGTAATAAGGTTTACCAATTATTAGGTATATTATTCATAAAAGCACTTTTCTTTTCACTTAACACATTAAATGCTTCTTTTAATTCAATGTTAGTTATTTCAATGTGCTTCTTGAGGATAAGACGTTGGAATTCATCAAACGGATTATCAGAAAGTTAAAAAAATCTATTTGGTAAAATAGATTTCGGGATCACTTGTTCGTTGTAGCACTTTTTCATAACGTTGAGTTTATGGGCTTTCAAAAGAGAAGAAGAAAATTTAGTAGCGAAGGGGAACAGTCCAGGGCAGTTCAGACGAAATTTTTTGAAGAGGCTCGTGGTTTCAATTATGCACAAATTTCACAAGTCACACGTGAATCACAAATATGTAGAGTCAAATAGGAAAAGGAAAAACACACGGAGTCCGAGCGCTTTCGTGATATATATACATTATCAAGGAGTACAGAAAAATGAGAAAAAAAAATGGAGATACAGGGTATAAATAGGACAAGAGAGATATTTACCCTTTTCTCCGAAGCCTGAAAGCTCAGGTTGGGTCACTCGTCGAGGTCATAGAAACAGATCATTATTACATTAACTTATATATGTATATATATATATATATATATATATATATATATATATATATATATATATCTGAATAGAATGGCCAATGACGATGATGTCAATCACATCGTCGTCATTGGCGAATCTATTTAGGTATTACAACGACGAAAGTCCATCAAGGATACGTTACTGCTACAACACCACCTGTAGGTCAGCTTGGTCCTTCATGAAATTGAGATTAGGACGGCAGTTAGCAGTCAACTCAAATCCTGCGGGTGTAGATTAACCGCGAGGTTGAGGGATTTTACAGCCTCGATAGCGTGGTTGGTAGAAGCATACACTTGCTAACATACAAGTCCTGGGTTCGAGTCCGGGGACAACTGTTGGAAATTATTATATATATATATACATATATATGTATATATATATATATATATATATATATATATGTGTGTGTGTGTGTGTGTGTGTGTGTGTGTGTGTGTGTGTGTGTGTGTGTGTGTGTGTGTGTGTGTGTGTGTGTGTGTGTGTGTGTGTGTGTGTGTGTGTGTGTGTGTGTGTGTGTGTGTGTGTGTGTGTGTGTGTGTGTGTGTGTGTGTGTGTGTGTGTGTGTGTGTGTAGCCTAATGTGAAAGGCTTCGAGTAATTGTACCCTCTTAGGGTCATCACTCGTTCCAATAATTTTGGTGGAATTAATCAATTAACCCCTTCTGAGTACAGAGTTGTGGAAATTCTTATGATGTTCTTTGATTGCTCCCTCTTGTAGATGTAATGATAGGCGACGGCTGACTTTGCATTTAGTAAAACTGATGTAGGTATGGAGAAGAGGCTTATAAACCTCTGATGAGCAACTATACTGGTACAGTACATTGGTTCTAGATGTGAAGTCTGATCGCCTGGAAGAGTTGTTCGTCATGATTAGAGAGGAAGTTCTGGGATTTTTGTAGTAAATGAGAACTCTGATTTTGTTGTTCCCGCATGTAGGGACGCAATTCCTTTGGATGGTATCTTTAATTACTTTTTCATCTTTTTTGTAATCATTAGTAAAGGTGTTTCTGTAATATATGTTGATGTAGTTATAATCTTGTTTTGTTTTGATTATGAGATATGATTCTAGCATCTTGTTGGTAGTAGAATCAAAGTCGGTGTTGGAGTACCCATTGTTTGTGAGCATTTGCCTAAGGTGTTGAAGCTCACTGTGTAATGCTTGCCACGAGGAACACACCGGTATGGCTCTTTTTACGTAGTTGTCAGTGCACTCGCTCTTGCCATTCATGCATTTATCTATGTTAGTGGGTTTTCAATATACACTAGTAGTAAAGATGCCAGATGTACAATCGACCAGCACATCCAGGAAGGGGAGTAGACCGATATTATTCATTTCAGTGATAAAAGTTAGGCCTGGAATTTCCTGAAGGCGGCACCTTATATTCTCTAACAAAACAGAAGAAGAGATGTTGACAAAGATGTCATCTACGCTTCTACAGTAGATAGATGGTTTTAACTCTCCGTCCTGGAAGACTGATCTTTCTACAGCAGACACGAAGGCTTCAGCGAAGAGGACATCCAATGGTGATCCCATCGCTACGCCGTCTTGATGAACGTATAGGTTTCCTTCTGGGCACCTGAATGGAACTTTTGTGGTGCAAGTGACAAGTAATTCTTTTAAAGTAGACTCAGGGATATGGGGAGGTGGGATGTCATTATTGCGGTAAACATAGCCAAGAATTATATTCATAGTTCTTATTACAGGAATTTCAGTAAAAAGATTTTGTGCATCTAACAATGCCAGGATTCCATCAGTTTTATTCAGAAAAAAATATCTACAAATTCCTCAATAGAGCGGAGGGAGTAAGTTCTAGGAATGTAAGGGGAGATGGCAACATGAAGCAGTTTGGCAACATGGTATGATGGGGTGAGAGATTGGGAAATGATTGGCCTAAGTGGGTTTCCCTCTATGTGAGTTTTTACGTTACCGTATATATATATATATATATATATATATATATATATATATATATATATATATATATATATTGTTACGGGCTGGCTGGTTAGTGAAGAGACGTTACGTATAACAGATAAATGCTTAAGAACCAGCTCACTTCTAGAAGCCACTGTAGGACTGAACTATCTGGTCAGGGCCTAGATAATTCGTAAGACTAGAAGTAAAGGTAACAAAGAAGATTCCAGGAAAGGAATATTAAACTAGCGATAAAACTAGTAAACGAAATTATTAATATGGAAAATATTTACAGGCAATCAACACAAAAGAGAATGGGCAGTAGGGTCAATGGGACCGTTTCACGATTATAAGAATATGGAAATTATCGTTCAAATAAGAAACACAAGATAAGTATACAATATGGTACTATCTAAGTACAAAGAGATCAGGAACATGCATCAGAATAAGTAATAAGTACAAATATAAGTAAAGTAATGCAATGTATATCAGACACGTAATGTAGGCAAAAAGGGTGATCACTTCACACCAATCGTCTCATGAGTCTAAACTTCCAGTTTTTATCAAGAGATAAGATATGCGAGAAAATGACGAGGAGTGAGCGATTTCTACCGCTTATATACCATTGGACCGGAAGCGGGATACTTCTGGGTGAGTGTGTGGGAGAGTGAAAGAGGGGGAGGAGGGTAAGTTAACACACGTCAACATGGGTAGTTTTAAGACCCTCGACTCGCTTGAACAATCTACTTATTTAGTAACTGTCAAATCTGTGCGCTCCGAACTATTCAGGATATCGCTTGTCTGTTTGTTCTACAAGAGTGCGCACCTTTCTCCGCACGTAGGCAAGATTACATATAGTGGACGGGCGTTACTGCTTAACATTGTTACAATACATACATAGACAAGAAATATGAACATAGTTATGTAATACAAAGGAACACAATTCTATAACATAATTACACATATGACGTAATATCTAATATTACGTTACACCTCCACCGTTTGGGAAAGCTTTTCACTTTCTGTTGAAAAGCTACGTTCTAGAAGTACGGAGTAGTTCTTCTGCGCAGGGGACAGCTTCTTGCTGTAGTAGGTGATAGCGTGAAGAACTTCATTGTGATCTTGCAAGAGGGCGGCACCGATACAGGTGTCGTTGGCGTCGACTTGCAGAAGAAAGGGTCGTTGGAAGTCGGGTGCCCTTAGAACTGGTGCGTTAGTGAGAAGGGACTTCAGGTTTTTGAAGGCCGTCTCACAGGTAGGTGTCCACACGAAGTCGTGGTCTTTTCTCAACAGGTCAGTCAATGGTTCTGCTACATCTTGTTTCTCAGATAAGTGTCCTACTTTTTCTTAAGATTTTGTAGTATCTGAGAGTTTTCCAAGGAAATCTCAGGAGGATTAGGCAGGTTATCAGGAGGCTCTTCCGATTCTATTGTGGTAGAGCTGCAAACTGGAATTGGATCTCTGGAATGATAAGGTTTTAAGGTATTTATGTGACAGAGACGGGAACTCTTTCTTCTGTCTGGAGTTTTGATTATGTAGTTGAGATCACTGGCTCTGGACAAGACTTCATAGGGTCCTTTGTATTTAGCCTGCAATGGATCTCCTGGTATGGGAAGATAAAGTAACACTTGATCTTCTGGAGAGAAAGTTCTAAGTTTAGAATTTTTATCATACCGACCTTTCATTACTCGTTGAGCATTCGTCAAGTTCTCTCTTGCCAACTTCCAAGCTTCTAACAACTTCTCGGTGACCTGAGACACGTATTTCAAAGAAGGAACAGGTGGTTCTTCTTTCATCCATTGTTCATGAAGTATCTTTAGGGGACCACGGACTTCATGACCGAAGACTAATTCTGACGGGCTGAATCCAAGGCTTTCTTGAATTGTTGTTCGGGTGGCGAACAACAAAAAGGGGAGTCCGTCTTCCCAATTTCGAGTGTTCTCAGCACAGAAGATTCTTAACATTGTCTTGAGCGTTTGGTGAAAGCGCTCTAGAGCACCTTGTGATTGAGGATGATAGGCGGAGGAAGTTACATGATTTATACCTAGTGTTACAAGAGTTTCTCTAAACTTGTTGGAAAGAAAATTACTTCCTTGATCACTTTGAATGTTCTTAGGAAATCCTACCATTGTGAAATATTTCAACATTTCTCTGATTATGTTTTGAGCTTTAATATTTTTCAAAGGAATAGCTTCTGGAAAACGAGTGCTCATACACATGATTGTGAGAATGTACTGATTTCCTTTACTTGAAGGAGGTAAAGGTCCTACACAGTCAATAAGAACTTTTTTAAATGGCTCTTCCATTACAGGAATGGGATGGAGTGGAGCTTCTACAATTTTCTGGTTGGGCTTACCTACAAGTTGACATGTATGACATGTTTTACAATATTGGGCAACATCTTTGACAACCGTGGGCCAATGGAAATGTTGGGTTATGTTGAACAAGGTCTTTCTTATCCCTAAGTGACCTGCTAAGGGAGTATCATGAGCCAATCTTAGAACATTATTCCTGAAACCAAGAGGGAGGACTATTTGATTCCTTACTTGCCATGGCTGGTCAGATGTTGCGGTGGATGCTCTCCATTTTCGCATTAGGACTCCGTTTTCTATATAGAAACCTCGTGACATTTTCTCAACTTCTTCTGGAGATGAAACAATCTCGTACAAATTTTTAAGAGAAGGATCTGACTTCTGCTCTTTGATTAATTCTGCTCTAGATAGAGAAACTGGTGAAGAAGAAGATGGGTCAGTTTGGGAGAATAGGGATTCTAAATTATAGGTCTCCTCTTCAGATTTCTTGTACTGAGATCTGGTTACAGCACAAGCGGGAAACAACTGTAAGTTATCTGAAGGTTCTACTGAGGTCTTAGGGTTATTTGTTATTAAGGGAGAAATGACTTTGCTTCCAGCGATGTCATTGGCCAACAATATGGATATTCCTACTATGGGAAGAGAGTCTACTACTGCTACTTTAACCATTCCGGTTGTTAAATCAGACCGCAAGAAAACATTATGTAATGGACATTTTACAATTCCTCCAACTCCTTCTATCAATATATCATAACCTGTATATGACTCACCCAGATTCTGCAAGACAGAATTTAAAATCAGACTTTGCTTTGCTCCTGTGTCTCGGAGTATGGAAATAGGATATTGTTGTGAACTACTACTATGAGATATAGTTCCTGAAGATACAAATGGTTTGAAACAAGGATCATGATCTGATGAGGGGGGTTCTACATTACTTGACAATACCGGCTTCTTTGGTAGTTTATCCTGAATAGAGGATTTTGAATCATCTGATTTTATATTACTTACAAGAGTTGGTGTCTTATTGGAGAATGAGGGTGTCAGTCTCTTTCTGCAATTAGAAATGTGATGGCCAACCTGTTTACAATATGAACAAGTTACAGGGGGATTAGTCTTAAACCTTTCCATTCCTTGCCAAGGTTGGTTTGGAGGATATTGATTGAAATCAGACCTGTAACTGAAATGTGATGGGCTAGACTGATTTTCAAAGCGTTTCTTTGGGGACCAAGGATCAGAGTATTTTGTTGAATCTGGAATATATTACTTTGACTTTTGGGATTCCATTTGTCTTGACTTAGGTTTATGATTTAGTGTGAACTCATCAGCCAATACAGCAGCTTTAGTTAAAGTTTCGGGAACATGATCATCTATAAAAATCCTAAGATCTGTCTCTAAGGTATTCTTAAACTGCTCCAACAAAATCAACTGTTTAAGTCTATCTAAGTTGTCTGTTTCACTAGCCAAACACCACCTATTGAATAACCTCTCTTGTTGAGCCGCATATTCTACGTATGTTAACTGAGGTGTCTTCCTATAATTACGGAATTTCTGTCTATAGGCCTCTGGTATTAGTTCATAAGCTTTTAAAATACAAGCTTTCATATTATCATACTCGCTTTCTCCTTCTGAAAGAGAAGTATAAATTTGCTGAGCCTTACCCTTAAATTGTGTTTGAATGATTAATGGCCAATTTTCTTTAGGGATTTGTAACTGTTGCGCCAATTTTTCCCACTGAAGAAAGAAAATTTCTGGCTCTCCCTCTGAAAATTGGGGTAGAAGTTTTACATACTTGGAAATATCTATATGACCTTCCTGAACTACGGGTTGTCTATCAACAATCCTAGCTTCTACTTCTGTCTTCTTTAATTCTAACTCTACTTGTTTCACTTTAGCTTCCTCTTCTCTAGCTCTAAATTCTGCCAATTTGATTTTAGTTTCGTCCTCTCTTTCTATTTGTTTCACTTTAGCTTCCTCTTCTCTAGCTCTAAATTCTGCCTCAATTTGCATTTGTTTCAGTTTAGTTTCCTCCTCTTTAGCTACTTGTTTCACCTTAGCTTCCTCTTCTCTAGCTCTAAATTCTGCCTCAATTTGCATTTGTTTCAGTGTAGCTTCCTCCTCTTTAGCTTTAAATTCTGCCTCAATTTGCATTTGTTTCAGTTTAGCTTCCTCCTCAATTTCTACTCTCCTGACCTTTAATTCAATCTCCTTAATCTTAAGTTCGGTTAGTCGTGCCTCTATTTCTAACCTATTTGAAGGAATTTGTATAGCTGTAATCTCTTCTGGAGATAAGATCTCATCTTCGATCAGATTTTCAACGAGTTCCTGAAGTATTTTTTTCTTTCGCAAACTTGTATCAATGTCTACTCCAAAGTGCTTGCCTATTTCTATCAAAGTGTCTTTAGTTTGTTTCTTTAAGAAACTTACCTTGGGATTTTGAACGAATTCTTTAATTATATCATCCATCTCTAAAAGAATGTGTTAAATACCTGATCCAATATCCTTGGCAAGGGTCGCCACTTTGTTACGGGCTGGCTGGTATGTGAAGATACGTTACGTATAACGGATATGTGCTTAAGAACCAGCTCACTTCTAGAAGCCACTGTAGGACTGAACTATCTGGTCAGGGCCTAGATAATTCGTAAGACTAGAAGTAAAGGTAACAAAGAAGATTCCAGGAAAGGAATATTAAACTAGCGATAAAACTAGTAAACGAAATTATTAATATGGAAAATATTTACAGGCAATCAACACAAAAGAGAATGGGCAGTAGGGTCAATGGGACCGTTTCACGATTATAAGAATATGGAAATTATCGTTCAAATAAGAAACACAAGATAAGTATACAATATGGTACTATCTAAGTACAAAGAGATCAGGAACATGCATCAGAATAAGTAATAAGTACAAATATAAGTAAAGTAATGCAATGTATATCAGACACGTAATGTAGGCAAAAAGGGTGATCACTTCACACCAATCGTCTCATGAGTCTAAACTTCCAGTTTTTATCAAGAGATAAGATATGCGAGAAAATGACGAGGAGTGAGCGATTTCCACCGCTTATATACCATTGGACCGGAAGCGGGATACTTCCGGGTGAGTGTGTGGGAGAGTGAAAGAGGGGGAGGAGGGTAAGTTAACACACGTCAACATGGGTAGTTTTAAGACCCTCGACTCGCTTGAACAATCTACTTATTTAGTAACTGTCAAATCTGTGCGCTCCGAACTATTCAGGATATCGCTTGTCTGTTTGTTCTACAAGAGTGCGCACCTTTCTCCGCACGTAGGCAAGATTACATATAGTGGACGGGCGTTACTGCTTAACATTGTTACAATACATACATAGACAAGAAATATGAACATAGTTATGTAATACAAAGGAACACAATTCTATAACATAATTACACATATGACGTAATATCTAATATTACGTTACAATATATATATATATATATTTACCTAGTTGTATTCTACGGAAAGGGGAGCTATGCTCGTGGTGTCCCATCTTCATATCTCATTTTATCTACACTGTTTTTAAGTTCATGTATTGTTTTTGCATACACGACTTTCTCATCTAACTTGTTCCAAATGTCTATTACTCTGTAGGGAAAGTTGTTCTTTTTCAGATCTCTTCTATAACTGTCGTTCTTGATTTTTTTTTTCGTGTCCTCTTGTGTTTCTACTAATCCATTCTATTAGATCCTCTCTAACAATAATTTCTATGCCTTTTTATGATTCTATAAATAGTTATCAAGTCTCCTCTCTCTTCCTTCCTCTAGTGTCTGTAGTTCAATCTTTGCTAGTCTCTCTTCATATGATAGTTCTTAGAGTGTTGGTGCCATATTTGTAATTACTCTTTGTATTCTTTCAAGTTTTGTTATACATTTTTTTTTTGTACTTGGTGACCACGTCGTCGCTGCATTTTCCAATTTTGGTCTTATCAAAGTGACTAGTATTTTCTTCACCATTTTTTCGACCAGGTATGTAAATGCCATTTTGATTCTTCTTATTTAATTATAAGTTTCTCTAAGAAATTTGTTTATATTTTTTTCAGGGGGCATATTATTCATAATAATGACTCCCAGGTCCTTCTCCTTTTCTACATTTTCTATTTCTTCTTCTCCCAATTTATATGATCCTACTACTCATTTTTGGCTTCTTCCAAATTCCTTTACTCTACACTTCTTAATATTGAATTCCATCTCCCACTTCCTACTTCATTCCCCTACTTTATTGAGATCACTCTGTAGCGACTTACAATCTTCTTCAGTGTTCACTTTTTTAACAACTTTGCATCATCTGCAAAGAAGCTCATATAACTTTCAATCCCTTTATCCATATAATTAATATATATATATATATATATATATATATATATATATATATATATATATATATATATATATATATATATATATATATATAGCAAACATTACTGGGGCCAGAACTGTTACTTATGAAACACCATTTATTTTCTCATCCTAATTAGAGTGTTTGTCTCTTATCACCACTCGCATTTTTATTTCATGCAAGAAGTCTTCCATCCACTTCAGCAGTTTGCCCTGTACTCCTGCAGTTTCTAATTTCTTTAGCAACTTCTTATGTGGCACCTCATCAAAAGTTTTTTTCAGGTCTACAAATGCACAATCAGTCCATCCATCTCTTTCTTGTATTACATCTATTAGCCTTGAATTGAAACACATTAAGTTTGTGACGCATGATCCTCCTTGTCTAAATCCAAATCGCCTTGGATTTAGTACTTTTTTTCCCCAAATGCCTCACCCATCTACTTTTGATCATTCTTTCATTTTTTTATCGTACTTGTTAGTGAGACCGGTCTATAGTTACTAGAGTCTTCCTTGTTTCTCCCTTTATATATTGGTACTATATTTGCTCTTTTCCAATCTTCTGGAACTTTTCCTTTTTTCAATGAACTGCTTATTTGTCCGTTAGTTCATTCCTGCATTCTCTCAAAATTCAGTTTGCTATTTCATCTTGTCCATGCGATTTTCTGACATCGGGATTACTTAAGTGTTTCATTATTTCATTCCTTGATACTTATATCTCTTTCATTGGGGGGGGGGCTTTCTGTTCCCATTCAACATATCTAGGTTGTATGTTCACCTTCGTAAACACCGATTTAAAATGCTTGTTCATAATTTTTGCCACTTCTAATTCTTCTGTGTATTCAACTGTTCCTTGCCGTAGTTTCTCTAATTCTTGTTTGTTTTTTAGTTTGTTGTTTACAAATCTATAAAACTTTTGGTTGATCGTTACATTTTTTATGACACCTTTTTCGTGTTTTCTCTTTTCTTCTCTGCGCACTTGTACATATTCATTTCTATAGCTAGTATATATTTTCCATTTTTCAGGTATTTTGTCTTTTTTTATTTTATTTTATCCAAGCTTTATCTCTTTTGTCTTTTAACTCCCTACATCTTTTGTTGTACCAGCACTTTACATATTCTTTTTCTTGCTTTTGTCATGGGGCATACTCTTCCACTCTTTCTTTATAATTTTTTGTCAAAATATTCCATTTCTCTTCTACTGTTGTTTCCTCCTTGTGCATTCTTTCCCAGTCTGCTTTTTGAAAGAATTTTCTTATTTTATCAAAATTTGTTTTTTCATACATCAATCTTCCCTTTCTATATCGTTCATTTCTTTTCGTATATTTTTCCTCGTTTATTTCCAGTTCAACCAGTATGTGTTCACTTTTACTTATTGATGTCTTATATTCAATCTTGCCCACTATTTCAGGATATGATGTTATTAGGTCAAGTCTCGATGGTTCTTCTTCATTTCTTTACCTAGTATTCTCTTGTATCCACTGCATCATTGTATGTTCTATCTTAATTCTTTTTCATTCTACTATTTCTTTAGTTAGATTTTGATTCTCCTTCTTTAGTTCTTCTAGTTTATCAACTCTTTAATTATTAACTTTATTTGGTTAAAGCTAGCTTCCCAATTTTCTTTACACACACACACACACACACACACACACACACACACACACACACACACACACACACACACACACACACACACACACACACACACTTACACACACACACTTTTGTCGGATGGACGGCGAGTATTAGAGTTCAGAAGAAAAAGTGAAATTTTTGTGGACCTCAAGGCAAATGAAAGTACCTATTGTATTTACAGGGAAGGGGATAACTCATGGTGTTATGGGAAAGTGAAGAAAAGGAGAAGGGGAGGGATTACTGAGGGAAATGGAAGGAAATGTGAAAGGGGAAGACTTGGTCCAAGAGGCCAGACGCCTTGTAAACAAACGGATGACCGATGATTTTGGTGATGAGATTAACAAAAATGTAAAGATTAGAAATATAGATAAGAGCACCACAATGGAAGGTGAGGATAATAATTTCCAGGGATTGAAAAGACTAGAGGAGAAACTTGATAAGATGATCGAACATTGGGAAGACAGGTTCGGTAACGTAACCAACATTGCGCAGAGAGTTGAAAAATTGGAAGAATTAGAGAAGGCGAACAAAAATTTAACTAATGAAATAGAAGAATTAAAAAGACAGTTAAAAGAATAAAAGAGGAGAATGAAGAATTAAAGAGGAACAATAAAGACAATAAAGAGGCCATTGCAAAGGAAGCAGAGGGTTGGAAAAAAAATCCAGGAAAACAGTAAAGTTGCATTTACTGACATAATTAAACAACAAATGAAAGAACAAACTGATGACTCAGTTATCAAAGTGATGAGACATAAGCAGAATATAGTAAGAGACTTAGCAGATAAAAAGAAATGTATAATTATATTAGGAATGGAAGAGAAACATAACCTAGATAGAACTTCAAGAATAAGTGAGGAAAAAGAAAAAGTAAGCAGTTTACTAAAATTATTTCAGGAAGATGAACCTGAGATAATGAAACAAATTGAAGAGATGTTTAGGCTCGGAAAATATAGTACAGATATGACCAGACTAATTAAGATTAAATTCAGGTCACAAACAACAGCAGAGAATATCCTAGCAAAAACAGGGAAGCTAGCAGCAAGTGAACAATATAAAAAGGTATGGATAAAAAGAGAAATGAATAAAGAGGAAAGAGAGGAAGAAAAATGAAAAGGAAAGGAGATAAAAAAAAAACGAGACCAGAACGGAGTCAGAAAAAGAAGAATTCTACTGGAGAGTAGTTAATATGAAATTGAGGAAATGGATCGTAACAGAGAGAAGCAAAAAAGAAACAGAGAATACAATGGAAATAACAGAAAGTTAAGAGTGTCCTACACAAATATAGGTGGATTAATAACAGGACTGAATGAACTGAACGAGTATTTGAAGGAAAAAGAACCGGACATAATGGGAATTGTACAGACAAAATTAAAAGGTCCACTACCACCCAACAGCATAGGACACAATGCATATAATTATTGGATTAGAAACAGAGAGATAAAACAAGGGGGTGGAGTTATGTTCCTGACTAAGAAGGATATAAACGTGAAGAGTGTCACATATGGAAAGAATACAGTAGAGATGATTATGATAGAAGTAGAAGACAGAGATAAGAAGAGCAGAAAGTTTGTAATAAACTACGTGCCCCCAAAAACAGCCTCGTGGGAAGAGAGTGAACATAAAAGTATGTTAGAAGACACAAGAATAACATTAAACAAGATAATGGAAGATGGAGGAAGAATAGTTATAATGGGCGACTTTAATTGCAAAGAAAGCTGCTGGGAAGAGATGACCGTAAAGGGTGGAGAAGACTCATGGGGAAATGTTCTACTTGAGATGATTATTGACCACACAATGACACAATGGATCCAAGAGAATACTAGGTATAGAAATGAAGAAGAACCATCGAGACTAGACCTAATAATTGCATCAGAACCTGAAATAGTGGAAAAGATAGAATACCAGGCACCAATAAGAAAAAGTGACCACATATTGATAGAACTATAACTAAATGAGAAAAAATACATGAAAAGAAATGAACAATATAGAAAAGGAAGATTGATGTATGAAAAAAAAGATAAATAAGAGAATTCTTTCAAAATGAAAACTGGGAAAGAATACACAAAGAAGATACAACAGTAGAAGAGAAATGGAATATTTTGACAAAAATTTATAAAAAAGGAGTGGAAAAGTATGTCCCAAGACAAAAACAAGAAAGAAAATATGTAAAGTGCTGGTACAACAAAAGTTGTAGAGAGTTAAAAGACAAAAGAGAAAAAGCTTGGACCAAATTGAAGAAAAACAAAAGACCTGAAAAATGGAAAATATATACTTGCTGTAGAAATGAATATGTACAAGCGTGCAGAGAGGAAAAGAGAAAATATGAAAAAGATGTCATAGAAGAATGTAAAAATCAACCAAAACTATTCTATAGATTTGTAAACAACAAACTGAAAAACAAACAAGATTTGAGAAATTAAAACAAGGAGGAGTTGAATACACAGAGGAAATAGAAATGGAGGAAATTATGAACAAGCATTTCAAATCAGTGTTTACATGGGAGAATATACAACCGGAAGAGATCGAATGGAAAGAGAAAGTCCCCCCTATGAAAGAAATAGAAGTAACAAAGAATGAAATAATGAAACACTTGAGTAATCTTGATGTTAGAAAATCGCATGGACCAGATGAAATAGCAAACTGTATTTTGAAAGAATGCAGAAATAAACTGGCAGACAAAATACATAGCATAATAAATAGTTCCTTGAAAGAAGGAAAAGTTCCAGAAGATTGGACAAGGCAAATATAGTACCTATATATATAAAGGAGGAAATAAAGAAGACCCTATCAACTATAGACCAGTCTCTCTAACAAGTACGATAACAAAAGTTTATGAAATAATTATCAAAAGTAAATGGGTAAAATATTTAGAAGAAAAAAAAAACAGCATACTAAATCCAAGGCAATTTGGATTCAGACAAGGACGATCATGCGTCACTAATTTAATATGTTTCTATTCAAGGCTAATAGATATAATACAAGAAAGAGATGGATGGGCTGATTGTGCATTTCTAGACCTAAAAAAAGCTTTTGACAAAGTACCACATAAGAAGTTGCTTAAGAAATTAGAAACTGAAGGAGGAATACAGGGCAAACTGCTTAAATGGATGGAAGACTTTTTGCAAGAAAGAAAAATGAGTGTAGTGATAAGAGACAAACACTCAAATTGGGATGACGTAATAAGCGGTGTTCCACAAGGAACAGTTCTGGCCCCAATAATGTTTGCTATATGTATTAATGATATGTATAAAGAAATTGAAAGTTATATGAGCTTCTTTGCAGATGATGCAAAAATATTAAAAAAAAAAGTAAACACGGAAGAAGATTGTGTGTCGCTACAGAGTGATCTAAATAAAGTATGGGAATGGAGTAGGAAGTGGGAGATGGAGCTCAACACTAAAAAGTGTAGTATAATGGAATTTGGAAAAAGCAAAAACAGAATAATAGGATCATATAAATTAGGAGAAGAAGGAATAAATAAAAGTAGAAAATGCGAAGGACCTGGGAGTCATTGTTATGAATAATATGTCACCTGAGAAACATATAAATAAGATTTTTGGAGAAACTTATAATTCAATAAGAACAATCAAAGTTGCATTTACATACCTTGATGACGAAATGGTGAAGAAAATTCTAATCACTCTGATAAGACCAATGATTGGAATATGCAGCAACGATGTGGTCACCAAGTACAAAAAAATGTATAAAAAAAACTTGAAAGAATACAAAGAGCAATTACAAAATTGGCACCAACACTCTCAAAACTATCATATGAGGAGAGACTAGCAAAACTTGAACTACAGACACTAGAGCAAAGAAGAGAGAGAGGAGAAATAATAGCTATTTACAGAATTATGAAAGGTATAGAAATTATTGATAGAGAGGATATAATAAAATTGGATGACAGAAATACAAGAGGGCATGGAAAGAAAATCAAGAAAGACAGCTATAGAAGAGATCTGAAAAACAACAGCTTTCCTCACAGAGTAATAGACAGTTGGAACAAGTTAGATAAGAAAGTGGTGTGTGTAAAAACATTACATGAATTTTAAAATAGTTTAGATAAAATGAGATATGAAGACGGGACACCACGAGCATAGCTCCCCTTCCCGTAAAATACAACTAGGTACAACTAGGTAAATACACACACACACACACACACACACACACACACACACACACACACACACACACACACACACACACACACACACACACACACACACACACACACACACACACACAAACACAAACACACACACACACTGAAGATAGGAACTCCGGAAAAACGTCAGTTTTCGTGAATCTTAACGACGAGGGAGTACCTGTGTTGTATTCGTAGGGAAGGGAAAAGCTCGTGGTGTAGTGGTTAGGTAAAGAAAAAGGAGAAGGGGAACGATTAGTGAGGAAAATGTAAGGAAATGAGGAAGGGCACGAACGGGCCTCGGAAGTCAAAAGGAATATCACCAAAAGATGAGCAAGACGGCAGAGGTGAAGTCGCAGAAATCAGTGAAAATGTAAAAGTTAGAAATATGGATAAGAGCAGCGCAATGGAAGGTGGAGATAATCATTTCTGTGGATTTACTAAGAGAGGAGACAACAACCTCCCCCGATTAGCAATTCTTGAGAAAAACTAACAAAAATAAAAGAATCATGAGAGGTTAGGTTCAGACAACTCGCGCTAGTTACACAGAGAGTTAATAAATTGGAAGAACTAAAGAAGGAGAACCAAAACATAAATAAAGAAACAGAAAAAATTAAAAGACAGTTAAAAGATGTAAAGAATGAGAATGAGGAATTAAAGAGGATTAGTAAAGAGAATAAAGTGTCTATAGCAAAAGAGGTAAAGCGCTGGAGAAAGGTTCGGGAGGATAATAAAATTAAATTTAGATATATAGTGTAACAACAGATGAAGGAACACACTAAGGACACAGTTATTAAAGTGATGAGAGAGAAGGAAAATATAGTAAGATACTTAGCAGATAAAAAGAAATGTATAATTATATTAAGAATGGAAAAGAAGCATAATCCAAATAGGACTACATGAGTAAAAGATGAAAAATAAAAAGGTATAAAAGGAACTAGAAATCTTTCAAAAAGGTGAACAGGAAATAGTGAATAAAATTGAAGAAATATATAGACTTGGGAAATACAGTATAGACAAGACCAGACCAATAAGGTTAAATTTAGGTCACAAACGACAACAGAGAATGTCTTATCAAAAACAGGAAAACTAGCAGAGAGTGATCAGTACAAAGAGGTGTGGAAACAGAGGGATGCACAAAGAGGAAAGAGAGGAAAAAAAATGAAGCCAAAAAAAAAAAAAAAAAAACGAGAACAGAACAGAGTCAGACAAATAGAAATTCTATTGGAGAGTAGTGGATATGAAAGTGAGGAAATGGTTCATAGCAGAGAAAAACGGAAAGGAAACAGAAAACAGGATGGAAGTAGCAGAAAATTAAATGTGTCCTTCACCAATATAGATTACTTAATAACAGGCTCAAATGAACTGAATGATTACCTGATGGAAAAGGAATCTGACAAAATGAGAATTGTGGAGACAAAATTAAAAGGTCCATTACCACCCAACAGTGTAGGACATGGTGCATATAATAATTGGATTAAAAACAGAGAGGTAAAACAAGGGGGTGGAGTTATGTTCCTAACTAAGAAGGATATAAATGTGAGGAATTTTACATATGGAAAGAATAGAGTGGAAATTATCATGATGGAAATGGAGTATAGGGATGGGAAGAGCAGGTTTGTAGTAAATTTTGTGCCTCCTAAAACGGCTTCGTGGAAGAGAGAGAACACAAGATAATATTAGAAGACACATGGGTAATATTTAATAAGACAATGGATGATGGAGGAAGAATAGTTATAATGGGTGACTTTAATTGTAAAGAAACCTACTGGTAAGATATGACTGTGAAGGGTGGAAATAATTAATCTATGGGAAAATGCACTACTTGATATGATCATAGAATATACAATGACACAATGGATACAAGAGAATAAAAGGTATTGAAATGAGGAAGAGCCATCGAGACTAGACTTAATAATCACATCAGAACCTGAAATAGTAGACAAGGTTGAAGATAAGACTCCAAAGACACCAGTAAGTAAAAGTGACCCCATATTAGTAGAACTGGAATTAAACGAAGAAAAATACATGAGAAAAAACGAACAATATAGACAGGGAAGAATTATGTATGGAAAAACAATATTTGATAAAATGAGATTTTTTTCGTACAAAAAGCAGACTGGGAAAGGATATACAAAGAGGAAACAACAGTAGAAGAGAAATGAAAATATTTGACAACAATTTATAAGGAAGGAGTGGAAAAGTATGTTCCAAGACAAAAACAAGAAAAAGGATATGTAAAGTGTTGGTACAACAAAAGATGTAGAGAGTTAAAAGATATAAGGGATAAAGCTTGGATAAAATGGAGGAAAGAAAAAAATAGAAATTATATACTGATTATAGAAATGAATATGTACAAGTGTGCAGAGAAGAAAAGAGAAAACACGAAAAGGATGTCAGAATAATCTAAAGATCAACCAAAACTGTTTTATAGATTTCCAAACAACAAACTGAAAAACAAACAACAATTAGTGAAACTACGACAAGGAGGAATAGAATACACAGAAGAAATAGAAATGGCAGAAATTATGGACAAGCATTTTAAATCAGTGTTTACGAGGGAGAACATACAGCTGAGAGATGACGAGTGGGAGGGGAAAGTCCCCCCCTATGAAAGAAATAGAAGTAACAAAGAATGAAATAATGAATCAATGAGTAATCTCGATGTTAGAAAATCGCATAGTCCAGATGAAATGGCAAACTGTATTTTAAGAAAATGCAGGGACGAACTAGCAGACAAAATAAATAGTCTAAAAAGCAGTTCATTGAAGGAAGGAAAAGTTCCAGAAGATTGGAAAAGAGCAAATATAGTACCAATATATAAGGGGGAACAAAGAAGACCCTACAAACTATAGACCAGTCTCTCTTACAAGTACGGTAGCAAAATTTTGTGAAACAATGATCAAATTAGATGGGTAAAGCATTTGAAAAAAAAATGCACTAAATATGAGGCAGTTTGGATTTAGACAAGGAAGATCATGTTTCACAAACCTGATATGTTTCTATTCATGACTAATAGATATAATACAGGAAAAAATGGATGGGAGGATTGTGCATTTCTAGACTTGAAATAAAAACTTTTGATAAGGTGCCACATAAGAAATTGCTAGAGAAATTAGAAACTGTAGGATGAATACAAGGCAAACTACTTAAGTGGATGGAAGACTTCTTGTATGAAAGGAAAATGAGAGTGGTGATAAGAGACAAACGTTCCAATTGGGATGAGGTGATTAATCGAGTTCCACAAGGAACAGTTTGGGCCCCAATAATGTTTGCCATATATATTAATGATACGAATGAAGGAATTGAAAGTTATATGAGCTTCTTCGCAGACGATGCAAAAATGTTGAAAAAGTGAACATAGAAGAAGATTGTAAATCACTGCAAAGCTATCTCAATAAAGTATGGGAATGCAATAGGAAGTGGGAGATGGAATTCAACATTAAGAAATGTAGTATGATGGAATATGGAAGAAGCAAAAAAAAAAAGAATATTGGGATCATATACAAAGGGAAAGGAAGAAATTAAAAAAAGTGGAAAATGAGAAGGGCCTAGGAGTCTTTATTATGAATAATATGACCCACTGTGAAACATATAAACAATTTTTTTGGAGAAACTTATAATTTGATCAAATCAATCAAAGTAGCATTTACATACCTGGACGAAGAATAGTGAACAAAACACTATTCACTTTGACTAAGACAAAAAAAATGTATAACAAAGCTTGAAAGAATACAAAGAGCAATTACGAAATTGGCACCAACGCTCTCAAAACTACCATATGAGGAAAAACTGGCAAAAATTGAGCGACAGACATTAGAGCAAAGAAGACAGAAAGAAGAATTGATAAATATTTATAGAATCATAAAAGGCATAGAAACTATTGATAAAGAGGTTCTAATGAAATGGGATAGTAGAGATACACGAGGACATTGAAAGAAAATGAAGAAAGACAATCATAGAAGAGACCTGAAATAGAACAGCTTTCCTCACAGGATAATAGACGTTTGGAACAGGTTAGATGAGAATGTGACGTGTGCAAAAACGATACATATGTATGTATGTATATATAATATATACATATATATATATATATATATATATATATATATATATATATATATATATGAGAGAGTGTGGGTGGAGGAAGAAAAAAAAAATGAAGATGGGCCGGAACTCCTTTATTGCTTATACGTTTCGAACGACTCGGTCTTCTTCAGAGTAAGCTTACTGAAGAAGACCGAGTCGGTCGAAACGTATAAGAAATAAAGGAGTTCCAGCCCATCTTCGCTTATTCTTCCTCCACCTACACTCTCATCTGTCTAAACCATTCATCCATATATATATATATATATATATATATATATATATATGTATATATATATAAATACATATATATATACATATATATATATATACGTATATAAACATTTACACACACACACACACACACACATATATATATATATATATATATGTGTATATATATATATATATATACAGAAAAATAGTAATTGATAACAAATGCACAGATAAACAATAATAGATAATAATTCACACAGCCTACATCAGTTTATATCCATGTAACAACAACTGTGATGGACTTGTTAAGTTAGCAAGGATAGCAAGCTACTTGGTTCTTCGCGAGGCCGAGCAGAGGTTTTGGAGAATCGAAGATGATCGCGGAGGAACGGGATAAGATGGGAGTATATAAGCTGACAGTTTATTTATTTATTTTTTTTTATTTATCTATCTATTCATTTATTTATTTATCTATTAACATAATTATTTATATATTCATTTATTTATTTGTTTATTTATGTATTTATTTGCTTATTTATTTATTTACTTATTTATTTATTTATTTATTTATCTAACTGTTTATTTATTTAATCATTTATTTATATATTTCTTTATTTATTCGTTTATTTATTTATTTATTTATTTATTCATTTATTTATCTATTTATCAATTTACCTATTTATATATTTATTTAATTATTCATCTATTTATTTATTCATTTATCTATATATGTGACCACTCTGAAGAAGTCTTTTTAGAACGAAACGTTAGTAATTATACTCAATCGGTTTTTGGCATTTACGTCACCCCCCTTCCACTGAGATATATATATATATATATATATATATATATATATAGTATATACAGTTTATATGTATATATTTATGTATATATATATATACATATATGTGTATATATATATACATATATATATATATACATGTATATATATATATATGTTCAACACTGAATGGGTCCCAGTGATTAGAGATACCACATTTCAATTTCTGCATGTCGGCCTTTGATGGCTTAGAATTGAAATGCATTGTGGTTGTTGAAATTTGTGTATATATATATATATATATATTCATATATATATATATATTCATATATATGTATATATACATATATGTATATTTATATATATATATATATATATATATATATATATATACGGTGATACCTCGCTACTTCGCGGTTCAACCATCGTGGATTCACGACTTCGCCGATTTTTAGAATACATATATAGAACATATATCGCGGATTTTCTGGAAAATTATAGAAAAATCGCGATATATGAACGCCTAAATTTTTTCATTAAGTCTATTAAAATATTAATAATAAATATAATTTTCTAGTCTAGGAACAACAAAATCGTAAAATAAAAAAATAAAAATACATATATATATATACAGGGGTATTTGACTTGTAGCTCACATGACAAAAAAAAAAAAAAATAGAATGCCATGTGCATACAGTACCCGCGCATCCTGTTGTTGAGAAAACGCAAAGCGTGCCGTCTTGGTGACGAAGTGCGTTTTAAGACGGGATGTAATTGGTGTAATGGAGAGAGACGACGAATCACAGCTTTCTATTTTGTAATCTGGCCTGTGATTGGTGTTTTGACCGATGCTCAGATCCACAGCATCTTCCCTTGTCTTTCTCTCGTGGCCATTTCGCTTTAAGCTTTCTCACCGAGCGGTTTGCTGTACTACTTTACGCTCTGCTGTGTGCGACTTTTTTTTTTTTTTTTTTTTTTGCGTTGAACTTTGCATTTTCACCCCCTGCAATGGCTCCCAAACATGCTGCTTCTTCCAAGGCTGGTACTGAGCCTAAACGCAAACGAAGAATGATGACGATCGCTGAGGTGAAATTTCTGGATATGTTGAAGGAAGGGAGAACTTTTGCTGCCGTAGCCCGCCATTCTAGCGTGAATGAATCCACCGTTCGCTACATCAAGAAAAACGAGGCTAAAATTAGGAAAACGGCTGCCATCACCTTTAATAAGTCGGCAAAGAGAGTAGTTATGGCTCGGAATAAAGCTAATATCCGTATGAAAGCGATAATTCCTGTGATCATTGGAGGTGGCGGCTTTGCAGACATAACCACGGGAGACATCGACGAGTTATTAGACTCCCACTCCCAGCCGCTAACCGACGCAGACCTCAAAGACTTGACGACGCCGGCCAGCGAAGAAGAAGAAGAAACGCAGCAAGAAATGGAAGAAGTTATAGACCAAACTGGCTTGAATTTGTAACGGCTGGCCAAGCTCTGCAACCTGGCTAAAGAATTGAAATAGGGGTCACATGAATGGGACGACGATATGGTTCATTCTGTGCAATTTTGCAACAAGGTCGACGAAGTCATGAATCCCTAGAAGATGCTCTTTGAACGGAAAAAAGAAGCAACGGCAGCAACTTCCTATCACAATGGTTTTGCAGGCTCGCAAAAAAGAGTCAGTTCCTGCTACTACTACTACTGCTGCTCCTTCAGATGAAGTGGAAGAGGTGTCCCAGGAAAAGGCACCGCTGTCTGAAGAAACGTAAAAATACAAACATCGGCTGCACAGTAGAAGTCATCATCAGCTTCATCATCATCATTTCTATTGCGCAGCAAATTCATCACCATCATCATTCAAAATTTACTTCTTTCGTGTTGAGTACAGTAACAATCTTTTTTTTTTTATTATTATAAGTGTTATTGCTTAACAGCTGTCCTTATTATTAACAGAGTACTGTAATGGGTGGGTTGTTAACAGTACAGGGAGGGCTTTAAAAGTCCAATTACACGCTAAATAAATACTGTAGATATGGTGTTCCTACTTCGCGGAAATTTAGTTATCGCGACCTGTCTCGGAACCAATCTACCACGATAAACGAGGGATCACTTTATATATATATATATATATATATATATATATATATATATATATATATATGTATATATATATGTATATATATACATATATGTATATATATATATATATATATATATACATATATATATATTCTTACTTCTTACTTCAGCTCCCAGAAGTAGGTGTTCTGCCTGTCAGTGGTCCCAGCATGTTCCTACATTTGGCTCTATCATGGAAGGCCCCTTCCTCCCTCAGAGTTTTGATGTTGGGCAAGTCATGTCTGCTGAGGGCTTCTTCAACATTTTATTTCCATCTCTTTCTTGGTCCTCTTCTTGGCCTTCTTCAGTCCGGCATCCGCTCCCAGCATCCCCTTGCCATACTTTCTTCCCCCATTCTTTCTAAATGTCCTAACCATCTTAACGGACAGTACCTCTTTTGCATAGCATGGAACAGACGCCAATACTTTTCCTTATATCTTAGTTTATCTCTCCTCGTCTTTCCATTTATGGCTTTCAATGGTCTCATTTCCGCTGCCTGAATCCTGCTCATGTCTTCGTTTGTCAATACCCAACTTTCTGAACCATATGTTAGGGTAGGCTAGGTGTCAAGACAATATTGAAAATAAAAAATTTCACTTCTAAATGTACATGTTTTTCCTTTATTATTGGACAGAGAGCTCCAACATTTGCATTATATTTATTTATTTTCTGAAATATCCCTCTTATTTCCACCTTCCTTAGTGACTACATTTCCAAGATATTTGAAGATGTTTGTATTTTTTACCATCTTATTTCTTATGGTGGTGCTGAACTCATGTTCTTCTCTTCTACTAACGGTCAGTATCTCTGTTTTTTCTACATTCATTTTCATGCCTTTCCTTATAAAGCACTCATTCCACCTTTTTATGTCTTCTTCGATATCTTCCCTATCTGCGCTCCATTCAGCTATATCATCTGCATAAGCCATTATTCTGTTCTTATATTTTTCTTCTTTACCTTTTTTAAAATCCTCTATTACAATTCCCATATATACTATAAAGAGCAGAGGGGATAACACACTTCCTTGTTTAACCCTTGTTTTTACAGGAAACCACTTTTCTGACCCCATTGATATTCTAACACTGCATGCACAGGGGTAATGCAAACTTTTTATAGCTTTCTTTAGATGTCTGACACCATACCTCTCCTCCATACATATCCATACATTTTCGCGACGTATTGAATCAAAAGCCTTCTGTAGATCAATAAAAGCAATTTAGATGCTTTGGTTACACTCCTATGCCTTCTCTATCACCATCCTTAGTCCAAAAGTTAAGTGCGTTACTGATCTATTACTTCTGTAACCATGCTGCTCCTCTCCTAAGATTGGTTCTACTAGGTCTCTTACTCTTTTCTCAATTATTCACTCTATAGTTGTTACAATTTTCCGCATCACCTTTACCTTTGAAAATTGTGACTATTAGTGTTTTACCCTACTCCTTTGGTATTACTCGTTCTCTATAGATCTTACTTATGAGCTTTAATATATTTTGCTGTACTACATTTCTTCCTTCCTTTATTATCTCTATTGATATTTTATCTATTCCTGGTGTTTTGGGATTTTTAATTTCTTTCAATGCCCATTCAAATTCTTTTTTTGTGATTTCACCATGTTCTTCTACATCTAAATATTCCTCCGTCTCATTCCATTGTTCCCCGATTCCTGTATTTAAGGGTTCTTGGATGTATTCTTTCCATCTGTTGTTTATCTTATCCTGATTCGTAGGAACATTCCCCTTTGGGTCTTTAATGTTATATTGTTTTGCCTTGCTTTTCCTATATAATTTTTTTTCTTTTCTGTACATCCTCTGTCAATCTTTCGTGGTCTTTGCTCGATCTTTTGCAAGATTTGTTTCTTTCCTTGCCAGTACATATTCTGCTCTGCTTTCAGGTGTTCGTCTTCTTAGGCACTTTCTTAACTTTAAAGTTTTGTTCTTTACTGCTTGTTTGACCTCCTCATTTCATCAAGGTGTCTTTTCCTATTCCCTCTAATCCATTGTACCCTTAAAGTTTCTTCTGCTACCTCACTGATTGTTTATTTGAAAGTGTCCCAACTTTCTTTTTCCTCATCATTTTGCTTCTCCAATTTTTATATAAGTTTAGTTTTATAAGATTTTTTTTTATCTTCCTCTTGTAAACTTGTTTTTTTTTTATTACTTTTCTTTTTCTACATTACCATGGTTTTACCTTACCGATTGTAAGATCAGTCACTAGTAACCTGTGGTCCGAACCTACACTCACTCATGTTATTACCTTCATAGTGGTAAAAATTCTTCTGTCTGAACTTATTATGTAATCGATAATTGACTTTTTATCAAACTGTCCTGTATTTTTATTCCATCTATATTTAGTAAATTTATGTTCCTCTTTATGATAATGAAAACCATGCATTATTTTCAAACCGTTTCTCATTCACTAGTTTATCAGTTTTTCTTCCTCTGAGTTTCTTGTTTCTTCTCCAAATGCCCCTATTATATTTTCCATTCCTTGTCTTTCCCTTCCAACTCTAGCATTACAGTCACCATTGAAAAGTCCTATATCGCCATCTAGAATCTCATATTCTTCCTCTAAATTCGTATTGTATACTTCATTAGTCTTTCATTGATCAATTTCACCTCTTGAATATATTGTGTCAGTCTTGGTCCCACTATCATAGCTCCACAATACATTAAGGTATATACCCCTCCGAGGTCTCTTCCTTCATCTTTTCCAAAATGTCTTGTCCTGTCATCCCTATAATGTCTATCTTTCATTCATCATCTCTAAGATTTCTTATTCTTTGTCTCTATATGTTGCGATATTAATCGTTGCAAATCTTGTGCAAATTTCCTTTACGTTTCCGATTTCGTTTACTAAAGTGCCGTCTGGATTCTGAGCATCATTAATTTTGAATTGCTTGTGTTTGTGAGGGGATTCATAATTAAAGTATTTCAAGTACCTCATTGACAATTCTCATAAAATGGATAGGAAGTCTTATTTTGAGGATAAAGCTAGAGACACATTTAATTCTAAAAAATCTTCTCGTAATTCCTTACCATGATAATTTCATCATGTTACCTCATATTTTTAAGAACTTCAATATCCAAGTCATTTTAGAAACTCCAACACAGTCAAAAGTCTTCTAACTAGAATTTCACCTAAGAATAAGGAAGGTTATGTATATAAAATTCCATGTAAAGATTGCAACAAATACTATATTGGTCAGACTGAAAAGGAATTAAATGTTAGATTAAAACAACATAAGTATATAGCGTCAGAAATATGCAAATGTCCAACGCAATATTTGTTCACCTAAGGGGTTTCAGCCACTGCATTAATTGGGAGGAAGCTAAAGTAATTGTTAAGAGTAATTCATACTTGAATAGAAATACCATAGAGTCCATTCTAATCAAGGATACATTTGTTACATACATATACCAAGACTTTTTTCCCCTGTGGTGGGGGAAAGAATACTGCCACCAAGTATTCCCACTTGGATTGTAAGAGGCGAGAAGAAAGGGACGGGGATTGGGACTAGGCATCCTTCTCCTTGTAGCCCCACAGGGGAAATTCCTAAAAGAAAAAAAGAAGGCATAAGAGGGGCTGGAAATCCTCGGACCAGCACCCTAAGGTTTGGGTCTTTTAATGTGCGTGGATGTGGTATAGATGAGAGTAAAAGGGAAGAGAGAGGTAGTATGTTTGTGAGAAGAAAGATGGATGTGTTGGCTTTGAGTGAAACTAAGTTGAAAGGGAAGGATGAGTGTAAGTTTTATGCCTTTTTCTTTTTGGCTACCCCCCTTGTAAGGGGGGAAAAGCCTTGGTATATGTATGTATGTATGTACAAGGGAGGTAGCCAAAATGGGAAAGGCATAAAATCATTTCCACCCATTCCATCCCTGAATACACTCTACACCCCTCCACCCTCCCTCTTATCTGAGCACCTCCTGGACGACGGGTCATCCCTGCACCTTGTCCACTGCCCTGGGACAGAAGCAGTGTCGCAAGACACAGCACATCCACAGCATGGCCGCTTAATTAAATCGGCGACCCCCCCCCCTCTCCGTCCCACCATTGCATAAAAGGAGAGGACGGGGAGAAATCCCTTCGGGCTGCGTCATATTTTGCTCACACATACTACCTCACCCCCCATCCACCCGCCCATTCCAACTCATGCAATCACAACATCATCCATATACAACCATTCTCCATTCACCCCTGTCTTCTGTCCTCTCCCCTCCTTCCTCAACAGACATTCCCCTCTTCCCCAAAGCCCCCTTCACCCCATCCATCCACTTCATCCTAGGACGTCCTCCACATCTGCCTTCCATACCTCTTTTACTAGTCTTTCTTCACTCATTCTTTACATGTGTCCAAACCATCCTAATATTCTTTCATCAACCCTATCTCCCAGCTCCTTTTCCACCCCTATTCTCCTCCTCACCTCCTCATTTCTCACCCTATCTAGCCTAGTAACCCCCATCATACTTCTCAGACACCTCATCTCAAACACATTCAAACTCCTTCTCTCTTCCTCTGTTATGTTTCATATTTCTGCCCCATACAGTGCTGTTGGCACAATCACTCCTTCATACAGTCTCCTCTTAGCATCCATTCCCAAATGTCTATTCCTCATTACACTCTTTAATCCACCAAGGCATTTACTCGCTTCTCTCAATCTACATTCTACCTCCACTTTCACTCCACCTTTTCCTGCCACATTTGGACCCAAGTATCTAAAACTATTCACTTCCTCCAGTCGCTCTCCCTTAATGCTCACTTCCAGTCTACTGCCACTTTCACCCCTTGTACATCTCATCACCTTACTTTTACCCACATAATATAAATTTAAGTCCATAGGTCACTGGGAGAGATCTACCCTTTGGGTATATATTCTTGTTTCTCTTCTATGCTTGTACCTTGAAAATGTCCGAATAGACGAAAGCGCTTAGTCTCATTTTTGTTATTTTCCTTGTGTTTTTTCGGCATATGTAAAATCACGCGTTCAAGTGATTTCTTCTCCAAAAATGGATACCACGCACTTCTACTATGACTTCATTCCTTGCTGCTTGGACTTTCACCTTTCGTTAATGAAGATTGTTCCTCTCTCTCCAAACCCCATAAGTCGAAACTTCGCCTGAAGTTTCTTAGAAAATGCTTCGAAGAACAAGTGATGGCAAAATACATACTCAACAAACGATTATCCAATTTGTGCAATCGACCGTTTGAGGATTTTCACCGAATCATTCTACAAAAACACATTGACATCACAAAAATTGAAGTGCGTGAGTTATTCAGAATATATAGAACGAAAAAACGTGAATTTGATCGTACGATCCCTTCAGAATGGAAATCTAGATTGTTAGATTATTGCTATGAAAAAATTAGGTTAGTGTGCCATATTCTAACAATCAAACTAGAAAACAAACTGGGTGTTTTAATCAAGGAAAGTGAGTGGACCATAAATGCCATCCCAAATTTTGTGGTCAACTTGTCAAACAAACCATTAAGTAAAAATGCCGAATGTGCTCTGGGGTATGGTCCTAGTGTGCTGTTTCCAAAGAATTGGAGAGTGTCAGTATTGCTCAAGGTTTTTGTAGCCTTGAAAAGTTTGGAGATGTACCCAGCAGAGATATTAATATCAGCAAAGGTTTGGTTTATAATCCCATGGTATCAGTCAAGCAACCCACATGTCCCAAACGTTTTCTAATGGCTTATGGCAATTTAAAAAAGAATAATGACTTGCATGTTACTAAAGCTCACAAAAGCAATAGTGTTGTCATTATGAACAAAAAGGATTACATTGACAAAATGGATTACCTATTGGACTATGAAAATACGTACACTAAATTAAAGAAAAATCCTTGAGATTCTGTCAATAAGAATTTTATTTGTAAGTTAAAACACATTTTAAAAGGACTCGACCTTTTGATTAAGAAGCTCTCCTCAAATTTACCATCACTACCATACATGTATAGGTTAATCAGAACACATAAACCTAACAACCCTGGGAGACACATTACATGTTTTCGAAGATCTGCTGGGTATAATTTGTCCAAGTGGCTTGTGTGCAATTTGAGCGTTTTAATGGGGAAAATTTCCAAAACCACATACAAAATAATATAGATTTAGTTAACAAACTTAATAACCTTAAGATTGTTCATTATTTTTAATTACTCGTGTTCCAGTTAATGATTAGTTGGTGTACCCTGAAGAAGAATTGGAGAAACTTAATTTACCACTGCCTAATGCCGCCATTATTGATTTGATTAAATTGTGTGGTTTAGAATTCCAGTTTGTGTTTAATGGTAAATATTATTCACAGAATTTTTGTATGGCAAAGGGGAATCCAATTTCTCCAGTTCTAAGCAATTTTTATATAGAATTTTTTTTAAACTAAGTTATTACCCAAAATTCTCCCTAATAATGTTACTTGGTTCAGGAGCATTGATGACATATTGGTCAGATAGGAAAGGAATTAAATGTTAGAATAAAACAATATAAGTATAACGTCAGAAATGGACACA
>NC_134814.1:32017386-32019886 GCF_046742065.1 Oratosquilla oratoria | reverse complement strand
TATCGACCAAGAACAAAGATGATAAAAGATAAAAAATTTGATTAATGAAAAAGAGGTAATGGAGCAATGGGAAGAATATTTTAGGGAAGTCTTGAATAGACCTGAACCTGAAAATCCTTTGATTAGTAAAGATATACAATGACTAGAGGATTTCCTGGAGGAACCATCGCTGGAGGATATAAGAAAATATATCAGAGGTTTAGATAGTGATAAAGCTCCAGAAAGAGATAATATCCCAGTAGAACTCTTAAAATTCGGTGGAGAAGTTTTAGAAAGAAAATTGACTGAATTAATACAGCTCATATGGAGAAAGGAAAAAATACCATCATCATGGAATGAAGGAGTGATGATACCAATACACAAAAAAGGAAATAAAAACGAATGTATAAATTACAGGGGCATCACATTGTTACAGACTGGATATAAGATCCTTGCTAGAATAATATATACCAGATTGAAGGTATACGCAGAGTGTTTAAGAAGAGATTATCAGTGTGGATTTATGAGTGGAAAGTCAACGATTGACCATATTTTCACATCAAAACAAATAATGGAGAAAGCATGGGAGTATAATACGATACAATACCATTTGTTTATTGATTTCAAGCAGGCGTACGACAGTATACACAGACAGAGTATATGGGGCATACTAAAGGAATTTGGAATACCGGACAAGATAATATGTTTAATAGAAGTCTGTCTTACAAAAACAAAGTCAGTAGTAAGGGTTGTTGGAAGATATTCGGAATGTTTCGAAATTGAGAATGGCTTGTACCGGGTGGCTGAGAAATGAAAATCAGATTGTGGGAAATACACTGTATTCACTGACAACTATGCGTGTGTATACAACGAGAGTTGGCTCAGCACTGACTCCAAGCCAGTGTTGCCACTTGTCGAGAAAACGTGCATTGCATTATGCGATATCCAATATAATTACAAATATACACAATGATTACACATAATTACAATAAATAATAAAACAACAAACAACAAAACATATCACAGTTTCATAAAGAGTGGTAAACATATAATTCCCCAAATAAGCAACACACCAGTACAATGTACGATAATGGTATGATGTACGACATACCACGCTAACACATCGCTCGGCCAGCACCACTCGGTGACCCCACCGAGCAAACAAGAAAAATACTGACCGAGGCAAGGAGAATCCAAAATACACAAGGACAAACCACACACACCACATATGCAACAGTGGCAGACAAAAGTGTGTGAAAAAATGGATACAATAGCACACCCAATACATTAAATAAACACATACATAATGAATTACATAAAGACAATATATACAAACAAATAAAGGATCATAAGACTGGCGCTAGTTAACAAAAATACAAATACAGCAATTGCCAGACGTCCGGGACATGATACTTAATATCTAAACACGACAAAATATAATTCAAAACAGTACACTTAAGAGATAAACAATAGTTACACATTATAACCAAGAAAGGGACACACACAAAAATGGGAAACATCACAAAGAATACATAACAATACACTATGAAAGTTTAGGTAATTACAGGACCCCTTGACCTAAGGTCATAATTATGAGGGGTAGATAAACAAGGCATAGTTCTTACAGTGGGCCCTGGAGGAGGCCGGGTAAAGGCAGGGATAGGCACTTGAGTCTTCTTGAGCCTATCAGAGTGTGAAATCTCGCCAAGGCCTGTAGAAGGGTAAAAAATCCTGAACTTGTTAGGGTGTAGGCGTTCAGTCACCAAAAGGGGGCCCTCAAATTTACAATTCAATTTCGACTGGCGATCAGGCATGCTTTTGAAGACATGATCACCAACACCGATGGTCACAGGTTTTGCACGAGCATGTTGTTGTTTCAACATGTCGGCCTTTGAAACATCCAGTTTATCTCTTACAGAATTATAAATGGTATGCATCACATGACTCTGGATTTTACTATAGTCATCTAAATTGTAGAGGGGACAAGCAGGGCTGTTAAGCACATCATATGGGAGCCGTTTCTCAACTCCAAAGATAACATAATGAGGCGTTTTGCCCGTAGAAACATTAATGGTGCTATTGATACAAGCACTGACATGGGGAAGCCAATCCTCCCAAGACTCATGAAAATTACTAGCAAGGTGACGTAGGATCTCTAAAATTTTCCTGTTCGTCCTCTCAACAAGACCATTGAGCCAAGGATGTGTACTATCTTGTATGTTGTTTAACTTGGTGATGGAAAAAATAATTAGGACAACGATAGATAGAGAGGGTGGATGTAAACTGGACAACATTAAAGTCAATAATCTAACATACGCTGATGATGTGGACCTAATTGCCAAGAGTTGAGATGATTTGAAAGATCTAATCACCCCACTAAGTGAGACAGCAATGAGAGTTGGGCTGCAAATAAATTTCGATAAAATCAAACTAATGGGTATGACCTGAGAGGAGAGGAACGTAGAGGATATGTTTTTCGAAGACAAGAGAATAGAGGAAGTGGAGAGTTTCAGATATCAAG
>NC_134814.1:32002386-32007386 GCF_046742065.1 Oratosquilla oratoria | reverse complement strand
GGGGGTAGAAACAACTTTGCCAACTGTGTAGTTAATGAATGGAATAAACTTCCTGCACAGGTAGTGCAATGTAGTTCAGTTCAAAGCTTTAAGAATCATTTAGATAAATACCTAAGTAAGATGCTGTAATGATTATAATTTATCTTATATTATTTGTTTTTGTTTTGTTCTCATTTGTCTGTCTGATTTTCATTTATTATTAGTTATGTGTCAATTTATTGTGATTTACTATTTACCTGTTTGTTTATTATTTTAACTATACCTATGCATTTATTTATGTATTTTATTTTTCATTTACATTATTATAGTTTTTATTTATTATTTTATTATTAATATGATTTTTTTTTTTTTTTTTGCATCCGACCTAGATATGGATCAAAAGGTCTCCTGTCGGCATGCTCCGCCTTTCGCCGTTAGCGTCACGATCACAAATCAAAGCAGTCCCCTGTCCGTAGGAATTTCTCTTATGCCTCTTCTATTGTGACACATGACCACTCTAGAGTAACGCCTCAGGATAAACTTAGCTACTGTCATATCCATGGTCAATGTAAACATTCGACTGATCAATATTCAAAGATTCTGAAACTTAAGGCAAATCAGCTTTCATCAACTTAGGCAAATTCAGTCCTGTTTTCACCCTTATCACAAAACAAGGGATTGACCAGTAATACCCAGTCTCAGATCATTCCTTTGGTGACTGCTGAGTCTTCTCAGTTACTCACTTTCCAATTTCTTGAGGAGAACACATCTATCTCAGCCACAGTAGATATTGGTGCAGAATATAGTCTTATAGGTAGAAGGACTTATTATGCTCTCCGGGATTTGTACAATCTCCCTTTATCTTCTTTTACTAATAGATTGCATTCTGTACAAGGTTCATCCTTGCCTATTCTTGGATCTGTTCGCATTCCCTTAAGATTTTCCTCTTATGCTAACGTTTTCCTTGTCACTTTTTTTCTGGAATTGCTCTTATGTGTGAATGCCTTTGGGGCATTGATGCTCTTACAGCTCATGGCATAGATATATCTCCTAGGTGTCGTGTAGTGACTTTTCATAATTCTGTTATTCCTGCAACGGATAGGCCAGTTTCCATATGTAGTTCTCCTTCTGTGTATGATCATACCATGCAGTTGTCTTTAAAGGATTCTAATAGTTTTGACTCTCCTATTCTTTCTTGTGCTGCTGTTGTTGTAGGTGAGCATTATATTGAACCTTCAAGTTGAGCTTCAGTTCCGGTGCGCATTTCAGGTGCTCCAATTGGTTCTGACGTCCTTTCTCAACCTGACTCTGTTCGTGTTCGTCGTATAGCGCCAGAGAAGGAACTCTCTCCACTATTTTTGACGATCATGTTACCACAGCTGTGTTAACCAACGTCACTGGTGCTCCTATTATCCTCTCTCCTGGCAGTCATTTAGGTTCCATTGAAGTAGTTGAATTTGACACTGTCCAGGATTAACCGTCTATTATAGCAGCTTTGGTGTTACGGTCTCCACAAGTAAGTGACATAGCTCACTTGGCCTCTCATTATGCAACATTTGTAGGTGAGATTGACTTTCAAGAGGTGATGCCTTGTCTCATTGGCCTGTGAGTGACCCACCGTCAAGCTTTGCCTTTGCCTGGTGATCCATTATTAGGAGTTACGGATCATGTTGCTCATAGCATTGATCTTCAGTCAGGTGTAGATACTTCTGGCACAGGTGTTGGAGCTGTATTTAAGCAAACAAGTAGAAGGATGTAGACCCTATGTTATTGTATATGCTAGTCGCATTCTTAACAAGCCTGAGTTTTGTTACCCTTTTACACATTTAGAGGGACTGGCAGTGGTGCGGGCTTTAAAGCATTTTCGAGATATAATTTTTGGATACCCTGTTACAGTCTACACGGACTACACAGCTCTCACACAGCTTTTCAAGGGCAAAATTACTTCAGGCCTCCAAGCCAGATGGCCCCTTAAGCATATTCCAGGACGTGCCAACAATGCTGCTGATGTTCTTTCACGTAATATGCCTGTAGCAGCAGTTACATTGATTAACAACTTCTCCCTGCAGGATCTGGCTAAAACTCAGCGTGAGGAACTTGTTCGGTCTGGTGTCATTTATGCTAAACCTCTGTCCTAATTTTCTCTACAGCACAATTTTCTTGATCGTAATGTGGAAGTGTTTGAGCAGAATGTAGCACAGTTAGTGATCCCTGAGTCGCTTGTCCTTGTTATTCTGCCTCTTGCTCATGATGACCCTCAGGCTGGTCACCCAGATCGTGTTAAAACTCAGGCTATGACTTGCAAGAAATATTATTGGCCTAGAATGCGACTATACATTACCACTCATGTAGCCCAGTATAGCTCATGTACCCATAACGAAAGTTCCATGCACATATTAAAATACTCTACTCCCCGTCATTATCAGACTATTGCTATAGACCTTTTACAATTGCCCTGTAGTACTCAAGGTTCTGTGTATGTCCTTGCGTGTGTGTGTGTGGACCACTTAAGTCGTTTTGTAATATTGGCTCCCCTACGTAGCAAGTCTGCTCAAGTAGTTGCCCATGCTTTAGTATCTCATGTTTTTAGTCCATACTATTCCTTCAGTGGTTCTTGGTGACAATGGGACTGAATTTAGGATTAAAGTTTTAGCGAACATTTGTGAACGTTATGGCATCCCTCAAACCTTTGTGACTGCTTACCATCCTGCATCTAATGGTCTAGTACAGCGGACGAATAGGAATATTTTGGACATTTTCAGGCATGTTGCTAGTAGCCCCCATGAATCTTAGGAGTATTGGCTTCCGCATGTCAGTGTTTGCATTAATAGCACAGTTAATGTTTCCACAGGTAAGACCCTCATTACGTCATATATGGAGTGGGAAAAGGCTTCCATATGATGTGTTAGACAGTTCTACTCGTTCCCTCAACGATTCTGATGATTATAGTCAACTCCAATGCCACACATTACATATGATTTATGATTCTGTGAGAAAAACAATTTATGAATCCAAGTATAAAATGTTGAAACACCAGCGTAGCAAAGCTACGCCTGTTATCATATGTATTGGTGGTCATGTTTATAAAAGCATACCCGACAGCCAATTTAAACTCAATTGTAGATTTACAGGTCTCTTTTTAGTGACTGGAAAGTTGTATTGCAATAAGTTCAGGGTCTTTGATCCTTTCTAGGAACTGAGTGAAGTATTGCACAAGGACAGGCTTAAAGTAACAGGAGTGCCTATCCCTGCATTTTCCCGGCCTCCACCAAGGCCCACTGTACAAACTATGCCTTATAATCTCCGTTCATAGAGTCCTATATCTCTCTGTGTGCATTGCTTATGTTATCTTGCATTGTATAATGGTGTAAACTTTGTTCAGCTATTAAGTGTTTTGTCTTGAATTGTATCATGTGTAAATTTTGTTTAGCTATTAAGTATAATTTCTTAAATTGTATCATGTGTATATTTTATTTAGCTATTAGGTGTATTGTCTTGATTTATATAATGTGTAAATATTGTTTAGCTATTACATTGTCATATCACGGATGTTCGACATTTATTATCACTAGTCTAATTACTGGCACCAGTACTTATATATGTATATATATGTATATATCTATTTGTGTTCTTATATTTTGTATAGATACCTGTGCGTATTATGTATGTTCATGTAAATTTTCCATACTAACAAATGATTACAAAGGAGGAGCATGCCAATAGGGAACCTTTTGGTCCATAACTAGGTCGGATGTGAAAAAGATATAATAATGATAATTAAACAAATAGATAAAAAATAAAATTTTATAAATGATAATATATAAAATAAATAAATAAATATATAAATAGTTAAAGTTAAATAATAAACAAACAGGTAAATAGTATATAATAAGAAACTGACAGATAAATAATAATAAATGATAACCAATCAAATAATAATAAACAGACAAATAATAATAAATTAAATAAATAAACAAATAAGTAAATAGGTAAAGTTAAATGATAAGCAAACAGGAAAATAGTAAATAATGATAAATTGACAGATAACAAATAATAAAAAAAATCATCAATATTAAACAAACAGGGAAATGATAAGAGAAAAAAGAAAGAAAGAAAGAATATAAAACAAATGGAAGACCTTTCCCTCTGGGATTTTTTCTTCAGGCAGGTGTTGCCTTTGGGTGTAGATGATGCACTTTAGTATGTAATATATATATATATATATATATATATATATATATATATATATATATATGTATATATATATATATATATACATATATATATATATACACATAAATGTTGTGTGTATGTGGAGTCTGTTTTATGCGTTGAATTTGCCCAGTCTCGGCCATTCGTTTATTTCGTTTGCTCTGTGAGGTCACCTAGTTATATTATACTGGAAGGGAGCTATGCCCATAGTGACCCGTCTTTATATCTTTCAGCATCAAGTTTGTTCTTAAATTCTTGTATAGTTTTGCACACACTGTTGCCGCATCTAATTTTTTCCAAATATCCACCCCTCTGTACCTATGTGTGTGTGTGTGTGTGTGTGTGTGTGTGTGTGTGTGTGTGTGTGTGTGTGTGTGTGTGTGTTTGTGTGTGTGTGTGTGTGTGTGTGTGTGTGTTTGTGTGTGTGTGTGTGTGTTTGTGTGTGTGTGTGTGTGTGTGTGTGTGTGTGTTTGTGTGTGTGTGTGTGTGTGTGTGTTTGTGTGTGTGTGTGTGTGTGTGTGTGTGTGTGTTTGTGTGTGTGTGTGTGTATGTACACATGTATGTATGTGTACATGTATATTTGTACATATTTATATATATGTATTTGTATATGTGTATATATGTATATATGTATATATGTATATATACATATATGCATATATGTATATATGTATTTATGTATATATGTATATATGTACATATGTATATATGTATATATGTATATATGTATATATGTATATATGTATATATGTATATATGTATATATGTATATATGTATATATGTATATATGTATATATGTATATATGTA
>NC_134814.1:31979886-31984886 GCF_046742065.1 Oratosquilla oratoria | reverse complement strand
GCACACACATACACACCCAACTCCCCGCCCACGAGAGTCAGAGTAACGACCCGAGGCAAAGCGATATCGAAATAATATCGGCCCTGGGCAGGATTCGAACTGGGTACTGGGAGCACTTCTGCTTCCCAGTTCAGCGCTCTACCAACCGTGTGTGTGTGTTTGTGTGTGTGTGTGTGTGTGTGTGTGTGTGTGTGTGTGTGTGTGTGTGTGTGTGTGTGTGTGTGTGTGTGTGTGTGTGTGTGTGTGTGTGTGTGTGTGTGTGTGTGTGTGTGTGTGTGTGTGTGTGTGTGTGTGTGTGTGTGTGTGTGTGTGTATGTGTGTGTGTGTGTGTACTTGTGTTCGTTTTACTCATGTTTCTTCGGATATGTCTTTTCTCTGTATATCGTGATTCTGCTATTAATGTGTGTTTCTCTCTGTGAATATTGTGTGTTCGTCTAGCATTTGTAGACATATTTTATAATGCTTATATAGATATGCTTTACCATATAGACATGTTTCTCTGCGTAATCTGCTTACTCGGACTCGTTTGTGAAGGCTTTATTTCCATCTTTATTTCCATGGAAATATTTTATTTTATGTACGGTGGAATGGGAGAGTGAGTCAGTTGTACATTGAACCTGTCTCTGGTCTATGCACGAGCGCTCATAATCATACGTTATTAAGCAAACATGCTTGCAAGAGTAGCTGGAACGTACGCACATACGTGGAAAATCATATATGCTCAAGCTAACATGGAACCACGGACTAGATATGGAAGATTTCTCTTTGTTATGTTAACACGCTACTTCTCTCTTTTTTCCTTTTCTTTTTTTTTCTTATATTTCACTCATTTCAACTCGGTGAAGGATTTTTTCCTTACGTTGCTTTATAATTTTTTTCACATATCAATAAGTGAGTGTTTACCTCCGTTGTTGTTACTCTTAACTACTCAGTCTATTGTTCCCTTCTATTGTCCCCTTTCACTCTCAACTTTCTTTTCATCATTGTCTTTATGTATGTTAATCACACAATATTTTCTGTAGGAAGACAGCTTTCGATAATCTGTATTAGTCAGGTTCTATTACTCTATATAATATAGTGGGAATTAAATTTTCTTGATTTTTTCACTAATTCTCTACAACTTTATTGTCTTAGGTACACCAGAAGACTCCCACCTGGAATCCCCAATCCACTCAGTAATTCACTTCTGAGTGACTTCCCTCCCATGTACCAATAACTTTTTTCTCCTCCTCCACCCTTCTCCAATCAGAAATACTGTTTCAATGTCTTAAGCAATATTCATTACACAAGCAATCTCGATATCGAAGGCAGAAATGGCTTAGTTTACATATTGTCAAATCAGCATTAAAATCTGTACCTTAGCGTTTGTTTATAAACTTTATACGGTGAGCGAGATTATGCAACTCCTTCGCTGCTTATGTTTTTAAAACACCCTACACATAATATTAGATTCTCGCCACCTATCCATCTATCTACCCCACTTATCTACCTTTATCTACCAGCCTCTTACAGTAAATGTTTTTCACCTTTTCATAATTTTCAAGTTTATGTATTTGGCCAAGGTTGGTATACAGCAAACGATATACTGCACGTAGTACTGCCTACATCTCCCTCGCGGTGAGGAGGTCCAAAGACGTGGAAGTCTCTCTCCTCCCTTGATGTTGGCAAACCGCAGCTTCACCACCACCTTGCTGTGCCCTTCCTTCATAATAAACTAACAATGAATTTGTTCTCTCCCTTGACTAAGAAAGGTGTTGCGTGCGATGATGTCTGACGGTGGATATTGGAAATGATGAAATCCTGAAGTCACTAGTCACAACATATACGACAGAGATGCAGCTCAGTCACCCCTTATTGTGAATAGTGCAGCAGTACAACACGGCAGCTGTCTGCACGTCTATGTTGGCTTTCTCATGATTGACTTTGTTCATCCCATACGTAGAACTCAATAGAAATGTACCATAAACATAATCTGCTATCCAACCGCCCTCCGAGACCCAACAAAGTCCCTTGTTTCCATTCCGTCCCCGACAACAGGATAATAACAGTCCTACTATATATATTGAACTATTTAGACCCGACATTACGCTGCTGGCTACTCCCCCTTCAGCGAAAGAAATATGCACTGCAGCAGGTGCAACAGAATACCACTAAGGCACTACTTCTAACAGTTCTTCACACATATTGAACGACATTGTAATCCCAGACTTCCCCCCGCCCTCATCTCAATCTATACAGAGATTTAGTGAGCCATCACTTGCTTCCTTATGTCTTGAGATTGAATTTATTTTATCTCTTCATGTGGAAAATCATGCTCAATAAGGACACAGTGAAACAAATTCCTAATAATGAAACTTAATTCCAAAACCCAATACGGCAATGTTTATTTTCTTTCAACCTTTGACAGCGACAGCAGCACTGTAATACAATATCAGATACATACAACATTCAGTTCCAGAGTGGGTGTGATTGATATTCCATGACAATAAATTGCACAGAATTAGATCTCCTAAATAAATGTTTAGAACATAAAGCAACCAAAGGCCATGGAACCAAAAGCACAGTCAAGAGCATGAAAATTTGACCCTCTATACTCATACTATCATTTGTCCAACAACAGTTGCAGTCACGAGTCTATGCAGGATACCTGAGTTACCTAATGATAAAGGACATCCCATGTCCCTCTTATAGTTGCCAAAGGTCTGAACATATTCAATAAATCGGTAGACACTGGTTTTGTGCCTATTGCTTGGAAGCAGGCAAACGTTGTTTCTGTTTTTAAGAAGGGAGATAGATCGTCTATACGCAACTACATACCAATCAGTTTGACATCGGTTATAGGAAAAATGCTTGAATCAGTATTAGTAAATAGACTCAGAGAACACATCGAAAGACATAATTTAATTCGTGATTCACATCATGCTTTCCCCAAGGGTAAGTCATGTGTGACTAATCTTCTATCCTTTTACACTAAAGTATACAGTATAAGGCGTCAGATAACAATGGTAATTACGATGTTATTTACCTTGACTTGATCTTAGCAAAACGTTCGACAAGGTGCCACACCAGAGGCTACTAAATAAAAATCAAAGCACATGACATAGGAGGAAAAGTGTTAGAATGAATTAGAGCTTAGATTAGTAACAGAAAACAGCGGGTCACCATAAATGGAGTAAAATCTAGGTGTTACTTGTGGGATCTCCCAGAGCTGTTTTGGGTCCCTTGTTGTTCATTATGTACATAAACGACTTAGACGATGGGATAAATAGTGATGTTAGTAAGTTTGTGGACGACACTAAAATAGGACGCCTAATTAGGTCAGGAAACGAGGCAGAGATTCTACAGGATGATCTTAACAAATTGTTCACATGGTCAGTGAAATGGCAAATGAACTTCAATATCTCTAAATGTAGCGTGTTAAATGTAGGGCTACACAACCCCGAAAATAGATACAGCTTAGATAACACGCTTTTAGAGAAAACTGGGTGCGAGAGAGACTTGAGAGTTCTAGTGAGTCCTGACCTTAAAACCAGGAAAGAGTGCATTAGCCCCAGGAATATAGCAAACAGAGCATTAGATTTCATTGCTAGGACGGTAACGAATAGAAGTGCAGAGGTAATTATCAAACTCTATCTATCGATAGTTAGACCCATCCTTGACTATGCGGTCTCCGTACTACAGAATGGATATTAATTTATTAGAATCAGTACAGAGAAGAATGACCAAAATGATACATGGACTCAGAAATTTACCTTACGAAGAGAGGCTTAGGCACCTTAACTTACACTCTCTGGAAAGACGCAGAGTGCGGGGTGATCGAGTAGAGGTGTTCAAATGGATCAAAGGATTTAACAAGGGTGATGCAAACAAGGTCATCATATTAAAACAACAGGGTAGAACTCGCAGTAATGGATATAAACTGGACAAATTTGGATTTAAGAAGGAAATAGGCAAAAGTTGGTTTAATAATAGGGTGGTCGACGAATGGAATAGACTTAGTAACCAAATAGTAAGCGCTGAAACTATCAGTTGTTTTAAGAAACGATTAGACAGCTTTATGAATGGGGATGACAGATGGTGATAGATACGGAGCTGCCTAGTGTAGGCCTTATGGTCTCTTGCAGTCTCCTTTATTCTTATGTTCTTATGTTATGTTCAGTAATGTCACCGTTGAGCAGGGATATGTGTACACTGCTCAACCTCTCACATACCCTTCCCCCATCTGTGTGTGTGTGTATATATATATATATATATATATATATATATATACACATAAAAGACGAATTTTTTTTGGCATAACTGTGCATTAATATATACTTTGTGCACAGTATACCACTATAAACGCTAAGTTCTCTGGCTCTGATGCGTGGAGTTTTTGAGATACCCAAATCCGAATCGGATCTATGACGGTCCTCCAAAGAGATCACATATGCAAAATCTCTACTATCCGCCACTACAACACGATCCTTCTTAACACTTGCCCTAAAAGAGCCCCACCAGACGTGGCCACGAGCACAACACAAGAATGCTAACACAAACTTCTACTCTCTCTGGTCGTCCCCACTCCCACTACACAACTAACTCCAACTCTCATTAGCCCACCATGATCTTCTACTATGAACCCTTCTCCCCACTCCGCATCTTCCTAAGTACTCGTACACACAAGTTTCACCTTGAAAAAATATCCCTACCTTAAATGTTACAACATATAGGACAATACGTAAAAAATGCATCATTCATCACCACCTCAAAAATCCCACCAACCCAGCCAGCCCATTGGGCCTCGCACCTCCTTGAACCATAAGTCTGAACTAAAATACAGCCCAATCCAGCAACAATCCGACTTCCCATATCCATAAAAATAACTCTCATACCTCCATATTACATATTCATCACATGTTATACCCTAGTCTCTTAGACTTCCCAAAGCCACCAGGTTAATCTGTAACAGAAGATTACTGGCCTTTTTCTTGGTTTTCCATCCCCCATATTTAAATTCT
>NC_134814.1:31967386-31977386 GCF_046742065.1 Oratosquilla oratoria | reverse complement strand
ACTAGAAAAAATGGACGAACAATGGGAGGTTAGGTTCAGCCAACAAAGGATTACAAAGGATTACAAAGGCGGAGCATGCCGACAGGAGATCTTTTGGTCCATATCTAGGTCGGATGCAAAAAAAATTATAATAATAATAAAATAAAATAATAGATAAAAATTATAATAATGTAAATAACAAATAAAATACATAAATAAATGCATAGGTATAGTTGAATAATAAACAAACAGGTAAATAGTAAATAATAATAAATTTACATATAACTAATAATAAATGAAAATCAAACAGACAAATGATAACAAAACAAAAAATATATATAAAATAAGTTATAATCATTACAGCATCTTGCTTAGGTGTTTATCTAATTGATTCTTAAAGCTTCGAACTGAACTATATTGCACTACCTGTGCAGGAAGTTTATTCCCTTCATTAACTACACGGTTGGCAAAGTTGTTTCTACCTACTTCCAAATTGAATTTATTTCAATGTGAAAATTTTGTCACTTTTGATGTTGTCAATTCCCTTTAGAATCTTAAAGATCTGTATCAAGTAACCTCTGAGTCTACGCTTTTTTAGGGAAAACAAATTCATATGTTTTAGTCGATTTTCGTATGATTTATTTTTGATATTTGGAATCAGTTTTGTGGCTCGCCGTTGTACTTTTTCTAGTCTGTCAATGTCTTTAATGAGATTCGGTGACCATACGGAAACAGCATATTCCAAATGTGGACGAACTAACGATTTATATAGCTTGTTAATGAGTGATGGATTTTTTAAATCAAAAGATCGCGCAATAAGTCCTAGAATCTTATTTGCTTTCTCAGAGGTTGAAATACACTGCTTGAATGATTTGAGGTCGTTATTGATAATTACGCCGAGATCTTTTTCATTTTCCACTTTTGTTAACGAATTTCCAAATAACTTGTAATCGTACTTACTGTTATTTTTACCTATGTGCATTACCTTGCATTTACTTGTGTTAAATTTCATTAGCCATAATGTATGAAAGGCCACCTATCTAACTAAAACAGATCTCTTTAAGGGCCATCACCAAATTCCCTATCCCCAAAGGCCCAAATATCATCCTCTTTTATAACCCCTTTTGGCATTTATAGTTGCACCGTTTTACCCTTCGGGCTATGTAATGCCCCTGCTACCTTCCAAAGGGTTATTAATGTAACCACCTCTGGATTACCAAATACCCATTCCTACTTAAATGACCTCATTTTTCTAGCAGGTACCTAGTCCGACCACCTGAACAAGTTAGATGGCTTCCTTGATCGCCTAGCAACGAACGGGTTTGTCATCAAATTGGCGAAATTCACATTCGAGAGCGCTACAGTATCGTACTTTTGATACGTCGTGAGGAATGAAAGTGATATACATAGCATAATATTCTCTACATAATTTCATATTTGTTTCACACACACTTAATTCACTTTTTGTCTAGGACACACACTGTTGAAATTGCATAAATTTTCAATCCTTCACAAATGAAATATAGTTCAGTACTTATATGAATTGTCCTTATGTATTGGCAAGGTTCAAGTCTTCATGACTGATCAGGCTCCAGGTAGTATCTCTGCTTGACACCAAGTAGTTCAATCAAGCACCATACAAATTAAAAAAAAATTATTGCAGTCTTCATCTGTAAAATATTTTAAGATATTATCAACATATTCCTTATACTATTCTAGTTTTCTGGTTTTAGAGTGTTTTTAAACCAATACACTGAGTGTCACATGTATCTTCATCATCAAATTATATCCTAACCTTCCTCATATCATCTAAGTGATTAATTGATACTTCCCTAGTTTCTAAGTGTAAGATCGTGTATGTATTTCAATCTGCAGAATCAATTAACCTGTATGGACCTGAGGACCTTGGTAAAAGTTTATTATAGGGTGAATGTAGTTTGACCATGACTAAATCTATTTTTTATTCTATTCTATGTACTATTTTGTGTTGTTGCTTTTTCATCTCTTGTGTATACTCTTGCATGTGTTTCCTCACTCTTTGGTGTATAGTTTGAAATGCATTATTCTATTTGAGATATAATCATCTATATTATACACAGGTTTCTGCTCTGCAATTAAGATTTGATATGGAAGAATTTTGTCCTCCCTAAAAATAACAAAATGAGGTGTTTCAATTGTTGCTATGTTAATTTGGTTGTTTAGAGTATATTTAACACAGGGAATCCAAGTATCCAAAGTTATACTATGACGACTTATGATACCTCAAAGACATGTAATAATATTCTTATTTAACATCTTTATAACTCCATTACTCTGCGGACGAGTCACCAAAATATTTTCTTAAATAATCTACATAAGTTTTCCAAGATTATGTTATTAAATTTAGTTCCATTATATAAGACTAACATCTTAGGTGTAGTGAAATTATAGATTATCTGATGATAGATTAATGAAGTAATTGTTTCAGCTTTCTTATTTGGAATTGGTTGTAAAATACGAAATCTCGAAAAATAACCAATGGCAAAAAATACATATTCATATTCATTCTCAGACATAAGTAACTCCAATATATCTATGTAAACTCTTTTCCAAGGTTTCTGTGGAATGGATATGTTAACATAGGAGCAGGTTTTGGTGTATTTCTTTTAACCTTAGCACATTTAATTTTTTTTTTATATAATCATATGTATCTTTCCTCATACCTGGCCAAAAGTATTTAAGTTGTACTTGTCTATAAGTTTGATCTTTTCCTGGATGTGAAATACAATCACTAGCATGATATAAATTCTCTTTTACAAGAGTTTGTGGTATTACCAACTGATTCACTGGGCCCTTAGAAATATCTTTCCCACTTACAACTGTTTTTCTATACAAAAATTCTTTAGTCAAATGAAGTTCCTCTATCTTATACCCTTTTATTAGTTTTCGAGTAATTCCTCTTGGTTCATGAAATACTTGGCTAATAAGTCACGTGTCTTATCATCCCTCTGTTCTTTTATTAGCATTTCCTCATCTAAGGTTACTAACTCATCTATACTACAAACAAAAATTATCAACCCTGTCGTTGGTTGGCTAATATTTCTAGAAAGTGCATATGCTGCAACATTCTTTCTACCCGGAATATATTCAAACATAACCCCGTAGCACTGAAGAACTACAAACCAGCTTGCAAGTCTGCCCTTAAGATTCTTATACTTAAATAAGTTCTGAATAGCTGTATGATCAGACCACACCCTGATTGGGTATCCCATTATCAAATCTTTAAAACTTTCCAATGAATATATCTCTACTAAAGTTTCTCTTTCTGTTATAGAATAGTTTCTCTAGGCGCTATTACAAAGTCTAGATCTGTAAGTTATTGATTTAAAGTTCCATTTCTCCCTTGCATCAGTATGCCTCCTAACCCTATGTTAGATGCATCAGTTCAAGGAATGAATTCTTTATCATAGTCTGGAAATATCAAAACTGGAAATCTCGTAAATTTATCTTTCAACTTGTCAAAAGCTTGCTGTTGTGCAAGTTTCGCCATGAACTTTGAATCTTTCCTCAACGAAGAATTTAATGGAATAGCTATGTCAGCATATCCTTGGAAAATTTTACTATAATATCCTGTCAACCACAAGACACATTTAACTTTTTTCTACATTATTTGGAACTGGAATATTCTTTATATATTCACAGTTCCCAAACTTCTAAGAATGTCCCCTATCCCTGGTAATGGTAACTGTCACGTATGGTATGCTTATTCAATTCCCTATAATCAATAACTGGGCGCATGGTCCCATCTGATTTTGGCACCAGAATCAGAGGGAAGTTCCACTCACTTTTACTATGTTCAATAATATCCTGCAATAACATTTCAGTGATCAGTTTATCTACTACTACTAATCTAGAGTGTGGTACTCTGTAGGCAGGTATATAGATAGATTGAGTCCCATTGTTTTAGTTTGATCTGATGTTTTAAAACAGTTGTTTTGCCTAAGGCGTCCTCCGGCAAAGCAATTGATTTATTGTGCTTCAAGAGGAAAGCAACTAAGCTTTCATCCAACTCAGGGCAATTAGTAGGTTCTAACTGATTTTTGTATTTCGTTCCCAACTCTGTTTCTTCCTGAACTGAACAGATTGATGAAATTAGTAATTCCACCTCCTAAGTACTCTCATTTAAAATCCTAATGGGTTTTGTAAACACTTAGAAACATCCAATTTGTGCACCTTTTCTTAAGACTATGTCTTTATTTAATGTACTAATCACCAATACCATATTCTTATTTGTCTCATAAATCCCTGAGTTCAATTTCAAACCTTTTAATCTAATTGATTCTGGGATGATTACAATTTCAGAGTCTACAGTGACCCCTTTCAACTGCACAGCTACCCTGTTAATTCCTCTGGAGTGTAATAATGTCGACTTTATTACGCCACCATCCACAACTTGCAAGGCTTTATTTGTAATTGATGAATTTTTCTGGGATTTCCTAAACATCTGAGTTGGGTTCACTGTATGTGACTTTACTTTCTGTTGGTCTGGACCGCTTGGCCTCATTATCTAAAATATAAATGTTATCTTTGCTATCTATTTCTAGGGATTCTTTGATTCCTGTCACTGGTTGTACGTCTGGTTGATTTAAAAATGGGATTAGCTATGATTTCACTAAGATCCATAAGTCAGCAGGATATATTATCATGTTCTCTTTTCTCATAGTTGCAAATCCTATCAATAAATCTCCTGGGAAAACAGATTCTTCTACAGCTTTCTCTGGAATGTGTAAATGTTTATTTGCATATAAGATGACTTCTAGTTCAACCTTACCTAATATTTTCAACTGATTTCTGTATCAATAAATGTTTGAATAGGTTTATTGAACACTCTACCAGCAATGAGAGGTCCTACAGAAGTCCTTACAATTGTAATTGTTAGTTTATAACTATCTTTGATATTGGAGTTTTTATTCACCCTTCTATCACTCTTATCCCCTTCGTAGAAGGCGAAGACCGTACCATCACGCAACCATGACCCTTCAAAACGGAACGACATAGTTCACGGACTAATCTTTCCGCAGAGGGCACCCTGGTAAAACGTTGTATGTACTTTATTTCATCAAATCCTTTATGCAGGCTAGTCTTACGACAAATGTTTGTGTCATTATATACATATATACTGTATATATATATGTATATATGTATATATATAGATATATATAATATATATATATACATATGTATATATATATATATATGTATATATGTATGTATGTATGTATGTATGTATGTATGTATGTATGTATGTATGTATGTATGTATGTATAAGTAAAGGCATAAGAAGGTCTATGAGTTTTCTAACCAGTACTCTAAGGTTTGGGTCTTTTAATGTTCGTGGATGTGGTTTAAATGAGAGTAAAAGGGAAGAGATAGGCAGTATGTATGTGAGAAGAAAGATGGATGTGTTGGCATTGAGTGAAAAGTTGAAAAGGAGGGGGAATGTGAGTTTGGGAGTGTAGCTGGGAGGTTCTCGGGAGTGAAGAGAGGATGAGGGAGAGAAGGGGTGGCTATACTAGTAAGTGAAGAGATAGGTAAGCGCGTAGTGGAGTGGAAGGAGGTTTCTTCAAGATCAACGTGGATGAAGGTCAAACTGGGAAGGGTCATGTGAATATTTGTAAGTGCGTATGGGCCTGGCAGTGATAATAGCGTAGAAGAGATGGGAAGATTTTGGATGGATTTGAATGAGTGCATACAGGGATTAGGGAGAAATGTCAATGTAATGGTATCGGGAGCCTTTAATGCTAGCGTAGGAAATGAACCAATAGACGGAGTGATTGGGAAGTATGTAGTTCTAGGAAAAATCGTAATGAAGAGTTGATGCTGGAGTTATGTCTCGAAAGAGAGTTGATGATAGCAAATACTGTGTTTAGGAAAAAAGGCAAGCATAAATACACATGGGAGAGGGTGGTAGATGAAACGGTGGTAGATAGAGCGTTAGTAGACTATATAGTGGTAACCAGGAGTACAGTAAGAAGAGTTGAGAATGTAATTTTCCAAAGGGAGAGAGTAGGGAAATATCAGATAATTTTTCGGTGGAAGGTAAGTTAAGAGTGGAGAATAGGCGAAGAAATGGGAAAAGGGCAGAAGGTAGGGAGGTACTTAGAGTGAACTTCTTAAACGAGAAAGAAAAGGAAAAGGAGTATAAATAGAAGCTGAGAGAGGAGAGGGAGGGAGTGAAGGATAGAGTAGATCTAGGAGTGGAGGAGGAATGGGGATGGTTCAAGGAGGTGTGTGCAAAGATGGTGTGTGGAACAAGGAAGACGGGAGGAAATGGAAGGTTAGTGAGTGGTGGGATGAGGAAGCATAGAAGGATGTACAAGAGAAGGAGCAGGCTTTCATTTATTGGTTACAAATTAGGACGAGGGAATCATATGAGAGGTACAAATAAAGAGAAGAGAAGTAGAGCATAAGATAAAAGAGGCAAAGAGGATAGCATATATAAAATGTAGTAAGAGTATGACAGAAATTTTTTAAAGTAATAAAAAAAAATTTTTGAAAGGAAATTAAGAGGAAGAGGAGGCGAATCAATTAGAAAAGAAAAGGTAAAAGGTGCAGATGAAGAGATGATAATGGAAGGGAAGGTAGTGAGAGGAAGGCAAGCAGAGTATTTTAGGGAGTTGCTAAAAGTGAAGGAGGATAAAAAGAAAAAGGTAGTTGCAGTGGGAATCACTAAGAAAATGACAGTGAATAGTGAGGAAAATGGAGGAGAAATAAGGAAAAATGAAGTGAATCCAGCTGTTAAGAGGATGAGAGCAGGTAAAGCACCTGGGTTTAATGGATCCCATGTAGAATGTCTGAAACAATGAGGTACAGTGCTGATAGACTGGTTATTTAATGTTTGTTCAAGAGAGGTAGAGTGCCGGAGGAATAAAGGAGTTCCTGTATATATCCACTTTACAAGGGAAAAAGGGAAAAGTGTGAGTTTAGTAGTTTCAGAGGGATCAACTTGTTAAGTGTAGTTGGGAATGCTTATGATTGAGCGGATGAGGAGAGGAACAGAGGGGGTAATTGGTGAGGAACAGTGTGAGTTTAGGTTAGGTAGGGGTTGTGTAGATCAGATTTTTGTGGTAAGAAAGGTATGTGAAAAAGTTATAGGAAAAGGTAAGGATGTCTTTTTGGCTTTTATGGATCTGGAAAAGGCTTATGGCAGTGTAGACAGGAAGGCACTGTAGGAGGTATTGCAGATATATGGAGGAAAGCTGTTAAGAGCATTCGAGAGTTTTTATGAGAGTAGTAGAGCTTGTGTTAGGATTAGAAATGGAAAGAGTGAGTGGTTCGATGTAAAAGTGGGACTTCGTCAGGGATGTGTTATGTTGCCCTGGCTGTTCAATCTATACATGGATGGGGTGGTGCGAGAGGTGAATGCAAGGGTAGTGGGTCGAGGATTGGAGACGGTTAAAGAAAATGGAGAAAAGTGGGAAATAAGCCAATTGTTGTTTGCTGACGACACTGAGCTTGTAGCAGGATCAGAGGAGGGAATGAGGAAGTTAGTGACAGAGTTTGGGAAGGTGTGGGAAAGAAGGAAGTTGAAGATAAATGTGGGTAAACGTAAGGTGATGTACAATGGGAGAAAGTGGCACCAGACTGGAAGTGAGAATTAAGGGAGAGAGACTGGAGAAAGTGGATAGATTTAGATACTTGGGTGCGAATACTGTAGGAAAGGGAGAAGTGGAGGTGGAGGAAGAATGTAGATTGAGAGAAGCGAGTAAATTGCTTGGTGGATTAAAAAGTGAATGAGAAATAAACATTTGGGAACGGATGCTAAGAGGAGATTGTATGAAGAAGTAATTATGCCGACAGCACTGTATGGGGTAGTATGTATGAGAAATTGACGTAGACCGAGGGGATTTCTCCCTTCTTTTCCTTTTCTACATGAGGGAACGTAGAGGGGGGTCGCCGAATTAATATAAGGATTGTGTTGTGGCTGTGCTGTGCCTTGTGGCACTGCTTCTGACCCAGAGCAGTGAACAAGATGCAGGGATGACAGTAGGGGGCAAACAGCGTAATGGGAGTTGGGTATGTAGGGGATGGAATGGGTGGGAATGGTTTCTATGCCTTTTTCTTTTTGGCTACCTCCAGTGTAAGGGGAGAAAAGCCTTTCGTATATTTATAACAATGAATGAGTTCAAGTAAACAGGTTTAAATTGATCAAATATAAATATAAATATAAATATAAATATAAATATAAATATGAATATAAATATAAATATAAATATAAATATAAATATAAATATAAATATATAAATATAAATATAAATATAAATATAAATATAAATATAAATATAAATATAAATATAAATATAAATATAAATATAAATATAAATATAAGTACAAATATAAATATAAATATAAATACAAATACAAATATAAATATAGATGTAAACATAAATATAAATATAAATATGAATATGAATATAGATATAAACATAAATATATCTATAAATATGAATATAAATATAAATATGAATATGAATATAAAAATAGATATAAATATAAATATAAATATAAATGTAAATATAAATATAAATATAAATATAAATATAAATATATATATATAAATATAAATACATATATATATATATATATATATATAAATATAAATATAAATATAAATATAAATATAAATATATATATAAATATAAATATAAATATAAATATAAATATAAATATAAACATAAATATAAATATAAATATAAATATATATATGAATATAAATATGAATATAAATATAAATATAAATATAAATATAAATGTAAATGTAAATATAGATATAAATATAAATATAAATATAAATATAAATATAAATATAAATATAAACATAAATATATATATATAAATATGAATATAAGTATAAATATAAATATAAATATAAATATAAATATAAACATAAACATAAATATAAATATAAATATAAATATAAATATAAATATAAATATAAATATAAATATATAAATATAAATATAAATATAAATATAAATATAAATATAAATATAAATATATATATAAATATATGAATATAAATGTAAATATATATATATAAATATGAATATAAATATAAATGTAAATATAAATATATATATATAAATATAAACATATATATATATAAATATAAATATAAATATAAATATAAATATAAAAATAAATATAAATATAAATATAAATATAAATATAAATATAGATATGAATATAAATATAAATATAAATATAAATATAAATATAAATATAAATGTAAATATAGAAATCATATAAATATAAATATAAATATAAATATAAATATAAATATAAATATAAATATAAATATAAATATAAATATAAATATAAATATAAATATAAATATAAATATAAATATAAATATAAATATAAATATAAATATGAATATGAATATAAATATAAATATAAATATAAATATAAATATAAATATAAATATAAATATAAATATAAATATAATATGAATATAAATATAAATATAAATATATATATAAATATAAATATGAATATAAATATAAATATAAATATGAATATAAATATAAATATAAATATAAATATAAATATGAATATAAATATAAATATAAATATAAATATAAATATAATGCGTCGATAAGGGGAATCGGATAACTATCCTTCTTCCTTTAAGGCGATGGAAGTCCGTGCAGAGCCGCCACTTGCTATTCTCCTTAGGCACGAGCAGACAGGGTGAAGCCCATTGGGATGAACTGGGAACAGCTAAACCCGCCTCTAGTAGATAGTTGACCTCTGCTCGAAAAATCTGCATTTTTGATGGGGTAACTTATACGGACTCTGGCAGAGAAGATGAGTATTAGATTTGAGCAATACGCCATCCTCGGTGATGATACAGAAACCAGGGTGCTCTCTACATACCGTACCGTATTTGATGAGGAGTTGCATGATGTTATAGTGGTGCAATGGAGGAAGGTTAGAGAGTAATGTATCTGGATTTTCAAGTAAGGTGGAGTTAGGGGAA
>NC_134814.1:31957386-31962386 GCF_046742065.1 Oratosquilla oratoria | reverse complement strand
ACCTATCATTTTAATTTCCAAGTGGATTTATTACACATTTTGTGAATCACGTGTTTTTGTGATTTATTCACACACACACACACACACACACACACACACACACACACACACACACACACACACACACACACACACACACACACACACACACACACACACACACACACACACACACACACACACACACACACACACACACACATGTATATATATATATATATATATATATTATATATATATATATATATATATAGACATGGAGTTAAAAACGACAGTGTTGTAGTTATTCATTTTTTTCCTCGTCCCGAACTGCTTTGACTTTATCATCTGTGGTGTGAATACCATGTTTGTCTATAACATAACCTAGGAATTGGGTTTTAGATTTAAGGAAAGAAAATCTGGGCAAATTGAGTTTCAATCCGGCTTCAGCAAAACGTTGCAAGTCCATGTACAACTTATGGAAATGGCTTTCCACATCCTTGGAGACTAAGATTAAATCATCCAGGTAAAAAGAAAGTTCATTCCCCACTAGACCATGAAAATTTGAGTTAATCAAGTACTGTCAAGTCAAGGAAGTATTCTGCAAGCCCATGGGGCAACAAAGCCTTTCATAATATCCTGTTGGAGTCGAGAAAGCCGTGATATTCCGAGACTTCTCCTCCAAGGGGATCTGTCAAAAGCCCGCCCTTACAATGGACTGGAGAAGATCACTTAATACAGACAAAAGACAATGGTTTGTAATAGTGACCTCGTTGACTCGTCTATAATCAATAAGAGAAGAAGCTGCGAGTTCCTCTCTGAGTGAGACTCTTGTACAACGCCTTTACGTAACAGGTCGTCAACCAAGGACTGTGCTATAAGCCGACGACAGTGAGGTAACCTGTAAGCGGGAACGTGAACAGGACGAACACCTGGCTGAAGATCAATTCTTTGAACCACACAATCTGTAACACCCAATGGATTACCAAGTAAAGCCAGAGCTTGACGGTGGTTATCCATCAGTTCAGTGAGACAAAGCGTCTCATCAGGAAAATAAATCTCACTTACATAAGTTGCGAACTTGGAGTCCAAGTGATCTGTGCCGTTTGCTTGTGGAGACCGTAGCACAGAAGCTGCAATGATAGCGGGTGAATCCTTGAAAGCATCAACGTCATTTATTTCAAAGGAGCCTAAGTGACTACCAGGAGAGAGGGAGATAGAAGCACCCGTGACTTTAGTTAACATAGTTGTGGTAGCATAATCCTCACGAAGAGTGGAAAGAGTTCTTTCCAATGCTAAACGACGAACACGAACATAGTCAGGATTATATAAAACGTCAGACCTAATTTGAGCACCTGAAATGCTCACCGGAACTCGAACTAAACTCGAAGGTCCAATATGATGCTCTCCTAGGACAAGAGCAGCACAAGAAAGAGTAGAAGAATCAAAACGATTAGAAATCTTTGAAGGCAAGTATAACAAAGGATTACAAAGGTGGAGCATGCCGACAGGAGACCTTTTGGCCCATAACAAGGTCGGATGCGAAAAAATATATATAATAATGACAAGGTCGGATGTGAACAAATATATATAATAATGACAAGGTCGGATGCGAAAAAATATATATAATAATGATAAATAAGTAAACAAATAAAAACATAGTAATATAAATAATAATAAATGAAATAGATAAATGCATAGGTATAGTTGAATAATAAGGAAGCAGGCAAATTTTAAAAAAAAAAAAAAAAAAAAAAAACTACATATAACTACACGGTAAAGGAAACATGGACTGGAGGTGAAGCTTTTATTCCTGACGTTTCGTCTATCGACTTTCTCAAAGACGATAGACGAAACGTCAGGAATAAAAGCTTCACCTCCAGTCCATGTTTCCTTTACCGTGTCTATACAACTTGTTCACATGGATTTTCATTTACATATAACTAATAATAAATGTGAATCAAACAAATAATAATAAACAGACAAATGATAACAAAACAAATAAATAATATAAAATAAATGACAGCCATTACAGCATCTTGCTTAGGTGTTTACTTAAATGATTCTTAAAGCTTTGAACTTAAGAACATTGCACTTGCTTCTGCAGGAATCTTATTCCACTCATTAACTACACGGTTGGCGAAATTGTCTCTATCCACTTCCAAATTAAATATATTTCCTGACAGTTTGAGACCATTGTTTCTTGTCAGATTCTCATTCGGTATGTACGGTTTGATCATGCGCAGAAGGGGAGCTGCAAATGGAAACTGGCCTATCCGTTGCAGGAATAACAGAATTATGGAAGGTCACTACACGGCACCCAAGAGATATATCTATCCCATGAGCTGTAAGAGCATCAGTACACCAAGAGGCAATCACACATAAGAGCAATTCCAGAAACAACAACAAATGTAACATGGAAAAAGGTAGCATACAAGGATAACCGTAAGGGAATACAAACAGGCACAGGAATACGTAAGGGAAAACCTTAGACAGAATGCAAACTATTACAAAGAAGAGATAAAGGGATATTGTACAAGCCCCGGAGAGCATAATAATTCTTTCTACCTTAAGACTATATTCTGCACCAGTATCTACAGTGACTAAGATAGGTGTGTTCTCCGTAAGAAATTGGAAGGTGAGTAAGTGAGAAAACTCAGTAACCACCAAAGGGTTAATCTGAGATCGGACATTACTGCTGAATTCTTTGGTTTGTGATACAGGCACTGGTGAAAATAGGACTGAGGTTGTTTAAGTTGATGTCTCAGCTCAAAGTCTCAAAATCTTTAAACACTGATAAGTCGAATGTTTACAATGACCATGGATATGACAGTAGCTAAATTTATCCTGAGGTTGTACCCTAGAGAGATCATGTGTTACGTTAGAAGAGGCATCAGATAAATTTATAAGGGACTGCCTTAGTATGTGCTCATGATGCCTACGGCGAAAGAAAAAAGTACTTGAGTGACCTGACTTGTTACAATAGGTACAAGTAGGTACAAGAGGTGTAAATATAGCTGAAGGAGAACTTTGAGTAGGCACTGATGACGGAGGGGTGGAGGAAGAGAACTAGTAACATTGGTATATTGATGTGCATTGCTTAAACCCTTGTCACCGCACAAATATTTTGTATTCGTGAATTATACGCGAAGCAATAGTAAAGTAATCTTTTTTCCGTCGGGGAATTCGTGGAACATGCGGCCGAGGAATTTTGGACGCGGAGCGATCTTTGAAGGGTTAAGAAAATTAGCACAACCAAAAGTTCGCGTATCTGACGCGTACCATGCGGTAATCGTACGGAGAATTGACGGAGAGCATACGGAATTGGTCGGGAAGTGTTCGTTTTAATCATGGAGTTGACAGAGAAATCGGTAATTTTACGATCATTTCCCGACAACCGCCGACTATTCAACGAACATTTAACTTCCGTATCGCTATTGTAAACCGTCTGTTTCACGTCTACACCGTTCATTCCGCGTTTGATTTCCGTATTTGACGCATAAATACCGCACAATCCCGTTAAGAACACTACTAAATCACGAACAATACACTACCGCTTTACGTTTATCATCGGGGAGCATACGTGCTTTGGTAGTTTATTTCGTGAAACGTTCGGGCAATTGGGCCAAATTTGACGTGGTCGGGGATATACGGGAAGTGTTATCGGAACAGTAGTGATGCATGCGGAAACTGTTAGTTAAACATACGCTATTTATTCGTTAAAGCTCCCCGACTAAAAAAAATTCACCCCATTTCTGCCCGATCTCTCCACGATCAAGCCATTTTTGTGCGGTAAGCATTCAGTTTTCATGCGGAATCCCTGTGTGACAAGGTCTTAATACATAAGGAACCAGAAGGCACTTCCTTTATTTTACTTGAAAGCCTTGATGCAAAAGATAATAGGGACTCATTCGTCTTACAGCTAAGGGAAGATGCCTCTTTCTTCTCAAAAGATACCAATAATATACTACTAAAAATAATTTCTAAAAATAAGGCGGAACCTATCTAAAGTGATAGCATGTTTATCTACCCATTCTGAATGAAAAGGAAACTCTAAGGCTTTGACAGCTATCTTGCTGGCCTGGGCCTTGGCACGCATATAGTTAAGAGTGCCCAAGTGGGATATAAATACATCAGCCAACTTAAAACACAATTGAAAATTATTACCTACACGAAACTGACAACATCTCAGCTGCCAATGAATTTGGTGCAAGTTGTGATCTCACGAATGATATTTTTTCAGGCCCAGTCGAAACATTTTATTCATTATACTATCCTCACACTGACGAATAAAATCAGCAGCCTTATACTGGAGATCCTGGCCAGAAAACTTAACAATGCAACAAAGTGAATGTATGAGCCATGGTCTCAGATGGATTTTGAGGGACAGGAAATTATGCCAATTTCTGCTTAGACATTTGAAATAGGGCAAGGTAACTATAATCCAATCCTTAATAGCATTAAAAAATGTTCTCTACGTACATTAATAATGGTGATCATGTAGAAATTCACAGCACGAACTGGAAACTTTTGACTGGAAGAACGTAAACAATAATATAAAATTTCCATGCCTCACATATATAAGAAAACTGTAAAGCATGGGGTAACTATGCAAATTTCTAAAGGAAAAATGGCTTAATGTGACGTCACAAATATGGCCACCACTGGCATAACAAGATAAAAACAAATATGGCCGCCTCTAACATAACCTGGGGAGAGAAATGAATTATTGATACATTATTACACTATAGGCACAATAATACAGTATGACATGCATGCATAACCAACAAAAGTACAGGCTTGAACACTAATGGAAAAAATCACTGAAAAGGTAGCGAAACTTTGGTCGACATGGAGACAATTTACATACATATAATGTGTTCAATAATCCTTTTCCATCCGGGCTCCAGATTAAAGCAAACACACGGAGTAACAGTATGTGATCTTTTTATGAACGCACATGAAGGTTGTGGGAATAAAAGTTAAAAACAACATGCTAAGACGAAGACCATGTGGGATCA
>NC_134814.1:31942386-31952386 GCF_046742065.1 Oratosquilla oratoria | reverse complement strand
GACACCAAGCATCGTCTCACGACAGCACTCCGTCTATTGGTTCATTTTTTACGCTAGCATTAAGGTCTCCCAATACAACTACATTGACATTTCTTCCTAATCCCTTTATGCACTCATTTATATCTACCCAAAAAGCCTCCCTTTCCTCTACGCTCTTCTCACTATCAGGTCCATACGCACTTACAAAAACCCACATCTCCCTTCCCAGCTTCACCTTTATCCACATCAACCTTGATGAAACCTCCTTCCACTCCACTACCCGCTTACTTATCTCTTCACTTACTAATATAGCCATCCCTTTTCTCCCTCGTCTCCTCTTCACTCCTGAGAACCTCCCAGCTACACTCTTAAATTCATATTCCCCTTCCCTTTCAACTTAGTTTCACTCAATGCCAACACATCCATCTTTCTTCTCACAAAAATACTGCCTATCTCTTCCCATTTACTCTCATCTGTACCACATCCACGCACATTAAAAGACCCAAACCTTAGGATACTGGTTGGAAAACTCCCAGACCCTCCTATGCCTTTAATTAATTTATTTATTTATTTATTTTATATGTATATATATATATATATATATATATATATATATATATATATATATATATATATATATATATATATATATATAAGGAATGTACCCTTTTAGGGCTACAGGTAGCAAGACTCCTAACCCCATCCCCCGTCACGTTTTTTGTCGCCTATTATGACTCAAGTGGAAAGACTTGGTGGTAGCATTCTCTTCCACCACAACAGGGTAGACGAAAAAAGTAAAGGAATATTCAGAGAAATGGTATAGGACAGTAGCAAGAGGTTGGGGGACAGCATAACAGAGGGATAGTCGTAGTATATAAAGTATCATAATTTCTCTAAAATCAGAGTTTTCCTCTATCACAGAAAAATAATGTGTGACTGGTCCGTAGGGGGGCCCCATATAGACCCTAAATTTTCAGCTGCATGCTACTTTGCCACAATAACAAGGAGCCAATACCACAGACGGGTTTATATATATATATATATATATATATATAGATATATATATATACATATATATATGTATATATATATATATATGTATATATATACATACATATACATATATATATATATTTATACATACATACAGTATATATTTATATATATATATATATATATATATATATATATATATATATATATATATATATGTGTGTGTGTGTGTGTGTGTGTGTGTGTGTGTGTGTGTGTGTGTGTGTGTGTGTGTGTGTGTGTGTGTGTGTGTGTGTGTGTGTGTGTGTGTGTGTGTGTGTGTGTGTGCAAGCAATCACATCACTGTGATACAAAAAAATGCAAAATAACCACAGGAGAAAGGAAACTTGTAGACAGTAAGTACTTTCGTATATTACATCTTCAGACTAACTGACAAGAGATACAGAGTATGGGTTTTAAATAGAAGCATCAGGTGTCAACCATAGGGGGGGAAGGGGGAAGACAATACAATGTGAGGAGGGAGGATGACCTTACCCCTATCGACCTTACCCACACAAGGGTCAATCTGGCGGAAAGATCTCAGTGACCATTGGGGTTATCAATTTATCACATTTAAAATGACCATAGCTTAAATTTACGTTTGTGTCAAACGTGCCTGATATTAAGCAAGATTCTATAATATTTCTTTCTTGCAAGTTTTTCCCTTTAGCTAAAATTGTTGCCTTAGACCAATCAATCTGATGGTTGTTTAATGATTTATGTTGGAATAACGCATTGTTTTCCTGGGCAGATCTCACACTATATTTATGTTGGGAAATCCTTGTTTCCAAGCTTTTCCCAGTTTGTCCAATATAAAATTTATTACAATCTTTGCAAGGAATTTTATAGACCACACCGTTGTTGTTAGGAGGGCTGTTCTTAATTAAAGTTTTCTTAAATGGTGTGGTCATATTTAAAGGCTACTTTGATATCCAATTTTTCTAGTAGATTAACAATACTAAGAAAATTTTCATGGAAAAGAAGGACAAGTGTATTTAGTTGTTCATGGTTTCTTAGTTCTTAGTGACACTGATTAAGAATATGAATAGGATATTTTAACTTTTCCCCAATATTCCGGATAGTTCTAAATTCATCATCGATCTAATCAGGATCTGAAATCCTGTAAGCTCTCAAGTACATGGAAATAAAAACTGTTATTTTTACATTGATGTGGTGATTGGAATAAAAATGAACATAGGAAAGAATATTTGTAGGTTTTTTATAGACTTTAGTTTTTATTTTCTATTTCAAGAGTGAAGTTAATGGAGGGTACTAATGAATTTAGATTAACAAGGAAATCATCAATGGAATGGTTATTAGGCCAAAAATACAAAACATCGTCTACATATCTGAACCAAATAACTTTTTTATCTTTAATAGTTGGTAATAAATATTTTTCAAAATATTCCATGTAGATGTTAGCTAAACCGGTGATAGAGGATTTCCCATAGCCATCCCGAAAGTCTGTGTGTAATATTTTCCCTCGAAGACAAAAGAAGAATTATTTGCACACAGACTTATTAATCTAATAAAATTTTTACAAGGGATACCATCAATACTGTTACCTAGAATATTTGGGAGAAAGGTTAAAACATCTTTAATTGGGACATGTGTAAAAAGCCCAGTGACATCGAAGCTAACTAATTTGTAAGGATAGTCAATGTTAAGAGATTTAATCTTTTGAATCAAGTCTTCACTATTTTGAATAAATGAGTTAGAAATAGTGCCTACAAATAGAGAAAGCTTTGTCACAAGCCACTTAGAAAGCTTATAGCTTACAGATCCTACAGAACTGATGATGGGCCTAATGGGATGATTTGGTTTGTGAGTTTTAATAAGCCCATACAAATAAGGTGTTGAAGGATTTTGTATTACCAAATCCCTACTACCTGATCGACTTGTCAATGTGGATGGTCAACCCTTCGGAGAATACGAGAGGCTCACCCTAAGAAGATGCATAGAAGTTACGGAAGAGGAAGTCAAAAATAAGTTCAAGATTTCCGACCTCAAGAAAAAGTGCCTTCTTGTTGTACCAGAAGATCGACAAATAGTGGTTTCTCATTGTTACTCAGTGCTTTCTAGTGAAATTAGTGATGCCCAACAAAAACATGAACACAAATTACAACATTTGATTGAAAATAGTTAATGGAACAAACATTTTAATCCTGATTGTGTTTTGAACTTGTCTTCCAAAGTTTTGGACAATAATACTTTATGTGCTTTAGGTTATGGGATATCTTTTGCTTACAGTAAAAAAATAAATCCTGTTGACATTGGGGTGTCTCTTTTCAAATTTGAAAAACATTCGAGTGAAAATAGTGCCTTGCTTAATTGTAAAGATAACACTTTCCCTAGAAGATTTGTTAAAGCTTTGTTAATTTTAAAGAAAGATACATCTCTACGCATAACTAAGGCTGATAAAAGCAATACCTTGGTTATTATGGATAAAAGTTATTATGATAACAAAGTATTTGATCATCTACAAGATAAAAACACTTATTCCGAACTTAACACAGATCTCCGGAGGGTTGACCATCCACATTGACAAGTCGATCAGGTAGTAGGGATTTGGGAATACAAAATCCTTCAACACCTTATTTGTATGGGCTTATTAAAACTCACAAACCAAATCATCCCATTAGGCCCATCATCAGTTCTGTAGGATCTGTAAGCTATAAGCTTTCTAAGTGGCTTGTGACAAAGCTTTCTCCATTTGTAGGGACTATTTCTAACTCATTTATTCAAAATAGTGAAGACTTGATTCAAAAGATTAAATCTCTTAACATTGACTATCCTTACAAATTAGTTAGTTTCGATGTCACTGGGCTTTTTACACATGTCCCAATTAAAGATGTTTTAACCTTTCTCCCAAATATTCTAGGTAACAGTATTGATGGTATCCCTTGTAAAATTTTTATTAAATTAATAAGTCTGTGTGTAAATAATTCTTCTTTTGTCTTAGAGGGAAAATATTACACACAGACTTTCGGGATGGCTATGGGAAATCCTCTATCACCGGTTTTAGCTAACATCTACATGGAATATTTTGAAAAATATTTATTACCAACTATTAAAGATGAATAAGTTATTTGGTTCAGATATGTAGACGATGTTTTGTGTTTTTGGCCTAATAACCATTCCATTGATTATTTCCTTCTTAATCTAAATTCATTAGTACCCTCCATTAACTTCACTCTTGAATTAGAAAATAACAACAGTTTGCCCTTTTTAGATATTCAAATATATAATTAGAGATAATGGTACTCTGAAAACTAAAGTCTATAGAAAACCTACAAATATTCTTTCCTATGTTCATTTGTATTCCAATCACCACATCAATGTAAAAATATCAGTTTTTATTTCCATGTACTTGAGAGCTTACAGGATTTCAGATCCTGATTTTGTCGATGATGAATTTAGAACTATCCGGAATATTGGGGAAAAGTTAAAATATCCTATTCATATTCTTAATCAGTGTCACAACACCGCCAAGAAACGCTTTCACAAAACTTGCAATCAAGAACTAAGAAACCATGAACAACTAAATACACTTGTCCTTCCTTTCCATGAAAATTTTCTTAGTATTGTTAATCTACTCAAAAAATTGGATATCAAAGTAGCCTTTAAATATGACCACACCATTAAGAAAACTTTAATTAAGAACAGCCCTCCTAACAACAACGGTGTGGTCTATAAAATTCCTTGCAAAGATTGTAATAAATTTTATATTGGACAAACTGGGAAAAGCTTGGAAACAAGGATTTCCCAACATAAATATAGTGTGAGATCTGCCCAGGAAAACAATGCGTTATTCCAACATAAATCATTAAACAACCATCAGATTGATTGGTCTAAGGCAACAATTTTAGCTAAAGGGAAAAACTTGCAAGAAAGAAATATTATAGAATCTTGCTTAATATCAGGCACGTTTGACACAAACGTAAATTTAAGCTATGGTCATTTTAAATGTGATAAATTGATAACCCCAATGGTCACTGAGATCTTTCCGCCAGATTGACCCTTGTGTGGGTAAGGTCGATAGGGGTAAGGTCATCCTCCCTCCTCACATTGTATTGTCTCCCCCCTTCCCCCCCCACCATGGTTGACACCTGATGCTTCTATTTAAAACCCATACTCTGTATCTCTTGTCAGTTAGTCTGAAGATGTAATATACGAAAGTACTTACTGTCTACAAGTTTCCTTTCTCCTGTGGTTATTTTGCATATATATATATATATATATATATATATATATATATATATATATATATATATATATATATGCAGAAAAAACCACTGGGAAATAAGAAGCTTAGTCCGAACGTTTTCGTCTATTTAAGACATTATCAAGGAATACACAGTTACAGAGACAAAGGTGGATATATATACATAAAGTAAAAGACAAGCTAGGAACATGGGAAGTACACACAAGATGCTTCACAATCAGGTAGAGCCGATGTTTACATATACGGACGTTTGGTCCATGACGTTACGTCACCCCCGCTTAGTAGCACTTGGAGAAGTTCTTACAATTTTATCAATAACAAAATCATCAAGTTTAAATAATCCTAAACTTAAATTGATATTATTGTCAAAGGTTTGTTTAATATGACTGGATTCGATGATGTTTCTTTCTAATAAGGATCTACAAGAAATTATTACATTCGAATTATCCCAGTCAATAGGATGATTGTGGTCTCTTACATGGACAAAAAGGCCACTGGAACTTTGCCCACTCCTTACACTATATTTGTGCTGATTTATCCTAGTTTTTAAGTCTTTACCAGTTTGGCCGATATAAAATTTGTTACATTTAAGGCATGGAATAGAGTAAACACAACCCTCGTTTGCTTCAGGTGAATTTTTAATGAGCTTACTTTTTATAGTATTATTTTTGAAAACCAAGTTGATGTTGAATTGTTTGAGAATATTAGGCAGATCAATTAATTTCTCACTATAAGGAAGAACCAAAAGGTTCTTTTTGTCAAATACTTTTCTTACGTGTGAGGTGTTATGGAAAGTTTTGTAAGCCATTTTATGAGAAGTGTTTACTAAGTGCTTTGGATATTTTAATTCAGAAGCTATGCTATAAATCTTCTTCAGCTCATCATCCAAAAATTCCAGGCTACATATCCTGTAAGCGCTAAGGAACATAGAACTGAAGACAGAAAGTTTTGTCTTCTGATGATGAGCCGAGTAAAAGTGGACATATGATGCGACATTAGTAGGTTTTCTATAAACGTCATATTTAAATTGTTTACCATTTCGATGAATTAAAATATCAAAAAATGGCAACTTATTCTCTATTTCTATTTCAAAAGTAAATTTGATTGAAGGGACCATACCATTTAGTTTTTCAAGAAATAAATCTAAGTTACGATTAACTGGCCAAAGACACAAGATATCATCAACATATCTTTTCCACACAACTTGTTGGGGAAGAATCCTAGGTAGTAGTTTCATCTCAAAGAATTCCATGTACAAGTTACTAAGTAATGGGGACAGAGGATTTCCCATTGCCATACCAAATTTTTGTACATAGAATTCACCATTAAAAACAAATTTACAATTTACAATACACAACTTAATAAGTTCAATTATGGTTTTAGCTGGAAGTGGCAAGTCATGTTTTGATAATAATTCTTCTTCAAGATATACCAATAAGTCAATTACGGGGACACGGGTGAAGAGCGAGGTTATATCAAAACTAACTAGTTTAAAATCATAACTGATTTCTAGATTATTCAAATAATTAATAAAATCAACATTATTTGTGACGTGGGAAGAAGATATAGTACCCACTAAAGGACTCAAAATAGTAACAAGCCATTTGGACAAATTGTAAGTGACGGATCCTGTGGAACTGATGATAGGTCTAACTGGATAACCAGGTTTGTGGGTCTTAATCAATCCATACATGTAGGGCAAGGAAGGGGACAACGAAGAAAAATGTTTTATCAGATGTTCATGCCCTTTCAGAATCTTTTTAACATTGCGATTAAACTCACTGTTTACAGATTCAAGCGGGATTTTAGTAAGCTCTGTATATGTTTCACAATCTCCCAATAATGTTCCCAATTTTCGATGTAATCTAATTTATTAAGAATGACAATGCAATTACTTTTATCAGCTCTAGTGATGTGTAACTGTTCATCTCTTTTTAACTCACGGTAAGACTTAAAAAACCTTTTAGGACAATTTGGAATACCGGGTGCTGATAAAGAAGCATATACAAAACCCTTGCTGATGTTGACATTTTGAGTAGAGACTTCACCAAATTTTTCTAAGTTGCAAAACCCTTTGGCCACATTAACATAGTCAACTTCGTGTTGAGTTGCTGCGAAACTAAGACCATATCCTAAAGCACATTTTGTAGCACTATTTAGAGGTTTATCAGATAAATTTATAACAAAATTAGGGTTGGCATGCTTGGACCAATCACTGTCTTTAATCAATAGAGACAGTTTTTTGTTAAGTTTCTCACTAAGAACGTTACACGAATGTCTTAATTTACTATAACAATAATCAAGTAGTCTATGTTTCCAATTTTCTGGGATAGCTCTTTGAAAATTATTTCTTAAAGATTTAGTCATATTAAAAGATTCACGAACTTCAATTCTGGTAATATCAATATGCTTTTGTAAGATTATGCGGTGAAATTCTTCAAAGGGTTTATCACACATCCTCAACAATCGATTGTTCAAAATCGATTTAGGCACAACCTGTTCTTGTAGGCAATTTTTCAAGAAATGAAGACGGAGTTTAGTCTTGTGCGATTTGATGAGTGAAGAACAAAACGATGAGACGATAGGAGTTTAGTAACTTGTACATGCTATAAATCTTCCTCAGCTCATCATCCAAAAAAGTAAGCTCATTAAAAATTCACCTGAAGCAAACGAGGGTTGTGTTTACTCTATTCCATGCCTTAAATGTAACAAATTTTATATCGGCCAAACTGGTAAAGACTTAAAAACTAGGATAAATCAGCACAAATATAGTGTAAGGAGTGGGCAAAGTTCCAGTGGCCTTTTTGTCCATGTAAGAGACCACAATCATCCTATTGACTGGGATAATTCGAATGTAATAATTTCTTGTAGATCCTTATTAGAAAGAAACATCATCAAATCCAGTCATATTAAACAAACCTTTGACAATAATACCAATTTAAGTTTAGGATTATTCAAACTTGATGATTTTGTTATTGATAAAATTGTAAGAACTTCTCCAAGTGCTACTAAGCGGGGGTGACGTAAAGTCATGGACCAAACGTCCGTATATGTAAACATCGGCTCTACCTGATTGTGAAGCATCTTGTGTGTACTTCCCATGTTCCTAGCTTGTCTTTTACTTTATGTATATATATCCACCTTTGTCTCTGTAACTGTGTATTCCTTGATAATGTCTTAAATAGACGAAAACGTTCGGACTAAGCTTCTTATTTCCCAGTGGTTTTTTCTGCATATTATTTTCACGTGTGCCTTGTGAATTACTGCAATATATATATATATATATATATATATATATATATATATGCATATATATATATGTATATATGTATGTGTGTGTGTGTGTGTGTGTGTGTGTGTGTGTGTGTGTGTGTGTGTGTGTGTGTGTGTGTGTGTGTGTGTGTGTGTGTGTGTGTGTGTGTGTGTGTGTGTGTGTGTGTGTGTGTGTATGTGTGTGTGTGTATGTATATATGTATATATTATTAAGTATAGATATCTGCTGTATTTTCTAGGGTGATTTCATGTATACATATTTTTCTCCACTTTTATGTGTACACTATGGTGTGTGTGGAGCAATTTATCCTTTTTATTTTGTTAGTCTCTGTCATTTATTTATTTATTTATTTATTTACTTTTTTCGTTTTTCGAAGGGGCCACCAAGTGGTGGTGGCCGAGCGATGTAATTGTATCGTATCATTATGTGTAATATGTTTACGTATTGCGTTGGAGCATCGTACAGCTACTATTGTGTATTATACAATACTTGCGAATTATTCATTTGCGTTTGTGTTTTTTCATTGCATAATTGTCATAGATTTTGTTGTATATTAATTTTGTTGTTATTATTGTTTTATTTAATTACAATTCTGTGTGCCTTTGTAAGAAGAACTAAGTGAGTCAGTTATGTTTCCCGCGTCGACTCAGTGCTTGGCGTACAATTGTTACTTCGTTTTCTTTCTGTGTGCAGGCATTTGTCATTGTAGTGCTGTATCTCGTTGTGATTAATATAATTATTTAATTATTCTTATTCTTTAATTTAGCCACCCCACTGCACTATCTATCTATCTCTCTTTCTAATAAAAAAAATATGGCGTAGGGACTTTAAGACCTTTATAACATAAAAGATTGCACTGAACATAAATCAGAGTAGAAATGACATTGTGGTTTCAGGAAGAAGACTTAACTACGTCTTACGGGGGTAATCGTATATGACACATTTGGAAAAAATAAAAATAAGGTGATTGATGCCTAACTATGGTCATTATATATAGATAATCTGTTTACTGAAAGATTAATGTACTACAATCTGAATTTTTAAGAATAAGATAGATAAATATGTAATCAGGAGGCTAACTTACAATTTACAGTATATAAGCATTTGGTTTTTTGACTAATTAAACTTTCATTCATAAAGTTAGTATTCCATTTTGTGTTTTTATATCTATTATTATTTTTCGTTTACATAATCATCTACATATATACAGACCTTTATTTAAATATTTACCTAATTATATATAAGAATGCTTTATATGTGCGTTTATCTATACAGAACATAAATATTTTATTTTTTGATTGATTAAATTGTCACTCATATAGTTACTACATAGATTAGTGATCTATGTTATATTTTCATATTTATTAATTAATCATTTGTAGCTACCTCCTTGTTTTTCTTTAATCAATCACTTATCATCTGGTTTAGCTACTAATCTATCATCTATTTATCAAATCATAATCATAGTAATACATTTTGTTTTTTTATAT
>NC_134814.1:31929886-31939886 GCF_046742065.1 Oratosquilla oratoria | reverse complement strand
AATATAGTACAGAGAAGACCAGACAAATTAAGATTAAATTCAGGTCACAAACGACGGCAGAGAATATCTTGTCCAAAACAGGAAAACTAACAACAAGTGAACAATATAAAAAGGTATGGATATAAAGGGAAATGAATAAAGAGGAAAGAGAGGAGGAAATAAGGAAAAGACATGAAGCTAAGAAAAAAAAAAAACGAGACCAGAACGGAGACAGAAAAACAAGAATTCTACTGGTGAGTAGTGAATATGAAATTGAAGCAATGGAAAATAACAGAGAGAAACACAAAAGATACAGAGAATACAATGGAAATAACAGAAAGTTAAAAATATCCTACACAAATATAGATGGATTAATAACAGGACTGAATGAACTGAACAAATATCTGAAAGAAAAAGATCCGGACATAATGGGAATTGTTGAGACAAAATTAAAAGGTCCACTACCACCCAACAGCATAGGACACAATGCATATAATTATTGGATTAGAAACAGAGAGAAAAAATAAGGGGGTGGAGTTATGTTCTTGACTAAGAAGGATATAAGCGTGAAGAGTGTCACATATGGGAACAATAGAGTAGAGATGATCATGATAGAAGTAGAAGATAGAGATAAGAAGAGCAGAAAGTTTTTAATAAACTACGTGCCCCCAAAAACAGCCTCGTGGAAAGAGAATGAACATAAAAGCATGTTAGAAGACACAAGAATAACACTAAACAAGATAATGGAAGATGGAGGAAGAATAGTTATGATGGGCGACTATAATTGCAAAGAAATATGCTGGGAAGAGATGACCATAAAGGGTGGAGAAGATTCATGGGGAAGTGTTCTACTTGAGATGATTACTGACCACACAATGACACAATGGATCCAAGAGAACACTAGGTATAGAAATGAAGAAGAACCATCGAGACTAGACCTAATAATCACATCAGAACCTGAAATAGTGGAAAAGATAGAATACCAGGCACCAATAAGCAAAAGTGACCACATATTGATAGAACTAGAACTAAATGAGAATAAAATACATGAAAAGAAATGAACAATATAGAAAAGGAAGATTGATGTATGAAAAAGCAAATTTTGATAAAATAAGAGAATTCTTCCAAAATGAAAACTGGGAAAGAATACACAAAGAAGAAACAACAGTAGAAGAGAAATGGAATATTTTGACAAAAATCTATAAAAAAGGAGTAGAAAAGTATGTCCCAAGACAAAAACAGGAAAAAGAATATGTAAAGTGCTGATACAATAAAAGTTGTAGGGAGATAAAAGATAAAAGAGACAAAGCCTGGGCCAAATGGAAGAAAAACAGAAGACCAGAAAAATGGAAAATATATACTTGTTATAGAAATGAATATGTACAAGCGTGCAGAGAGGAAAAGAGAAAATATGAAAAAGATGTCATAGAAAAATGTAAAGATCAACCAAAACTATTCTGCAGATTTGTAAACAACAAACTGAAAAACAAACAAGATTTGGAGAAATTAAGACAAGGAGGAGTTGAATACACAGAGGAAATTGAAATGGCGGAAATTATGAACAAACATTTTAAATCTGTGTTTATAAGAGAGAACATACAACCTGAAGAGATTGAATGGAAAGAGAAAGTCCCTCCTATGAAAGAAATATAAGTAACAAAGAATGAAATATTGAACCACTTGAGTAATCTTGATGTCAGAAATCGCATGGACCAGATGAAATAGCAAACTGGATTCTGAAAGAATGCAGGAATGAACTGGCAGACATAATACATAGCATAATAAACAGTTCCTTGAAAGAAGGAAAAGTTCCAGAAGATTGGAAAAAAGCAAATATAGTACCTATATATAAAGGGGGAAATAAAGAAGACTCTAACAACTATAGGCCAGTCTCTCTAACAAGTACAATAGCAAAAATTTGTGAAAGAATTGTCAAAAATAGATGGGTAAAATATTTAGAAAAAAAAAAAAACAACGTGCTCAATCCAAGACAATTTGGATTCAGACAAGGACGATCATGCGTCACCAATTTAATATGTTTCTATTCAAGGCTAATAGATATAATACAAGAAAGAGATGGATGGACTGATTGTGCATTTCTAGACCTAAAAAAAGCTTTTGACAAAGTACCACATAAGAAGTTGCTTAAGAAATTAGAAACTGAAGGAGGAATACAGGGCAAACTGCTAAATTGGATGGAAGACTTTTTGCAAGAAAGAAAAATGAGAGTAGTGATAAGAGACCAACACTCAAAATGGGATGAAGTAATAAGCGGTGTTCCACAAGGAGCAGTTCTGGCCCCAATAATGTTTGCTATATATATTAATGATATGGATGAAGGAATTGAAAGCTATATGAGCTTCTTTGCAGATGATGCAAAACTATTGAAAAAAGTGAACACGGAAGAAGATTGTGAATCACTACAGAGAGATCTAAATAAAGTACAGGAATGGAGTAGGAAGTGGGAGATGGAGTTCAATACAAAGAAGTGTAGTATAATGGAATTTGGAAAAAGTAAAAACAGAATAACAGGATCATATAAACTGGGAGAAGAAGGAATAAAAAAAGTAGAAAATGAAAAAGACCTGGGAGTCATTGTTATGAATAATATGTCACCTGAGAAACATATAAATAAGATTTTTGGAGAAACCTATAATTTAATAAGAACAATCAAAGTTGCATTTACATACATGGATGAAGAAATGGTGAAGAAAATTCTAATCACCCTGATAAGACCAAGATTGGAATATGCAGCAACGATATGGTCACCAAGTACAAAAAAAATGTATAATTTTTTTTTAAATACAAAGAGCAATTACAAAATTGGCACCTACACTCTCAAAACTATCATATGAAGAGAGACTAGCAAAACTTGAACTACAGACACTAGAGCAAAGAAGAGAGAGAGGAGATTTGATAGCTATTTACAGAATCACGAAAGGCATAGAAATTACTGATAGAGAGAATCTGATAAAATGGGATGAGAGAAATACAAGAGGACATGGAAATAAAATAAAAAAAGACAGCTATAGAAGAGACATGAAAAAGAACAGCTTTCCTCACAGAGTAATAGACAGTTGGAACAAGTTAGATGAGAAAGTGGTGTGTGCAAAAAACAATACATGAATTTAAAAATAGTTTAGATAAAACGAGAAATGAAAACGGGACACCACGAGCATATCTCCCCTTCCCGTAGAATACAACTAGGTAAATACAACTAGGTAAATACACACACACGCACAAAACACACAAACACACACACACACACACACACACACACACACACACACACACACACACACACACACACACACACACACACACACACACACACAGACACACACACACACACACACACACACACACACACACACACACACATACACACACACACACACACACACACACATATATATATATATATATATATATATATATATGTATGTATATATATATATATATATATGTACATAAAAGTAGATATATATATATATATATATATATCTCTATATATGTGTGTGTGTGTGTGTGTGTGTGTGTGTGTGTGTGTGTGTGTGTGTGTGTGTGTGTGTGTGTGTGTGTGTGTGTATAAATATAAATATAAATATGAATATAAATATAAATTGTTACGGGCTGGCTGGTTAGTGAAGAGACGTTACGTATAACGGATAAGTGCTTAAGAACCAGCTCACTTCTAGAAGCCACTGTAGGACTGAACTATCTGGTCAGGGCCTAGATAATTAGTAAGACTAGAAGTAAAGGTAACAAAGAAGATTCCAGGAAAGGAATATTAAACTAGCGATAAAACTAGTAAACGAAATTATTAATATGGAAAATATTTTACAGGCAATCAACACAAAAGAGAATGGGCAGGTGGGTCAATGGGACCGTTACATGATTATAAGAATATGGAAATTATCGTTCAAATAAGAAACACAAGATAAGTATACAATATGGTACTATCTAAGTACAAAGAGATCAGGAACATGCATCAGAATAAGTAATAAGTACAAATATAAGTAAAGTAATGCAATGTATATCAGACACGTAATGTAGGCAAAAAGGGTGATCACTTCACACCAATCGTCTCATGAGTCTAAACTTCCAGTTTTTATCAAGAGATAAGATATGCGAGAAATGACAAGGAGTCAGCGATTTCCACCGCTTATATACCATTGGACCGGAAGCGGGATACTTCCGGTTAAGGGTGCGGGTGAGGAGGAGGGTAAGTTAACACACGTCAACATGAGTAGTTTTAGGACCCTCGACTCGCTTGAACAATCTACTTATTTAGTAACTGTCAAATCTGTGCGCTCCGAACTATTCAGGATTTCGCTTGTCTGTTTGTTCTACAAGAGTGCGCACCTCTCTCCGCACGTAGGCAAGATTACATATAGTGGACGGGCGTTACTGCTTAACATTGTTACAATACATACATAGACAAGAAATATGAACATAGTTATGTAATACAAAGGAACACAATTCTATAACATAATTACACATATGACGTAATATCTAATATTACGTTACACCTCCACCGTTTGGGAAAGCTTTTCACTTTCTGTTGAAAAGCTATGTTCTAGAAAGGACGTCGACTAAAACATTAAAGACGCCTTTTATATGATGAATTGTTAGATTAAAGGGTTGGAGAAATAAACTCCAACGTGTAAGTCTCGGATTCTTGTTTTTCATAGTCTGTAGGAACTTTAAGGGGTTGTGATCCGAATATACTTGAATGGTAGTTGAGGAACCCAGGTAGACTTCGAAGTGGATAAGGGCCTGGACCAAAGCGAGCGTCTCCTTCTCAATTGTTGAGTAGTTCTTCTGCGCAGGGGACAGCTTCTTGCTGTAGTAGGCGATAGCGTGAAGAACTTCATTGTGTTCTTGCAAGAGGGCGGCACCGATACCGGTGTCGCTGGCGTCGACTTGCAGAAGAAAGGGTCGTTGGAAATCGGGTGCCCTTAGAACTGGTGCGTTAGTGAGAAGGGACTTCAGGTTTTTGAAGGCCGTCTCACAGGTAGGTGTCCACACGAAGTCGTGGTCTTTTCTCAACAGGTCAGTCAATGGTTCTGCTACATCTGAAAAATTTTGACAAAAACGGCGATAATAGCCACTCATTCCAAGGAATCGACGTACCTCTCTACGATTAGTGGGTGTTGGTACATCATTGATGGCTTTTATCTTGGCGTCTATTGGAAACACTTGGGAATTTCCAACTTTAAATCCCAAATAGGGGACCTGTGTATGTCCGAAATCACATTTGGAAAAATTGATGGTAAGGTTTGCTTGTTCTGCTCTATAAAAGAAATTATTTAGGTGTTCAATGTGTTCTGTCCAAGACTGACTAAATATTATCACATCATCTAGATAAGTTTTTACTCCTGGCAATCCTGCAACAAGATTACTTATCATTCTTTGGTAAGTGGCAGGGGCATTTTTAAGCCCAAATGGCATTGCTCTGAATTGGAACAATCCCTCTTCCGTAATGAAAGCGGTAACTTCTCTTGAGCGAGGGTGTACAGGGATTTGATAGTATCCCCTTAACATATCCAACCTGGATACATACTTGGCAGTTCCTAGACTGTCTATGATATCATCTATCCTAGGGATAGGAAAAGCATCGGCCTTAGTATGGGCATTGATTTTCCTGTAGTCAATGCACAGGCGATAAGAATTGTCAGATTTAGGGACAAGAATGCAAGGAGATGCCCAAGGACTACTGGAGGGTTCAATTATTCCCTGTTGAAGCAGAGTGTTTATTTCTGCTTTTATGAATTCCTTCTTTTTTGGATTGACTCTATAAGGGGCTTGTTTGATAGCTCTTGGCGAGTCTAGAATTATTTCATGTTCTATCAAAGAAGTGAATCTTGGGGAATCTAGAAATAATTTTGGAAAACTTCTTAAGAGAGAAAGAATGTCTTTACCTTGTTTCTCAGATAAGTGTCCTACTTTTATCTGAAGATTTTGTAGTATCTGAGAGTTTTCCAAGGGAATCTCAGGAGGATTAGGCAGGTTATCAGGATGGTCTTCCGATTCTATTGTGGTAGAGCTGCAAGCTAGAATTGGATCTCGGGAATGATAAGGTTTTAAGGTATTTATGTGACAGAGACGGGAACTCTTTCTTCTGTCTGGAGTTTTGATTATGTAGTTGAGATCACTGGCTCTGGACAAGACTTCATAGGGTCCTTTGTATTTAGCCTGCAATGGATCTCCTGGTATGGGAAGATAAAGTAACACTTGATCTCCTGGAGAGAAAGTTCTAAGTTTAGAATTTTTATCATACCGACCTTTCATTACTCGTTGAGCATTCGTCAAGTTCTCTCTTGCCAACTTCCAAGCTTCTATCAACTTCTCGGTGACCTGGGACACGTATTTCAAAGAAGGAACAGGTGGTTCTTCTTTCATCCATTGTTCATGAAGTATCTTTAGGGGACCACGGACTTCATGACCGAAGACTAATTCTGACGGGCTGAATCCAAGGCTTTCTTGAATTGTTGTTCGGGTGGCGAACAACAAAAAGGGGAGTCCGTCTTCCCAATTTCGAGTGTTCTCAGCACAGAAGATTCTTAACATTGTCTTGAGCGTTTGATGAAAGCGCTCTAGAGCACCTTGTGATTGAGGATGATAGGCGGAGGAAGTTACATGATTTATACCTAGTGTTACAGGAGTTTCTCTAAACTTGTTGGAAAGAAAATTACTTCCTTGATCACTTTGAATGTTCTTGGGAAATCCTACCATAGTGAAATATTTCAACATTTCTCTGATTATGTTTTGAGCTTTAATATTTTTCAAAGGAATAGCTTCTGGAAAACGAGTGCTCATACACATGATTGTGAGAATGTACTGATTTCCTTTACTTGAAGGAGGTAAAGGTCCTACACAGTCAATAAGAACTTTTTTAAATGGCTCTTCCGTTACAGGAATGGGATGGAGTGGAGCTTCTACAATTTTCTGGTTGGGCTTACCTACAAGTTGACATGTATGACAGGTTTTACAATATTGGGCAACATCTTTGACAACCGTGGGGCAATGGAAATGTTGGGTTATGTTGAACAAGGTCTTTCTTACCCCTAAGTGACCTGCTAAGGGAGTATCATGAGCCAATCGTAGAACATTATTCCTGAAACCAAGAGGGAGGACTATTTGATTCCTTACTTGCCATGGCTGGTCAGCGGTTGCGGTGGATGCTCTCCATTTTCGCATTAGGACTCCGTTTTCTATATAGAAACCTCGTGACATATTTTCAACTTCTTCTGGAGATGAAACAATCTCGTACAAATTTTTAAGAGAATGATCTGACTTCTGTTCTTTGATTAATTCTGCTCTAGATAGAGAAACTGGTGAAGAAGAAGATGGGTCAGTTTGGGAGAATAGGGATTCTAAATTATAGGTCTCCTCTTCAGATTTCTTGTACTGAGATCTGGTTACAGCACAAGCGGGAAACAACTGTAAGTTATCTGAAGGTTCTACTGAGGTCTTAGGGTTATTTGTTATTAAGGGAGAAATGACTTTGCTTCCAGCGATGTCATTGGCCAACAATAAGGATATTCCTACTATGGGAAGAGAGTCTACTACTGCTACTTTAACCATTCCGGTTGTTAAATCAGACCGCAAGAAAACATTATGTAATGGACATTTTACAATTCCTCCAACTCCTTCTATCAATATATCATAACCTGTATACGACTCACCCAGATTCTGCAAGGCAGAATTTAAAATCAGACTTTGCTTTGCTCCTGTGTCTCGGAGTATGGAAATAGGATATTGTTGTGAACTACTACTATGAGATATAGTTCCTGAAGATACAAATGGTTTGAAACAAGGATCATGATCTGATGAGGGGGGTTCTACATTACTTGACAATACCGGCTTCTTTGGTAGTGTATCCTGAATAGAGGATTTTGAATCGTCTGATTTTATATTACTTACAAGAGTTGGTGTCTTATTGGAGAATGAGGGTGTCAGTCTCTTTCTGCAATTAGAAATGTGATGGCCAACCTGTTTACAATATGAACAAGTTACAGGGGGATTAATCTTAAACCTTTCCATTCTTTGCCAAGGTTGGTTTGGAGGATATTGATTGAAATCAGACCTGTAACTGAAATGTGATGGGCTAGACTGATTTTCAAAGTGTTTCTTTGGGGACCAAGGATCAGAGTATTTTGTTGAATCTGGAATATATGACTTTGACTTTTGGGATTCCATTTGTCTTGACTTAGGTTTATGATTTAGTGTGAACTCATCAGCCAATACAGCAGCTTTAGTTAAAGTTTCGGGAACATGATCATCTATAAAAATCCTAAGATCTGTCTCTAAGGTATTCTTAAACTGCTCCAACAAAATCAACTGTTTAAGTCTATCTAAGGTGTCCGTTTCACTAGCCAAACACCACCTATTGAATAACCTCTCTTGTTGAGCCGCATATTCTACGTATGTTAACTGAGGTGTCTTCCTATAATTACGGAATTTCTGTCTATAGGCCTCTGGTATTAGTTCATAAGCTTTTAAAATACAAGCTTTCATATTATCATACTCGCTTTCTGCTTCTGAAAGAGAAGTATAAATTTGCTGAGCCTTACCCTTAAATTGTGTTTGAATGATTAATGGCCAATTTTCTTTAGGGATTTGTAACTGTTGCGCCAATTTTTCCCACTGAAGAAAGAAAATTTCTGGCTCTCCCTCTGAAAATTTGGGTAAAAGTTTTACATACTTGGAAATATCTATATGACCTTCCTGAACTACGGGTTGTCTATCAACAATCCTAGCTTCTACTTCTGCCTTCTTTAATTCTAACTCTGCCAATTTGACTTTAGTTTCGTTCTCTCTTTCTATTTGTTTCACTTTAGCTTCCTCTTCTCTAGCTTTAAATTCTGCCTCAATTTGCATTTGTTTCAATTTAGCTTCCTCCTCAATTTCTACTCTCCTGACCTTTAATTCAATCTCCTTAATCTTAAGTTCGACTAGTCGTGCCTCTACTCCAAAGTGCTTGCCTATTTCTATCAAAGTGTCTTTAGTTTGTTTCTTTAAGAAACTTACCTTGGGATTTTGAACGAATTCTTGAATTATATCATCCATCTCTAAAAGAATGTGTTAAATACCTGATCCAATATCCTGGCAAGGTCGCCACTTTGTTACGGGCTGGCTGGTTAGTGAAGAGACGTTACGTATAACGGATAAGTGCTTAAGAACCAGCTCACTTCTAGAAGCCACTGTAGGACTGAACTATCTGGTCAGGGCCTAGATAATTAGTAAGACTAGAAGTAAAGGTAACAAAGAAGATTCCAGGAAAGGAATATTAAACTAGCGATAAAACTAGTAAACGAAATTATTAATATGGAAAATATTTTACAGGCAATCAACACAAAAGAGAATGGGCAGGTGGGTCAATGGGACCGTTACATGATTATAAGAATATGGAAATTATCGTTCAAATAAGAAACACAAGATAAGTATACAATATGGTACTATCTAAGTACAAAGAGATCAGGAACATGCATCAGAATAAGTAATAAGTACAAATATAAGTAAAGTAATGCAATGTATATCAGACACGTAATGTAGGCAAAAAGGGTGATCACTTCACACCAATCGTCTCATGAGTCTAAACTTCCAGTTTTTATCAAGAGATAAGATATGCGAGAAATGACAAGGAGTCAGCGATTTCCACCGCTTATATACCATTGGACCGGAAGCGGGATACTTCCGGTTAAGGGTGCGGGTGAGGAGGAGGGTAAGTTAACACGTCAACATGGGTAGTTTTAGGACCCTCGACTCGCTTGAACAATCTACTTATTTAGTAACTGTCAAATCTGTGCGCTCCGAACTATTCAGGATTTCGCTTGTCTGTTTGTTCTACAAGAGTGCGCACCTCTCTCCGCACGTAGGCAAGATTACATATAGTGGACGGGCGTTACTGCTTAACATTGTTACAATACATACATAGACAAGAAATATGAACATAGTTATGTAATACAAAGGAACACAATTCTATAACATAATTACACATATGACGTAATATCTA
>NC_134814.1:31887386-31924886 GCF_046742065.1 Oratosquilla oratoria | reverse complement strand
TCCTTCCCTCCACCATTCCCGTCATCACCACCTCTTCCAACCCTTCCCTCCGCATTATATGTCCTAAGAATCGCAACTGTCCTTTCGTTATTGTTGTCATTAATTCCCTACCTGTCTTCATTTCTCTCAATACTTCTTCATTTGTTTTCTTCGCTGTCCATGGTACTCTTGATACTCGTCTCCATATCCACATTTCTGCTGCTTCTAAGTTTCCCTGCAATTTTTTGCTGACTGTCCACGCTTCTGAACCATATAATAGTGTTGACCATATAAATGTTTTAATTGTTCTTCTCTTTATATCTGTAGATATTTTCTTGTTTGTTAAAACCCCTTTAATTATCTGAACCGTGCTTTTAGCTATCGCTATCCTTACTTTTATTTCTTTTTCACATCTACAATCTTCTGTCAATACGCTTCCCAGGTACGAAAATTTGGTTACTTGTTCTATTCTTCTCCCTGCTATTTGTACTTGCACTCTTGATGGATCTGTTTTGCTGGCCACTGGTATTTTAGTTTTCCCCATATTTACATTTAAACCTTTCTCCTCACTAGCTCTTACGGTTACATTCAATAGATGTTGCAGTTTGTCTTCTGAGCCAGCCACCAATAATGTGTCATCAGCATATCTGATATGATTTATATTATATCCTCCAATTTTAATCCCTTCCATTCCCTCTAATTCCCTAAGGATCATCTCCCCATATAAATTAAATAAATCTGGAGACATAACACAGCCTTGACGCACTCCCCTCTTTATAGCTTGAAATTCTGTTCTTCCTCACCGTACCCTCACTGCTGCTCTTTGCTTCCAATACAAATTTCTGTTGATACTCATATCTTTGCTATTTATATCCACTCTTTCTAAAAAAAAAAAAAATATCAAATCCTCATGTCTTACCCTATCAAACGCCTTCTCGTAGTCAACAAAGCAAGGATATACATTTTGTTGTTTTTCTATCATCCTCTCCATAATCGTTCTTATTATGAAAATTGCATTTGCTGTTCCTTTCCCTTCTATGAAACCAAATTGCTCCCATGAAACTTGTTCTCTCACTTTATTTCTTATTCTATTTAAAATTATCCTTAATATAATTTTGGTTATTTGACTCATGATACTGACTGTGCGATGTTTACTACATTCCATTATTCCGTTTATCTTTGGTAGTGGTATAAAATCGAGTTACACATATGTTCCGTTATTGTACCCTTTTCGAAAATTTGGTTTATTAGACTAGACATTTCAATCATCACACCGTCCTCACCCATGGTTTCCCCTTTTTTTTTTTTTTTTTTTTTTTTTTTTTTTTTTTTTTGCAAATTTCACTTCTTCCATTATTTCTTCCCCATCTAGATATCAATAATTTTCCTCTTCTTCTTGTCTGTCGTCCTCAAATAGGTCCCTTACATACTCCTCCCATCTATGTTTAATATCCTCCTCGTCCATTAAAACTTTGCCTTCTCTATCTTTGATTGCCCCCCATTACTCCCCTTTCTCTTGGTAACTTCTCTAATTTTATCATACATCATTTTAGAATCCCTTTTTTCAAGGTACTCAATTTCTTTACATTGTTCATCAAGCCAACTCTCCTTGGCATGTATACACTTCTTTTTTATTTGTTTATTAAGTTCTCTATATTCATTTCCATCTCTATTTTTAGCTTCTCTTCTCTCTCCATTAGTTCGAATATTTCCTCTGTTATCCATTTGTTTTTCCTCCTCCTTCTATTTTCAGGAAGGTCATTTTTATTTCCCTCTTCTATTGCTTCACATAACCATTGCTACTGAAACCCCGGATCATTTACATCCCCTTCTTCTCGCAGCACTTCATATTTATTCTCTACTGTAACCAAATACCTCTGTTTCAAGTCTTCGTCCTATCTCAACACACTTCTCTTCTCGGTTTCCCCATCTCCTTTCTTAATTTCTTCAATTTTATTCTAATATCTGCAACAACTGGCAAATGATCACTATTACAATCTGCTCCTGGGTATGTATTTACCTTTATCACTGCATTTTTAAATCTTCTGTTGATAGTAAAATAGTCTATTAGATTTCTTGCTGTATCTCCTGGTGCCTTCCATGTCCATAGCCTTCGCGGATGTTGCATTAACCACGTATTCATTACTATTTGTTGATGTTCTATTCACCAGCTTATCCATCTTTCTCCCCTGTCATTTCTCTCTTCCAACCCAAATGGCCCCACAACCTCTTCTTCTCCATCTGAACCCACTTTTGCATTTACATCACCCATAAATATCTTAACCTCTTGATTTCCACATTGTTCCATTGCTTGATCTAACTAGTCATAGAAATCATCCACTATCCTTTCCTCTGCTTCTATTGTGGGAGCATACAGCTGTATTAAACATATGTCAAAAGGTTTTCCCCTGAGTTTTACCAAGAGCACTCTGCCTGAGACTGCCCAGAATCCCCTCATAGTACTAGCAACCTTTTTGTTCATCATTATTCCTACCCCTTTTTCTGCTCCTTCTCCTCCAGAATATACAAATACCCCATGCTCATTTTTCACCTCTCCCACTCCTGGCCACCTAACCTCACTAAGCCCCATAACATCTATCTTCATTCTGTTAATTTTTCTCCATAACCCATAATATTTCCCCGCTTGGTGTAATGTTCGGACATTCCACGTAGCCATTCTCAACTTTTCTTTGGTTACAACAGTCGCCGGATAACGATCAGAAACCGCCCGCTGTACACTATTTTCCCTACCAAGCGAGGTTATCTCCCACCTTTCTGTAAAAAGACTCCCATTCACGCTGTTCACTTCATTTACTCTTTGGTTTTGCTCCATAGTTAATCTTGGATAAATACGTAGTAAGGTCTCCAATCCTTTTCGACGGTGACCTTCCCGATTGCCATTTACATGCCTGGTTCGCCCTAGATGTGTCACCCATCTTGCTATCACACCAAACTCACCAAAGTCCTCTGACAAGTAGAGTACATATACTGAGCTTGCTGTTCTAGTCTTCATTTAGTAGAGCTGGCACTACTCCATGCCACAGTGTGTGGCACCCCTCACTTGGTTTAGCCCATCAGCCGAGATGGTTGCCCAGGGTGTGGCCGCTGTCCTAGACTAACAGCTACTAGGAGCCACAAGAGAGAGTTGGGGTGAAAGGTGCTGTCCAAGTGCGCGAAGCCATCCCTTAGGATGCGGCTGCTTCCTACCCTACGTGCCATAGCTCCAACCCCCCCCCTACACACCATATATATATATATATATATATATATATATATATATATATATATACTGTATATATATATACATATATATGTATATATATGTATATATATATGTACATATATATGTATATATGCGTATATGTATATATAAATATATGTATATATACATATATGTATGTATATATATATATACATATTTATATATATATGTATATATATACATATATATACATATATATACATATATATATGTATAAACATATATAATATATATATGTATATAAATATATATATATATATTTATTTATATATATATATTTATATATATATATATATATATATTCTATTAGAAATCACTGCATATTCTGCATTGATGATCTTCTTCTTAAGACTTTCTATTCTCCTGAGTATTTTCTTCTCTGAAGCAGGGAGAGAAAATATAATATTTCTGAACGAGTCCATTTGTGGTAATAAGAAAGAACATTTAACGACGTTTCGCCTACACATTAGGCATCTTCTGGTAATCTTATTGAAGACATTTCTTACAGGAATATAAATACAGAAAAGAAGACATAAAGGAGAGGTCAATGGTTACATGGGTCATGTTCTAAGGTTGACACGGGATGCTCCGAAGAGTTCTAAAGTACCACACATATTTTGTTGAATGTTGATTAATGACATATGGTCTCTAATAAAACAGCCTCGAAACATTTCAGTTTCTTCCTGTTATCATTTTTAACCAGAATTGAGGTGCTTTTATTTAGTTAGTCCCGTGTAATGCTGGTATTGTGGAATTTTGTTACATGGTTTTTATCGCGCCATTTTGCATATGTTGTTTGAGCCTCTGAGTTAAAGTTTGTGTGGTATGGCCTATATACTCTTCTTTGCAAAGCACACCGTCTTTGTATAAATCACATGAGCATTTGTATGCCACATTATTTTTCTTAATTTTATCCGTGGTAGCTGCCATATTGTTTTTCATCACCAGCGATTATGTTCTTGGGTTACGGTAATAAATTATAAAGTTTATTTTGTCCTCTTTGTTTATATTATTTTTCTTACTCTCTAGTTCTTTATTCTTAGTGTTGGCTTTCTCCATATTATTTCTAATATCTTTATCTATGTCCCTCATTGCAAAGCCATTGTTAGTTAAAATTTGCATAACTCTAATAAGTTCTTGGTGTAGTAGTTGCCAACTAGAATAAATTTTAAAAGCTCTTGAGACATAGGTACGTATAAAGCTCATCTAATATTTGGAGGGACATTCACTAGGACCGTTTAGGCACCTTCCAGAGTTAGTGGTTTTTTTATAGACAGTTGTGGTGAAAACGCCTTTTGTTCCATCTACCCCAACGTCTAAAAAGGGGATTTTATTATAGACGCTCCTTTCCACCGTAAAGCGTAGACAAGAATGTTCTTCCATTTTGGTTTTCTTTTATGTCATCAAGGTGTTTTTCTCCTTCTACATCTACAAAAATGTCACCTATGTATTTTAGATACAATTTAGGTTTAACGTTTAATGTATGGAGGACGTGGTTCTCGATATGGCACATATATGCCTGTGCAAATAAAACTCCTAGAGGACTTCCCATACTAACGCCATCTAACTGGCCTGATGGGCATCTAAAAGGTACTTCGTGGGTACATGTCTATAACATATTTTCCAAGACGTGACGAGGGGTTTTTGGAATGGGCAAACTGACATGGTGGAAAACGTCAAGTAAGATTATTTGAATTGTCTCTTCTACAGGAACATTCGTATAGAGACTTTCCACGTCCAAAGATGCAAGAATTACTTGGGGGTTAGAATTTTATAGAATTTCTACAAATTCATCCGTAGAGCGGAGAGTGTGGAAGGTGGGGATGTATGGGGTGATCAGTTCATTTAGTTGTTTTGCTAAATGATATGTAGGTGTGGGTATTTGTGAGATGATAGGTCTCAATTTGTGTACAGGTTTGTGGGTGTTGACATTTCAATAGAAATATTCCGGTTCGCAGTGACCTTGTAGTGGGGCAAATTTAACACCATCAATCAATGCGTTAGAAGAATAAATTAATTTTGTAATTCTCTTACGAATGTCATCTATTGGATTACGGTTGACACGTAAATAAAAGCACCTCAATTTTGGTTAAAATAATAACAGGAAGAAACTGAAATATTTCGAGGCTGTTTTTATTAGAGACCATATGTCATTAATCAACATTCAACAATATATGTGTGGTACTTTAGAACTCTTTGGAGCATCCCGTGTCAACCTTAGAACATGACTCATGTAACCATTGACTTCTCTTTTATGTCTTCTTTTCTGTATTTATATTCTTGTAAGAAATGTCTTCAATAATATTACCAGAAGTTGCCTAACGTGTAGGCAAAACGTCGTTAAATGTTGATTTTTATTTGCAATCATGAACTCGTTATGAAATACTACATTTTCTCTTCCTGCTTCAGAGAAGAAAATACTCAGGAGAATAGATATTCTTAAGAAGAAGATCACCAATGTAGAGTATGCAGTGATTTTGAATAGAAAATGAAAACCTGCTCCCTAAGTTCACTAATACATACATACATACATACACACATATATATATATAATATATAATATATATATATACATATATATATATAATTATATATTATATATATGATTATATATATATATGTATACACACACACACACACACACATATATATATATATATACATATATATGTATATATATACGTGTGTGTGTGTGTGTATGTCTGTGTGTGTGCGTATGTGTGTATAAATACATACACACATATATATATATATATATATATATATATATATATATATACTTATGTACGTGAAAATAGCTCGATGTACTCGTGTGTACTTATGTAGACTTTGGTAAGGTGTGAGATATGCCGGCTTTCCCACGATCTTTCTCATTGCAAGAGCCTTGCTCGCAACCGTCAGCGCGACGTACGAGAAATTTAAATTTAGTACTGCTACCTTTATATACGTGTTTATTTCTTCTTTTGCTTTGTCAACGTGTTCTATTCATTGCATAAGGATTTATGTATGTGTATTATCTTATGGACCTATCTTGTCAATCTTAGGAACTGATTTAGGTAATGTTTTGGAAATCGAAATTGTTCTCGGTTTTCGGATATCGCCTGCATTAGTGTGGGAAATCAAGAATGCACCTGCGATCGCGCGTTCTGACTAAAAATTGCTCGGAAGCGTAAGTTTGGCAACATCGTTCCAGCTTCCATTTACGTATGTATTAAAGTATAGACTTTGATATAAAACCTTTAAGTTTCTTCTTGTATCTAAGATTGACAGGGTAATATTATTATATATTATTTGTATGCCCATTTTTTTTAAAGAATATGTCCATGGATATATTCTAAATCTTTGATGTTCATTTCCTCTGGCGACATTTGGCAGCTCTTTTGCTGGCTCGCGGGAAAGTATATATATTAGTCGTGTAACTGTCAAGGACAGAGTGGCTCGCGAGGTCGTCACCGACACTCTGGCCATGAGTTAGTTGGATGATGCGGGGGCCGCATTGGTCTCAGCTATTCATGCAGCGGCAGAGTAGGCAATACCTAAGAACGCCCTCAACAGGAGGAGACATCGTGATGGTTGGTACTACAACCAAGAGATCAAGGATGCCAACCACAGGGTCAACCGTCTACGAAAGATCCTGCGTAGACACCACAACCCTGCTAACCTGGCCAACCTCCGGAGTGCCGTCGAAGAGGCCAAGGAGACAGCTCGACGGGTGCGTAGCGAGAAGTGGCTGGAATAGTGCCAAAGCTTTAGCGAGTCCACCACGCTAAAGGAACTTTGGAGGAAACTTCACGTAGCGACCAGCCGTACCCCACCACGGCGCGCTCCTTGTGCATCACAGTGCGAGGCAGAAAATCTGGCGCAAGAATTTGCCAGACGCACGCACACAGCCACGCTACCCACCGAGCTGCAGCAGAGGCAGGCCATGCTCCGTGAACCAAGAAAGGCCAGGGTAAAAGCTGCCATGGGGTCTCCGGGTGACACGGACACGCCATTCACCATCCATGAGCTACAAGCCTCACGTAAGAGATCCTCCGACACTGCTCCGGGGAGCGACCTAGTGACGTACTCCATGGTTGCACACCTGGGGGATGCTGGAGAAGAAGCACTCCTCCAGGTGGTAAACAGTAGTTGGTCCTGTGGAAGACTTCCGTCAAACTGGAAGAGGGCCGACATCGTGCCTATCCCCAAGCCCAGGGAGCCCGGAAAGTATCGTCCTATCTCCCTGACGAGCTGCCTGGGGAAGACCATGGAAAAGATGGTTCTCCAAAGACTTTTGTGGAAACTGAGACCACCCCAAGAGAACCTCTATGGCTTCACCAAAGGGGTGGGCACGGCTCAGAGCATCGCAACGCTCTTGAGTCATGTGGAGCAACGTCACGCCATGGTTGTCTTCTTCGACTTAGAGAAGGCATTTGAGCTTGCCAGTCCCGCTGCAATTTTGGACAGTCTGGCTGCCAGAGGAGTACAGGGGAAACTGTTACAGTGGATAGCGGACTACCTCTCCAATAGAACTGCCAGAGTCCGTCTACAGGGAGTGGAGTCCTGCTATCACCCCCTGGAAAAAGGTACACCCCAGGGTGGGGTTCTTAGTCCCACCCTGTTTAACGTGCTGATGGCGGAACTAATAGCCATCCCTCTACCTACAGGATGCCGCCTCCTATCATACGCAGACGATGTCGCGCTGGTGGTAGTAGGCAGAGGGACCAAGGCCAGGAGGACGCAAATGTGCCTCGACCGCATTTCTTCAAAATGCGAAGAGCTTGGCCTCAAGATCTCGCACACCAAAAACTAAAACCATGTGTTTCGTCACTAGCGTGACGCCGAGGGACAGGCTCCTGCTGCAGGGACATGAGGTAGAGTGGGTCAGCACGCACATGTGCCTTGGCGTCTGGCTTGACTCAAGGCTGTCCTTCCAGACTGAAGTGGCCTACATCCGGGAAAGGGTCCTCAGTCGGATTAACGTACTGAAGTCCTTGGCGACCAGAGAGGCAGGTGTCAACAGCGCTGTCCTCCGGACATTCTACGTCAGCGCAATTCGACCGGTGATAGACTATGCCAGCAGTGCTCTGGCTGGTCTATCCGCAACACGGTTGGCTGGCTTGGAGGCAGCACAGAACCAGGCGCTGCGCGTAATACTGGGCGCGCCGCGCTGGACTCTGGTCGCCAATATGCAGCAAGAAGCGGGACTGGTGCCTATCAGTGCGAGGATCTCAGGACTGGTGGTAGCCTTCGCCATAAGAGTCATTCAGAGGGAACATTCCTGCGGCGAAGGCTAATCAGCGCCCTCCAGCAAGATCCGGATCTCTTCCCGCAGAAGAGGTGGTCAGCGAGGGTTGCACACCGCATAAGGGACCTTCACCTGCATGACCTTATCCTTCAGAAGAGGAGGGATGTGCCGGTGGAAGGTTATGTGCAGTCTCCCCCCTGGGAGAATCCACCGGCCAGAATCAGTGTGATGGCGTCACGACGCGGTACGCCGCTGCCGCGCCTGCGGGCGGATGCGGAGGCCACAATGAGATCTGTCGCCCAAGAAAACTGCGTCGTCTATTTCACAGACGGCTCCGTGGATCCCGTACACAACGTGGCAGGTGCAGCGTTTGTCACGAAGGACGAGCAACAGGGAGTAAGGGTGTTGGGCACTCGCTGCTCGACGCAAGCAGAGGGTGTTGCAGTGGGTCTAGCATTGACCCATGCTCAAAACACCCACCAACGTAATGTAGTTGTGCACACAGCTAGTTTAGCTCTGTTGCAATTAATATATAAAATTTATCATAATGACCATAAAAACCTAATGACCTCGCTGTTATTTCAGCTCAAGGCCCTCCGTCAGCAAGGGAGATCAGTCGTCCTCAACTGGGTGCCGGGACACATCGGCATCCAAGGAAATGAAGCGGCAGACAGGGTGGCCAGAAGAGCGGCCACAGGGGACATGGAAGGCGGAATCGGTGTCCTCCCGAGCCGAACTGAGTTCTTGGCCATTGCAACGAGAACGATGGCCAAGAGGGAGCTGCAAAACCATAGGAACCTGACAGCCCAGAGGCCGTCAGCACGCTGGTATCAAGTTGCCACAGCGTATGAGCGACTGACCCCTGGAGTCCGTCTCTCCAGGATAGAGGAAGTCACCCTTCATCGACTCCGTCTCGGGTATCGATGTTTCTCGGAGGTGACGGGACATCCGGAGGCCTGCATCCACTGTGGAGAGGCCGGCGCAAACGGGCTAGATCATTATGTGGCCCTTTGACCAGCGACCAGATTTCTGCGTGCGGGCCCCAGGACCTCGGCCGGGGGACTCATCCGTCGACTGACAATGTCACTTACCTCGTACCAGCTGGGACGCCTCCTTCAAGTGCCGCCCCCCAGATGATACGGATGGGTTCTGTTTAACTGCACTCTCTTGCTGATTTTTTACTTATGACACATTACAACTTAAGCCAAGGACTAATTTTTTTTTCTCACCTTGGTAACTGCGCAGGATGCCTTGAACCGACCGGATGAGACGCGACGAGTGCATAGGATACCAACCACGTCGGCTGGGAAGTCTCCTTCAAGTGCCAGCCCCAGAGGATACGGATGGGTTCTTAACTGTACTCACTTGAAATATTGACTTGTAGTTCACCGCAACAATTCAAGCCAAAGGACTAATACCTTCTCCTTTCTCACTTAGGTAACTGCGCATGATGCCTTGGACTGGACCGGATGGGACGCGACGGGTGCAGGAACTAACCACGTCGGCTGGACCGGATAGGACGCGACGGACACATAGGACACTAACCACGTCGGCTAGACCGTGGAGACCGACCAGGACCGTGCAGCGCTACAAATATTGACATAATTCTAACCAATTAAACACATGTACACGTAACTTTTATTGTATAAGGCATACTTGTATGCCTTCTAGGAGTAATGGGTAGAGACTCAAACAAGATGTACTTCTTGTGATCAATAAATGTAAAAATAATGTCTAGATCGACTCTGTTCTTTAACACGGAGTCCCTGTTTGTCCCTCTCTCTCTTTGTCTGGCCTTATGCTTAAAATTTACACTTTTGCTGGACTTAGATTTTGTATCATAAGTCGTTGAATTTCTCGACTTTGTATATTTACGTAAGCCTTTTGTAGGACTTAGTATTCCTATTTTGATTGTCGATATATTGCTCGACTTTGTGTATTTACGAATGTCTTTGTAGGACTCTATTCTTTGCAAGTCGTTGTTATTTCTCGACTTTGCATATTTACGTATGTCTTTGTAAAGACTGTATTCTTTTTTGAAAGTCGATATATATTTTTGACTATTTATATGTTTACATATCTCCTGGCGGCTTTAGCCGTTTGTGTTCTAAAGGACTCATTGTCTTGTTCTTATATATTTTGTTATATATATATATATATATATATATATATATATATAAACATATATCTATATATATATTTATATATGTATACACATATATATGCATACACACACACACACACACACACACACACACACACACACACACACACACACACACACACACACACACACACACACACACACACACACACACACACATATATATATATATATATATATATATATATATATGTATATCTAAATATATTTATATATATATATATATTATATACATATATATATTATATATATATATATTTATTTATTTATATTTATATATGTTAACACATATATGTATGCATATACATATATATATACATATATATATAAGTATATATATACATATATATATATATATATACATATATATATATATATGTATATATATACATATATATATATATATATTTATGATATATATGATATATATAACAAATATAATATATATGATATATATATAAATATATGATACATATATATATATATAATATATATACATATATATACATATACATACATACATATACCAAGGCTTTTTCCCCCTTCCAAGGGAGGTAGCCAAAAAGGGAAAGGCATAAAAACACTCCCACCCATTTCATCCCTAAATACACTCCACACCCCTCCCACCCTTCCTCTCATCTGAGCACCTCATCTGAGCACCTCCAGGATGACGGGTCATCCCTGCACCCTGCCCACCGCCCTGGGTCAGAAGCAGTGTCTCAAGACACAGCACATCCACAGCAAGGCCGCTTCATTTAATCGGCGACCCCCCCTCTCCGTCCCCCCTCGCATATAAGGAGAGGACGGGGAGAAATCCCTTCGGGCTGCGTCAAAATTTACTCACACATACTACCCCACCCCCACCCCCCACAACATCATCCATATACAACCATTCTCCACTCACCTCTGTCTTCCGTCCTCTCCCTTCCTTCCTCAACAGACATTCCCCTCTTCCCCAAAGCCCCCTTCACCCCATCCATCCACCTCATCCTAGGACGTCCCCTCATGTTCACTCCCTCCACATCTGCCCTCCATACCTCTTTTACTAGTCTTTCTTCACTCATTCTTTCCATGGGTCCAAACCATCCTAATATTCTTTCATCAACCCTATCTCCCAAATCCTTTTTCACCCCTGTTCTCCGCCTCACCTCCTCATTTCTCACTCTATCCAGCCTAGTAACCCCCACCATACTTCTCAGACACCTCATTTCAAACACATTCAAACTCCTTCTCTCTTCTTCTCTTATGTTCCACGTTTCTGCGCCATACAGTGCTGTTGGCACAATCACTCCTTCATACAGTCTCCTCTTCGCATCCATTCCCAAATGTCTATTCCTCATTACACTCTTTAATCCACCAAGGCATTTACTCGCTTCTCTCAATCTACATTCTACCTCCACCTTCACTCCACCTTTTCCTGCTACACTTGCACCCAAGTATCCAAAACTATCCACTTCCTCCAGTCGCTCTCCCTTAATGTTCACTTCCAGTCTACTGCCACTTTCACCCCTTGTACATCTCATCACCTTACTTTTACCCACATTTATCTTTAGCTTTCTTCTATCACATACTCTCCCAAACTCTGCCACCAGCTTCCTCAATCCCTCCTCTGACCCTGCCACAAGCGCAGTGTCGTCCGCAAACAACAGCTGGCTCACCTCCCACTTTTCTCCATTTTCTTTAACCATCTCCAATCCCTGATCCACTACCCTAGCATTCACCTCTCGCACCACCCCATTCATGTATAAGTTGAACAGCCAGGGCGACATAACGCATCCTTGACGAAGTCCCACCTTTACTTCAAACCACTCACTCTCTCCATTTCTAATCCTGACACAAGCTCTACTACTCTCATAAAAACTCTTGACAGCTCCCGAAACCTTTCCTCCTATCCCATAAATCTGCATAACCTCCCACAGTGCCTTTCTGTCTACCCTATCATAAGCCTTTTCCAGATCCATAAAAGCCCAAAAACATCCTTCCCCTTTCCTATAGCTTTCTCACATATCTGTCTTACCACTAAGATCTGATCTACACAACCTCTACCTGTCCTAAATCCACACTGTTCCTCACCAATTACTCCTTCTGTTCTTCTCCTAATCCTCTCAATTAAGATCCTCCCATAAGCCTTCCCTACTACACTTAACAGGCTAATCCCTCTGAAACTACTACATTCACACTTGTCCCCTTTTCCCTTGTAAAGAGGAACTATACAGGCACTTCTCCAGTCCTCCGGTACTCTACCCTCTCTCCAGCAAACATTAAATAACCTCACCAACCAGTCCACCATCACTGAACCTCCCTTTTTCAGACATTCTGCATGGCATCCATCCAGACCAGGTGCCTTACCTGCTTTCATCATCTTTACAACTGCCTTCACCTCATCCTTCCCTATTTCTCTTCCATTCTCCTCACTCATCCTCTCATTTTCTTCGCATTTCCCACTGCAGCTATCTTTCCTTCCCTATCCTCCTTCACATTTAGCAACTCCCTAAAATATTCTGACCATCTTCCCCTTACTGCCATCTCTTCCATTATCATCTCTCCATCTGTACCTTTTACCTTTTCTTCCCTACTTGATTCGCCTCCTCTTCCTCTCTTAATTTCTTTCCAAAACATCTTTTTATTACTTTCAAAATTTTCTGTCATACTCCCACCCCATTTCACATCTGCTCTCCTCTTTGCTTCCTTTACCTTTTGCTTTACTTCTCTTTTCTTTTCTTTGTACGTCTCATATGACTCCCCCGTCCTCTTTTGTAACCAATCTGTGAATGCTCGCTTCTTCTCTTCTACAACCTTCTTTGTTTCCTCATTCCACCATTCACTACCCTTTCTTCTATTTCCCCCTGTCCTTCTTGTTCCACACACCATCCTTGCACACTTTAAGACTCCCTCCTTGAACCATCTCCATTCCTCCTCCACCCCCATCTCTGCTCCATCCTTTACTCCCTCCCACTCCTCCTTCAGCTTCTTTTCGTACTCCTTCTCTTTTTCCTTTTCATTCAAGGAGTTCACTCTAAGAACCTCCCTACCTTTTGTCCCTTTCCTCTTTCTCCATCTATCCTCCACTCTCAGCTTACCTTCCACCAAAAAATGATCTGATATTCCCCCACCCTCTCCCCTTAGCACATGTACATCCTTAACTCTTCCTATCATAATCCTATTTACCACTACATAATCCATTAGCGCTCTATCTACCACCCTTCCCTCCACCACCCTCTCCCATGTGTACTTATGCTTGACTTTCTTCCGAAACACTGTATTTGCTATCATCAACTCTCTTTCTAGACACATTTCCACCATCAACTCTCCACTACGATTCTTTCCTGGAACTCCACACTTCCCAACCACTCCATCGATTGGACCATTTCCCACCCTAGCATTAAGGTCTCCCAGTACTATTACATTGACATTTCTTCCTAAATCCTCTATGCACTCATTTAAATCTATCCAAAAGGCCTCCCTTTCTTCCACGCTCTTCTCACTGCCAGGCCCATATGCACTTACAAAAACCCACATCTCCTTTCCCAGTTTCACCTTCATCCACATTATCCTTGAGGAAACCTCCTTCCACTCCACTACCTGTTTACCTATCTCCTCACTTACTAGAATAGCCACCCCTTCCCTCCCTCGCCCTCTCTTCACTCCTGATAACCTCCCACTTACACTCCCAAACTTACACTCACCCTTCCCTTTCAATTTAGTTTCACTCAAAGCCAACACATCCATCTTTCTTCTCACAAACATACTACCTATCTCTTCCCTTTTACTCTCATCTGTACCACATCCACGCACATTAAAAGACCCAAACCTTAGGGTGCTGGCCCGAGGCCCTCCAGCACCCCTTATGCCTTCACTTTTCTTTTTAGGTTATATGCCCCGTGGGGCTACAGGGAGAAGGATGCCTAGTCCCTCTCCCCGTCTCTTTCTTCTCGCCTCTTACGATCCAAGTGGGATACTTGGTGGCAGTATTCTTTTCCCCCACCACAGGGAATTCCCCCATCACAGAAAGAGAATACTCAGAGAAATGGTACAGGACAGCAACAAGGGGTTGGGGGACAGCATAACGGAGGGACAGTCGTAGTATAAAAGTGTCATCATTTCTCTATGAACAGAATTTCTTCTATCATAGACAAAATGATGTGTGACTCTGGTCCGTAGGGGCGCCCCATATAGACCCTAAAGTATCGACTGCATGCTACTTTGCCACAATAACAAGCAGCCAATACCCCAGACGGGGTATATAAGATAAATATATAATAGAAACATATACATATATATATATATATATATACAGTATATACATATATATATATATATATATTTACGACTACAGGCTCGTCGTAGTGAAGATTTTATTCAGACGCACATGCGCACATGTGCGTATGTGTAACTCGGACTATGCCGGCCGTTCCCACGGTAGGCTTGGTGGACTTCTCGACATCCAACTGTCAGTAATCGACGTAAGAATACTGTTAAAGTGTTGAATTATATATTCATGATGTATTCCATTCCTTTTGTACACTGTCAACCATATTCTATACATTACATATAGATTTATGTATGTATATTGTCTTGTGGATCTCTCTTGTCAATCTTACGAGTTGATTTACGTAAGATAAGAGAAATTACATATTCTCTTAATCTTCGGACGCCGGTGAGAAAGATCTGTGCCTACGTGAGGTATATCCACGTCTAAAGACTCTTAAAGTGATGATTTCTATTCATCGGATGTATTACGTTCCTTTTTTGTGCTTTAACAAACTATTCCATACTTTGCATATGAATTTATGTATGTGTATTACCTTGTGGATCTATCTTGTCAATCTTAGGATTTGATTTACGTAAGATTAAAGAAACTGCATATTTTCGTCGTTCTCGGACGCCGAAACGCCGGTGTGGGCATTCATAGCTTACGTTGCGTTCTGGGAGAAATTGCGTGTGAACCAATATTGGCAACTGCGTCCCTAACTTACATTTACGTACGTATAGATATTCATATAAAAACTATTAAGTTTCTGCTTATCTAAGATTGACAAGGTAACTTTATCAAATATTATTATCTATTCATTGATGTAAAGAATATCCGTGTATGTACTAGGAAATATTCCTAAACACTCTAGTTAATCGTCGCGTCTAGCGACACTTGGCATCTCTCCGGATCTTACGGAGAAGAGTCTATATATATCGTTGCTTGTAACGGTCAAGTTGGACTCTGCTTATCGGAGCCCCATTGTACTTGTCCACTACGTTGGACTTAGATATTATAGTCGTAGTTTCATCTCGACTTGTATTTTCTCGAATCTTTGTGGACTCTGCTTATCAGAGCCTCATTGCACTTGTCCACTACGTTGGACTTAGATATTATAGTCGTAGTTTCATCTCGACTTGTATTTTCTCGAATCTTTGTGGACTCTGCTTATCAGAGCCTCATTGCACTTGTCCACTACGTTGGACTTAGATATTATAGTCGTAGTTTCATCTCGACTTGTATTTTCTCGAATCTTTGTGGACTCTGCTTATCGGAGCCCCATTGTACTTGTCCACTACGTTGGACTTAGACATTATAGTCGTAGTTTCATCTCGACTTGTATTTTCTCGAATCTTTGTGGACTCTTGCTTATCAGAGCTCCCCATGTACTCGTCCACTTTGTCGGACTTAGACTTAGTCGTAGAATTTTCTCGACTTTGTAATTTTTTTTACGTAAATTATTACGTAGGACTTAGTTTCCATTCTGATGGTCGATATTTCTCGACCTTACCACTTATTGTCTTTAAGACTATTTTTTTTTTATTGATTGTCGATATTTGATCGACACTTATATATATACGTGTCTTGGCAATACTAGCCTTTTATGTTCTGTGAATTTACGTGTTTCGGACATTGTACTTTTCGCTAGTTTTGGCGACTTGTTTTTCGATCATTGTTTATTTGTATCTTTTTTAGAAGGAAATAATCATTCTTAAACACAACTCTAGTTTTGAACCTGGCCCTTCCCCATAGGCGTCACAATACATACATACATATATATATATGTATATATATATATATATATATATATATATATAAACTTTTTATCCCACAGTCGGAGAAAAGAAGACACTAATGTCGAACGTTCTGTATATTTCGATCACTAACTGTGACCCTCTTCAGCAGAATGAATACATAGTGGAAGGCATATGCTTATATACATAAATTTGAGGTGAGAAAAGGAACAAGCTCAGGTTACGTGACCGATGCTCCGCAGATCGCGTGGGGTTTTGTGACCTTGGAGTACATGAGGTAGCACATGGCTGACTGCTGAGGTAGTGATGCAGTCAGGTGACCACTGGTCATTTGATATATTAAAATTAGGTAAAAAAATTATTAGGGAAGACTCAATTATTTTCCTTTTAAAGCTACATGTTGATCTATAGATTATTTCAGCATCTTCCCAATTCATGCGGTGATCTTTATTGGCAATGTGCTGAAATACCGCGGAATTCAAATGACCATATCTAAAAGAATTTTTATGTTCTTTAATTCTGGTTGCCAAATCTCTTCCAGTTTGTCCCCAATAGACAGAATCACAATCTAAGCATGGCAACTTATATACACCTGGGTTAATGTCACTTGATGGTCTACGGTGTACATTAACTATTTTCCTAAACAGTGTATTAGGATAATTGAAGATGACATTGATGTTTTCTTTAGGTAATGATTGGGACATTTCATTTATGGAATCATTATAGGGTAATTTTATACATTTATTATCCCATTTGTGTTTGTTAGTAGAGTGGGGAGTAGATTTGTGGAAACTTATTTTAGCCTTGCTAAAGGGCTTTTTGCAAAAAACAATCCGGGTATCCTAATCTTGTAAGTTGTTTTCTTATGGTTGATATTTCTGTATCTAAATATTGTGAGCTGCAAATTCTTAGTGCTCGTAAAAATAGGCCCGAATCAACACTTTGTTTTGTTTTGTCCGAATGGTAGCTGAAAAAGTGCAAGTAACTCCCAGTGTGGGTAGGTTTTCTATAAACTGTAAATGACAAGCAATTCTGATTTCTTCTTATTAAAATGTCTAGAAAAGGCAATTTATTATCTACTTCCCATTCTACTTTAAATTTTATGTTGTTGGCCAAATTATTAAGTTTGTCAAAGAATTCTTTAAAAGAACCCCATTCATCGTTCCATAACGTGAAAACATCATCAACGTATCTATACCAAAACATATCTGGTGGTTTGATGTTAGGTAATAAAACTAATTCAAAATATTCCATATACAGATTTGCTAATACTAGAGAAAGATTTGATCCCATCGAACAACCATATTTTTGTTTATAGAAATGATCTTTGAAAGAGAAAACATTAGTTCTGATACATAGCTCTGTTAATTTTATGATTTTACTTACTGAGAGTGGGAGTTGATTTTGAAATTGTTGTAACTTATTCTTTAAAAACTTTAAAACTTCTCCTGTATCGATTTTTGTGAATAAGGAAACTACGTCGAGACTTAAAAGTTTACTATTGGCTGGTAAGTTATGGCTTTTGATTTTACTTATGAAATCTTCAGAGTGCTTAATATGTGACTTAGAAAAATGTCCTACAAACGGTGAAAAAAATTTCCGTGAGCCATTTTGAGATCTTGTTAGTGCAGGAGTTCCTATTTGATATTATTGGTCTAAGAGGGATATTCTCTGTGTGAATTTTTGGGAGACCATAGAAGTTTGGTAACTGTGGATTAGTAACTTTCATCTTATTGAACATTTCTTTGCCTATAATTTCACGAGCACGTTTGTTAAAATCAGAAGTAGTGTTCTTTAGTGGATTCTTTGACAGTTGTTTGTATGTATCTCTATCATTTACTAAGTCAAAAACTTTATTTTCATAATCTGAATAATTGAGAATGACTATTTTCCCCCCTTTGTCTGCTCTGGTGATGATGATGTTTTTACGTTTGGTGAGATTTTGTACTGCTAATTCGTATCGTTTTGGTAGTCCACAATCTTCCTTGAAACAATCTAATTATCCCTGCATAAGAATCCCTTTTAAGCTAAGTAAATCTTTATCGTAATTGTTGGAAGCCATGAACTTATCAAACTCTACTATATAATCAAGTGCATTGTTACCAGCCCATAGTAAACTTTTAAGTCTCGACGTAGTTTCCTTATTCACAAAAATCGATATAGGAGAAGTTTTAAAGTTTTTAAAGAATAAGTTACAACAATTTCAAAATCAACTCCCACTCTCAGTAAGTAAAATCATAAAATTAACAGAGCTATGTATCAGAACTAATGTTTTCTCTTTCAAAGATCATTTCTATAAACAAAAATATGGTTGTTCGATGGGATCAAATCTTTCTCTAGTATTAGCAAATCTGTATATGGAATATTTTGAATTAGTTTTATTACCTAACATCAAACCACCAGATATGTTTTGGTATAGATACGTTGATGATGTTTTCACGTTATGGAACGATGAATGGGGTTCTTTTAAAGAATTCTTTGACAAACTTAATAATTTGGCCAACAACATAAAATTTAAAGTAGAATGGGAAGTAGATAATAAATTGCCTTTTCTAGACATTTTAGACTTTTCTCCGACTGTGGGATAAAAAGTCTATTTTATCAATGTGCTACGACATTACTTTATAGTAATATATATATATATATATATATATTTATATATATACATATATATGTTTTTATCATTTGACAATTTTTGGAAATAGACTCCCTAGGCAAGGGTTCGAATCCCAGTGGATGAGTCTATTTCCATACATATATATATATATATATATATATATATATACATGTATATATATATATAAATATGTATATATATAAATATATATATATATATATATATATATTGTATATATTATATATTTATCAAATATATATATCATATGTAATATCATCGTCGTCGTCGGCATGTACTCGTATCCGAGTATCATAGTTTCCAGTCCCAAAAGAGGGTTGAATAGAGGAGGGGGGTTATAAGAGGTTAAGTATTATTAGGGTGGTGAGCCTTCTTATGGCTCGTATGGCCAATTCGTGCCCTGAACAACCGACGGCATTGATCGCACTGAATCGTGGGAGGTGGTTGTGGTTGTTTTGTTCTTTCTACCCGTTGCTGTCGTTTAACTACCAGGTTGGCTCTTCTATTCTCTTCGAAGAGTTCCGTGCCCACTTTAATTTTGTTTCTCCACCCATTCCTATCATATGCTGAAGCTTCGAAGGTGTTTGGGTCTATCTTATTTTCCTTGAGGGATTTCTTGAGTTGGTCTTTAAATCGGAGCATAGGGCGGCCTCGAAGGCGATCACCTGTATTTAACTCACTGAAGAGAATTTTCTTTGGTAGTCTTGTGTCCTCCATACGCACCACATGGCCAGACCATCTTAAGCGGTGTTTCATGATCATGGCCTCGATGCTAGTGACTTTGGCTCTTTCAAGGAATGCTGTATTGGACACATAGTCGTTCCATTTGATTTTCATTATTGCTCTCAGTTTTTTCTGGTGGAATTGTTCTAGTTTTTGAGGTCCCTACTATAAAGGGTCCAAGTCTCGCATGCATATAACAGGGTAGATACTATGACGGCGTTATATACCATCACTTTTGTATGGGTGGTTAGGCCTTTGTTCTTGAACACCCTGGTGGATAGTCTCCCATATGCAGTGTGGCCAGCTTGTAACCCGTTTTCAATCTCTTTGGAGGATGTGCTCTGGGTGGAAAGGATGCTTCCCAGGTATGGGAAATATTCGACGCATTCAATGGTGGTTCCATCCATGGTGATGTTAGTTGCTGGTGGATTATCCCCTGGTCTTGGTTGGGCCAATATCTTAGTTTTGGCCTTGTTAACTGTCAGGCCAAAACATGTGTAGGCAGCATGGAAATTATCCACTGATTGTTGGAGTTCTGCATGGGTGTGGGCTACAGCAGCGTTGTCATCCGCATACTGTAGTTCCGTCACATTGATGGTGTTAGTGTTGCGCCGTGATTTGAGTCTGGCCAGTTTAAAAATTCCTCCATCTAATCTGTATTTTATTTCAACCCCTGGGTTGTTGTGGAGTACTTCATATAGCATGGCAACTAAATATAAAGAGAAAAGGGTCGGTGCCAGTACACATCCTTGTTTTAGTCCACATGTGATTGGGAAGGGAGCTGACAGGTTGCTCTAGTGGATTACTTTAGCTGTCATCCCATCATGTAGGGCTTTTATCATGTCAACAAAAGGCTCAGGGATTCCGAAGCGATTGAGGACAGACCACATGGCTGTTCTTGGTACGCTGTCGAATGCTTTTTCGAGGTCATAGATTAGAAAAATGGGTTTTTGCTGTTCTTTTGATTTTTCCTGTAGTTGTCGAGCACAGAAAATCATATCTATGGTTCCTCTAGATGGGAGGAAACCACACTGGGATTCTGGCAGGATAACTTCTGCTACGTTTTGTAATCTATTTAGTAGGATCCTTGCCAAAACCTTCCCTGCAATTGATAGCAAGGATATCCCTCTATAATTCCTACATTCTCTTCTGTCTCGTTTTTTGAAGATGGTGATAAGGAGTGCGTCTTTCCAATCACTGGGGGCCTGCTTTTCTTCCCATGCTTTTAGTATGAGGGAGTGCAGACGCATCTTCAGGACTAAACCTCCATGTGTCAGAAGTTCAGTGGGAATGTTGCCCGGTCCCGCGGCCTTCCCTTGACGCATTTGCTTTAGTGCTACATCTAATTCTTGTAATGTTGGTGGTAGGGACATCCATAGTTGGGGTGGATGTTGTGGCACATTTCGGAGGAAGTCTTGTTGGGCTGCTGAGTTCCTGTTCAAGAGAGTGTTGAAATGTTCTATCCAACGGTTCTGGATCTCATGGTCTTCCGTGAGGATGGTATTGTCAGCTGCCAAAAGTGTCCCTGCAGCAGTGTGCTTTGGTCCGAAAAATTTCTTTGTGCCTGCAAAGAAGCTTTTAAGGTCCCTGCTGTCAGCATAACCTTGTAGGTCTTGCGCCATTTGCTGCCACCATATGTAATATATATATATATATATATATATATATATATATATATGTATATATATATATATACATAATATAATACATATAAATTATATGTTATACATATATAATATGTACAATATATATATATATATAATATATATATATATATATATATATATATATATATATATATATGTATATATTGCAAGCAATCACATCACCGTGATACAAAAATACAAAATAACCACAGGAGAAGGGAATCTTGTAGACAGTAAATACTTTCGTATTTTACATCTTCAGACTGAAGACGTAATATACGAAAGTACTTACTGTCTACAAGTTTCCTTTCTCCTGTGGTTATTTTGCATATGTATATATATATATATATATATATATATATATATATATACATATATATATATTTGAATAATTCGCTAGTGGACAGCGACATCAATCACACATTCCATGACCGTCGCGCAGAGGATTCGAACCACCGCCTATAGACCCAAGAGAGTCGAGTGGTTAAAGGCGGGTGCTGTGGACTCTCTTGGGTCTATAGGCGGTGGTTCGAATCCTCTGCGCGACGGTCATGGAATGTGTGATACATACATATATATACATACATACATATATATACATATATATATATATATATATATATATATATATTCTCACCATACACGAGGTAGGGCGTTGCCCTGGCAGCGATAATGCCTCACGAGGTCTCTCCACAAGGCCCCATCTACATAGAGCTGCACTCTCTCCACTTCCTCCATGGTTCTTCCTCTTGTTTCTATGACTTGTCTGATACCGTCTTTCCATCTCTTCCTGGGTCTTCCTGTTGGTCGCTTTCCTTGTGGCTGCCACTGGTAGTATTTGAATGGGTACTGTTGCTCATTCATCCTCATGACGTGTCCAAACCATCTTAATGGGCTTTTCTCTACATATCTAATATAGGCTCTATTTCCAGCTCTCTTATTATTGTTTCATTTCTTATTTTGTCACACCTTGTTACACCTTTTATTATTCGCAGTACTCTCATCTCTGCTGCTTGTATATTACTTTTCAGCCTTTCTGTCAATGTCCATGTTTCTGACTCATATGTTAGAGCTGGTCTTAAAATGGTTTTGTAAATTATCTTAACCTGCCTGGGTATAAGTTTTTCTCGCATCAGTGGATATAGCGTTTTTAAGTTATTTGTATGGCACTGTATTCTATTTAATATTTCTTTTTCCATTTGACACCTTTCATCTATATTTACTTCTAGGAATTTAAATTTTACAACTAATTTCAGTTTTTCGCCTTCCAACCATATTTCTATCTCTTCTTTTTGCCTTGCGACCATCATTACTTTTGTTTTATTTGTATTGATTTTTATTTTCACTCTTTTCAATGCACTGTTTCAAGCAGCTAATTCATTTTGAAGTTCAATGGGATTGTTTGCAACCAGTGCAATATCATCAGCGTATGCCAATGTGATAACTCCATCTCCAGATCTCAAATTTTCATACATCTGTCCATAAAAAGTACAAAAAGCAATGGAGATATAACCCCACCTTGTTTTACTCCAGAATTTATCTTAAACCAGTTATCCTCACGAGTTTGTGTTCTTACAGCGCTAGTACATTTGCTATATAGACTTTTAATTGTTCTAATAAGTAATCTATCTACACCATATATAGGGTCTTCCAATGTGTCCCAAATCATCTTCCTTGGTAGTCTGTCAAAGGCTTTTTCTAAGTCAACAAACGCTATACACACTGGTTGATCCCATTCCCATCTCTTCTCGATCAGCATTTTCAAGGAGAAAATTACATCTGTTGTACCTCTCTCAGGTCTAAATCCATACTGTCCCTCCTCTAATTTTTCTTCTACCGTCATTCTTAGCCTTCTTTCAAGTATTCTTTCATATATCTTCTCCACATGTGATAATAAGGAAAATCCTCTCCAATTTTTGCATTCTGACTTGTCGCCTTTCTTTGGCACTTTACATATAATGGCTTTCCCCCAATCCTCTGGTACTCTACCTTCACACCAAGCTACATTAAAAATTCTCGTTAACCGCTCGACTGTGTTTTCATTTCCTTTTAGCAACTCTACAGGTATGCCATCGCATCCAGGACTTTTTCCATTTTTCATTTTACTGATGGCAACTCTAGTTTCTTCGATAGATATTTCGTGGTGGTAGTTTAGTCTTAGGCTGGTGTTTTCACACTCATCGTTTAATTCCTGAGGATTTAACAATTCTGAGAAATATTCTCTCCACCTTTCATCTACTTCGTTCTCATCTGTTAGTAACACTCCGGCTTTATTCTTAATTGTATTTACTACTATTTCTTTGCCCCTTTTATAGCTCTTCGCCAGACTATATATGAGCTTCCTAGTTCCCAGCAGATCCTCTTCAAGCTCTTTTCCCAATTTCTTCCAAGAATCTCTCTTGGCACTTGCTTTTACTGTCTCTGCTTTGTTTCTTGCTATTTCGTATTCCAGTCTACTTTCTGGGGTCCGTCTTCTCATCCATCTTCTAAATGACTGACTCTTCTTTTTAATAACATCTCTGACTTCATCTGTCAACCATATAATATTCTTGGTAATTTTATCCTTCATGTCTATCCATTCTTCTTCAATGTCTCTTGTTTCTTGCGGCTCGCTCAGATATACTTCTGAAATCTTTTCCTTATATAATCCTGCCTTTTCTGTTTCTTTTAGATTCTCTAATCTAATTCTTTCTCTGACTAGTTTTTTCATTGGCTTTGGCTTCTTAATGTTTAGTTTCGCAAGAACTAAACGATGATCTGAGTCAAAGGATACCGATGGTATGCTCTTGACATATCATAATATATAATGCATCATATGTAATATATAGAATATAATATATATGATATTTATATAATATATAATGCATAATAGTTAGAATATAATACATTTAACATATATATATATATATATTTATATATATATATATATATATATATATATATATATATATATATATCCGCGCATTGCTGCGAGTTCGTGAATAATCCAACCTAGCCATACCGCACCTAACTTTAACTGTTAACCCTCACCAAAATAATTGTTTTGTTTTTATGAAATATAGCTTTAAACATTCCCCCTCTCAGGTGTGCGATCCCCTACTCGTAGATTGGGAAACCCTAGTTTGAAAATACATGCACACACAAACACAAATATCATGTACACATTCTTTTGCGTGCGTGTTTATTTACCTAGTATTTTACAGGAAGGAGAGCTATGCTCGTGGTGTCCCATCTTCATATCTCATTTTATCTACTGTTTTTAAATTTATGTATTGTTTTTGCATACAACAATTTCTCATCTAACTTGTGCCAAACGTCTGTTACTCTGTGGGGAAAACTGTTCTTTTTCAGGTCTCTTCTATAACTGCCTTTCTTTATTTTCTTTCCGTGTCCTCTTGTATTTCTACTATCCCATTTTATTAGATCCTCTCTACCAATAGTTTCTATACCTTTCGTGATTCTATAAATAGTTATTAAGTCTCTTCTTTCTCTTCTTTGCTCTAATGTCTGTTGCTTAAGTTTTGCTAGTCTCTCTTCATATGATAGTTCTGAGAGTGTTGGTGCCAATTTTGTAATTGCTCTTTGTATTCTTTCAAGTTTTGTTATACATTTTTTTTTTTGTACTTGGTGACCACGTCGTCGCTGCATATTCCAGTCTTGGTCTTATTTAAGTGACTAGTTTTTTCTTCACCATTTCTTCTTCCAGGTATGTAAATGCCACTTTGATTTTTCTTATTAAATTACTCGTATAAGTTTCTCCAAAAATTTTGTTTATATGTTTCTCATGGGACATATTATTCATAATAATGACTCCCAAGTCTTTCTCATTTTCTATTTTTTTATTTCTTCTTCTCCCAATTTATATGATCCCACTATTCATTTTTGCTTCTTCCAAATTCCATTATTCTACACTTCTTAATATTGAATTCCATCTCCATTTCCTACTCAATTTCCTATGATCCAACTATTCATTTTTTGCTTCTTCCAAATTCCATTATTCTACACTTCTTAATATTAAATTACATCTTCCACTTCCTACTCCATTCCCATACTTTATTGAGATCACTCTTTAGCGACTCACAATCTTCAGCGGTAATTTTTTTCAACAATTTTGCATCATCTACAAAGAAGCTTTTATAACTTTCAATTCCTTTATCCATATCATTAATATATATATAGCAAATATTATTGGGGCCAGAACTGTTCCTTGTGGAACACCACTTATCACTTCATCCCAGTTAGAATGTTTGTCTCTTATCACCGCTCTCATTTTTCTTTCATGCAAGAGGTCTTCCATCCACTTTAGCAGTTTGTCCTGTATTTCTCCTACAGTTTCTAATTTCTTAAGCAACTTCTTATGTGGCACCTTATCAAAAGCTTTTTTCAGGTCTAGAAATGCACAATCAGCCCATCCATTTCTTGCTTGTATCACATCTATTAGCCTTGAATAGAAACACATTAAGTTTGTGACGCATGTACTTTTTTTTTCCAAAGGCATTACCCATCTATTTTTGATGATTCTTTCACAAATTTTTTGCTATCGTACTTGTTATAGAGACCGGTCTATAGTTAGTAGGGTCTTCTTTGTTTCCCCCTTTATATATTGGTAATATATTTGCTCTTTTCCAGTCTTTTGGTACTTTTCCTTCTTTCATTGACCTGTTTATTAGACTATGTATTTTGTCTGTTAGTTCATTTATACATTCTCAAAATCCAATTTACTATTTCATCTGGTCTATGCGATATTCTGACATCAAGATAACTCAAGTGTGTCATTATTTCAATCCTTCATACTTTTATTTGTTTCCTAGGGGAGAATTTCTCCTCCCATTCGATATCTCTAGGTTGCATATTCTCCCTTGTAAACACCAATTTAAAATGCTTGTTCATAACTTCTGCCATTTCTATATCCTTTGTGTATTCAACTCCTCCTTGTCGTAGTTTCTCTAATTCTTGTTTGTTTTTCAGTTTGTTGTTTACAAATCTGTAAAATAGTTTTGGTTGATCTTTACATTTTTCTATAACATCTTTTTCGTACTTTCTCTTTTCTACTCTGCATACTTGTACATATTCATTTCTATAACTAGTATAAATTTTCCATTTTTCAGGTCTTTTGTCTTTTTTCCATTAAATCCAAGCTTTTTCTTTTTTGTCTTATAACTCCCTACATCTTTTGTTGTACCAACACTTTACATATTCTTTTTCTTGCTTTTGTCTTGGGACATACTTTTCCACTCCTTTGTAAATTGTACTCAAAATATTCCATTACTCTTCTACTGTTGTTTCCTCCTTGTGTATTCTTTCACAGTCTGCTTTTTGAAAAAAAGTCTTATTTTATCAAAAACAAAAATTCATACATCAATCTTCCTTTTCTATATTGTTCATTTTTTCACGTATCTTTCCTCATTTAGTTCCAGTTCAACCAATATGTGGTCACTTTTACTTATTGGTGTCTAATATTCAATCATGTCCACTATTTCAGGTTCTGATGTGATTATTAGGTTTATATACCTAGTATTCTCTTGAATCCATAGCGTTATTGTACGTTCTATACTTACATCAAGTAGAACATTTCCCCGTGGGTCGTCTCCACCCCTCACTACCATCTCTTCTCAGCAGTTTTCTTTACAATTAAAGTCACCCATTATAACTATTCTTCCTCCATCTTCCATTATCTTATTTAGTGTTATCCTTGTGTCTTCTAAAATACTTTTGTGTTCTCTCTCTTCCCACGAAGCCGTTTTAGGAGGCACCTAATTTACTATAAACTTCCTCCTCTTCCCATCCCTGTCCTCCAATTCCATCATAATAATTTCTACTCTATTCTTTCCATATGTGACATTCCTCACATATATATCCTTCTTATTTAGGAACATAACTCCACCCCCTTGTTTTACCTCTCTGTTTCTAATCCAATAATCATATGCACCATGTCCTAGACTGTTGGGTGGTAGTGGACCTTTCAGTTTTGTCTCTACAATTCCCATTATGTCCGGTTCTTTTTCCTTCAGGTAATCATTCAGTTCGTTGAAGCCTGTTATTAAGCCATCTATATTTGTGTAAGACACTTTTAATTTTCTGCTACTTCCATTGTGTTTTCCGTTTCCCTTCTGTTTTCCTCTGCTATGAACCATTTCCTCACTTTCATATTCACTACTCTCTAATAGAATTTCTCTCTTTCTGACTATTTTTTCTTAGCTTTTAGTCTTTTTGTTTTCTCATCCTCTCTTTCCTATTTATGTATTTCTCTTTTTATCCATACCTTTTTTTTATTGCTCACTGTCTGCTAGTTTCCCTGTTTTTGCAAAGATATTTTCTGCTGTCATTTGTGACCTCAATTTAACCTTAATTGGTCTGGTCTTATCTGTATTATATTGCCCGATTCTATACATTTCTTCTATTTGTTTTCCTATTGCTGGTTCATCTTCTTGAACTGCTTCTAATATATCATTTACTTTTTCCTTTTCCTCCTTTATTCTTGTAGTCCTATTTAGATTATATTTATCTTACATCTCTAATAAAACTATACATATCTTTTTATCCGCTAAGTCTTATTTAGGTTATGCTTCTCTTCCATCCCTAATATAATTATACATTTCTTTTTATCTGCTAAGTCTCTTACTATTGTCTCCTTCTCCCTCCTCACTCTAATAACTGTGACTTTAGTTTGTTCTTTCATCTGCTGTTCCATTATGTCCCTAAATTCTATTTTATTTTTCTCCTGTACCTTTTTCTAACCACTTACCTCATTTGCTATGGACTCTTTATTCTCTTTATTACTCCTCTTCAATTCCTTATTTTCATCCTTTACTTCTCTTAACTGTCTTTTTAATCCTACTATTTCTTTAGTTAGGTTTTGGTTCTCCTTATTTAGTTCTTCCAGCTTATGAACTCTATCAGTAATTGACTTTATATGGTTAAACTTATCTTCCCAATATTCTTTCAATTCTTTTAGTTTCTCCTCTAAATTTACTAGTCGGGGTAGGTTGTCATTTCCTCCCTCATTAAATCCATAGAAATAGTTATCTTCATCTTCCATTGCGCTGCTCATATCTATATTTCTAATTTTTACGTTTTTACTAATCACATCAACTTCACCATTATCGTCAGGCCGTCTCTTGTTTAAATACCGTCTGAGTGGTTCCTGGGCCCTATTTTCCCCTTCCTCATTTACTTCCATTTTCCTCAGTAATCCATCTCCTTCTCCTTTTTTCACCTTTCTACTACAGCACGAGCTTTCCCCTTTCCTATTAATACAACACAGGTACTTCCTTGTCGTTATGATCTTCGAAACTTGTAGAAATCACAGGAGTCCAGACTTCGCTACCACTCCGACTGACGTGTGTGTGTGTGTGTGTGTGTGTGTGTGTGTGTGTGTGTGTGTGTGTGTGTGTGTGTGTGTGTGTGTGTGTGTGTGTGTGTGTGTGTGTGTGTGTGTGTGTGTGTGTGTGTGTGTGTGTGTGTGTGTGTGTGTGTGTGTGTGTGTGTGTGTGTGTGTGTGTGTGAGTGTGTGTGTATGTGTGTGTGTGTGTGTGTGTGTGTGTGTGTGTGTGTGTGTGTGTGTGTTTGTGTGTGTGTGTGTGTGTGTGTGTGTGTGTGTGTGTGTGTGTGTGTGTGTGTGTGTGTGTGTGTGTATTCACTTGGTCTTTATTCACATGGTCTTTGGATCACGTGTTGGACTCGTGATCGACAGCTATTTCCCTCCTGGAAGAGAGCTCAGAGCTCGTAGGTCCGATCTATGGGTAATGCTATGACCTTGCACACACACACACACCCAACTCCCCGCCCACGAGAGTCTGAGTAACGACCCGAGGCACATCGATACCGAAATAATTTCGGCCCTGGGCAGGATTCGAACTGGGTGCTGGGAGCATTTCTGCTTCCCAGTTCAACGTTCTACCAACTATGCCACCGAGTGTGTGTGTGTGTGTGTGTGTGTGTGTGTGTGTGTGTGTGTGTGTGTGTGTGTGTGTGTGTGTGTGTGTGTGTGTGTGTGTGTGTGTGTGTGTGTGTGTGTGTGTGTGTGTGTATTAGCAAAATTATTTCTACCACTGTTATTATTGTTGTTATCATTGTTGTCACTGTTGCTTGTGTTTTTTTGTCATTATTGTCATTGCTATCATTGTTGTCGTTGTTTTATTATTGTTATTATTATTATGACTTTTTTGTAGCCGCTCACGTTCTGACGAAATGTATAGCTGACCGCTCAATATTGTGGGGGACTTTTTTTTAATTGTTCAACGTGAAACAAGTTTCCAATAGTCATCTGGGTACCAGTATCTGCATATTTCGAGGTCTCTTACCTTTTCTTCAGTTGGGTGGAAGTAGTAAATATTCTGATAACCTGAGTTTATATGTTACATTGAGTGAAATCCCCGAGTGTGGCTTGTGATCTACTGTCCGTGTCTGATATGACCAGGCTATAAATATGGAATTCTTGTCTGTTTTTCTTTTTCTTTTTTTTCTTCTTTTTTTATGGAAGTATTAATTAATTCTGCACTGTATTTAAAGGTAGTCTGATTTTTTTCTTAAAACCACTTCTGCTATCTAGACTGTGGTGATCATTTGTTCGGTAAATCATAGAAGTATTATTTCTCATATCTGCTGCTTGTGGTCTTTTGTCATAAGAACATAAGAAGAACATAAGAAATAAAGGAGACTGCAAGAGACCATAAGGCCTACACTAGGCAGCTCCGTATCCATCACCACCTGTCATCCCCATCCATAAAGCTGTCTAATCGTTTTTTAAAACAACTGATAGTTTCAGCGCTTACTACGTGGTTACTAAGTTTATTCCATTCATCGACCACCCTATTTGTAAACCAATTCTTGCCTATTTCCTTCTTAAATCTAAATTTGTCCAGTTTATACCCATTACTGCGAGTCCTGCCCTGTTGTTTTATTATGATGACCTTGTTTGCATCACCCTTGTTATAGCCTTTGATCCACTTGAACACTTCTATTAGATCACCCCGCACTCTGCGTCTTTCCAGAGAGTGTAAGTTTAGGTGCCTAAGCCTCTCTTCGTAAGGCAAACTTCCGAGTCCTTGTATCATTTTGGTCATTCTTCTCTGTACTGATTCTATGAATTTATGTCCATTCTATAGGACGGAGACCAAAATTGTACCGCATAGTCAAGGATGGGTCTAACTATCGCTAGATAGAGTTTAATAATTACCTCTGCACTTCTATTCGTTACCGTCCTAGCAATGAAGCCTAATGCCCTGTTTGCTTTATTTCTGGCGCTAATGCACTGCTTCCTGGTTTTAAGGTACGGACTCACCAAAACTCCCAAGTCCCTCTCGCACTCAGATTTTTCTAAAAACGTGTTATCTAAGTTGTATCTATTTTCGGGGTTGTGTAGCCCTACGTTTAACACGCTACACTTAGAGATATTGAAGTTCATTTGCCATTTCACCGACCATGTTAACAGTTTATTAAGATCATCCTGCAGAATCTCTGCGTCTTCTCCTGACCTAATTAGGCGTCCTATTTTAGTGTCGTCCGCAAACTTACTAACATCACTATTTAACCCATCGTCTAAGTCGTTTATATACATAATGAACAACAAGGGACCCAAAACCGAGCCCTGGGGGACCCCGCTAGTAACATTGCCCCACCTAGATTTTATTCCATTTATGGTGACCCGCTGTTTTCTGTTACTAATCCAAGCTCTAATCCATTCTAACACTTTTCCTCCTATGCCATGGGCTTTGATTTTATTTAGTAGTCTCTGGTGTGGCACTTTGTCGAACGCTTTGCTAAAGTCAAGGTAAATAACATCGTAATTTTCATTGTTGTCTGACGCCTTATATACCTTAGTGTAAAAGGATAGAAGATTAGTCACGCATGACTTACCTTTGGAGAAACCATGCTGTGAATCACGAATTAAATTATGCCCTTCAATGTGTTTTCTGAGTCTATTTACTATTATTGATTCAAGCATTTTTCCTATAACCGATGTCAAACTGATTGGCCTGTATTTGCATATGGTCGATCTATCTCCCTTCTTAAAAACAGGAACAACGTTTGCCTGCCTCCAAGCAGTTGGAACAGAACCAGTGTCTACCGATTTATTGAATATTTCAGTTAACTGGTCGCAGATTTCAAATTTACACTCTTTAAGCATTCTTGGAAAAATTTCGTCCGGACCCGGAGATTTTGTAGCATTAAGTCTGTCAATCTGCTTGATAACTTCTTCTTTACTAATGCTGATATTAGTTAGACTACTTTCTTCATCCCCTCTGAAAATCGGATCGCAGTCAGGTACTTTATCTAACCTCTCATTTGTAAACACCGATAGAAAATAATTGTTTAACTCCTCACTCATTTTTTCTTCCGATTCTATCATGACATTTTCATCGTTTTTAATTGGTCCTATTCTTTCTTTATTTTTTGTTCTATAGAGGTTGGGTTGGGTTGGATTTTGCTTGACTGGCAACCTTGATTTCATAATTACGTTTCGCTGAACGTGTATTCCTTTTAACCAGCTTTGCCATTTCGTTATATCTTGATCTAAGGTGTGATTCCCCGTTTTTTATTTTTACGTAAAGTCCTCTTTTAATTCCGATCTCATGTCATATTGCGCTGTGTAGCGGTGGTGGTAGAGTCTTTTTTCAAGGGAAGTTCTCCTGAATCCAATATAATTATTTTGAACGCATGTGTGGTCATACACTACATTGTTTTCATTGTTCTCTGGTATTAGATGTATTGTTCCTCATAATGAGTAACACGGTTTTATATGGTTTGTAAAAGCAGACTAAGTTTATATCAATATTGTGTAATGGGTTAATTCCATTGTTAATTATTCCGTGAATAGCCTTTTCCTCCTTTTGTTATATTCACTGTCATTTTGTTTTGAAGAACTTTCAAGAATTCCTCCATTGTGCAGCGATTACAATGCTCTATAATTGCATCAGGAAATCCATTCTTGATTGAGAGTTCTTTGATGTATTAAAGTTCATCGTGAGTGTCTTCCCAGGTGCTACATAATTCAGTAATTAACTATTCGCAGAATAGTTAATTACTGAACGTTACTCCCATATTCAAAAAAGGTGACAAAAAGAAATCAAATAACTATAGGCCTATAAGTTTTACTTCAATCGTAGGAAAAATGATGGAAACTATCATCAGAGATGCTATCGAACATAATTTAGAAAGTAACCGTTTAATAAATGATAGCCAGCATGGTTTCAGACGAAAATGTTCTTGAGTGACTAACTTACTCGAATTCTACAACGCAGATTTAGATGAAGTAATCATTTGCCATTCCGCACAGTTTTGTATCATCAGCAAATTTGGAAACAGTAGATTTCGGCGTAATTAATTATCAGTAACGACCTCAAATCATCCAAGCAGTGTATTTCAGCCTTTGAGAAAGCAAATAAGATTCTAGTACTGATTGCGCGATCTTTTGATTTCAAAAGTCCATCACTCATTAACAAGCTATATAAATCGTTAATTCGTCCACATTTGGAATATGCTGTTTCCGTATGGTCACCGAATCTCATTAAAGACATTGACAGACTGGAAAAAGTGCAACGGCGAGCCACAAAACTGATTCCAAATATCAAAAATAAATCATACGAAAATCGACTAAAACATATGAATCTGTTTTTCTTAAAAAAGCATAGACTCAGAGGTGACTTGATACAGGTCCTTAAGATTTTAAAGGGAATTGGCAACATCAAAAGTGACCAAATTTTTACATTGAATGAGAATCAGGCAAGAAACAATGGTCTCAAACTGTCCGGAAATAGATTCAATTTGGAAGTAGGTAGAAACAACTTTGCCAACCGTGTAGTTAATGAATGGAATGAACTTCCTACACAGGTAGTGCAATGTAGTTCAGTTCGAAGCTTTAAGAATCATTTAGATAAACGCCTAAGCAAGATGCTGTAATGATTATAATTTATTTTATATTATTTGTTTTTGTTTTGTTATCATTTGTCTGTCTGATTTTCATTTATTATTAGTTATATGTCAATTTATTTACTATTTACCTGTTTGTTTATTATTTAACTATACCTATGCATTTATTTATGTATTATATTTGTTATTTACATTATTATAGTTTTTAGTTATTATTTTATTATTATCATGATTTTTTTCGCATCCGACCTAGATATGGACCAAAAGGTCTCCTGTCGGCATGCTCCGCCTTTGTAATCCTTTGTGTGTGTGTGTGTCTGTGTGTGTGTGTGTGTGTGTGTGTGTGTGTGTGTGTGTGTGTGTGTGTGTGTGTGTGTGTGTGTGTGTGTGTGTGTGTGTGTGTGTGTGTGTGTGCGCGCGCGTCTGGATTGAGGCTGAGAAATGCATCCCGTATATTTATCTTCAGAATATGTATGGTTATAGGGGTTTATTAGCAAAAACCTTGAAGGAGTTTGTGAATAATGAATCAATTTCCGCCCGAACAAAAATTAAATGAAAATAACCAATATTACCACATCTGAAAAAATTATACAATCATTTTACATTTGCATGATTGAGGACTGCAAATCCTGAAAGCCCTCAAGAAAAGGCCAGAGGCAACACTTTTCTTAACATTGTCATTGTCTTGAATTTAAAGTTGAATGGGAAGAAGGACACCAAATCCCTTTCTTGGATATTTTGATAAGAAGAACTGATGATAATCTATTCTTTACATTCTACCGTAAGCCCACCCACTCAGGGAGTTACCTTCACTTTTTTTTAGCAATCACCCTGACAATGTTAAGAAAAGTGTTGCCTCTGGCCTTTTCTTGAGGGCTTTCAGGATTTGCAGTCCTCAATTTCTGGACCATGAGATTGAGGGGATCAAATGTCAACTTGAGAAGTTGGCTTATCCACCTTGGTTTCTGGACCAAGCCCTCAGTAAGGCTAGGGCCAACCATTTTAAAACTTCCGTCCCTTCAAGTTTTCACCACTCCTTTAAGGACATTTTAAAAATTCCATTCAATAATACCATCAGTTCTTCTACTAAGTTGTTTCCTCATGAACGTCTCACTATTGCCTATCACTATCCTAACACCGTGCGTAAGCAAATTGTGAACGTTCAACAAAAACCGAAGGAAGTTGAGTCTCCTGGTGTTTATTGTTTGCCCTGCAAAGATTGTGATTTGGTTTACTTGGGTCAAACCGGGAGAGACTTGAACACTAGATTGGCAGAACATAAAAGGTCAATTAGGTATGGGCAAGAAAATTAGGCTGTATTTCTTCATATCAAAAATAAGAATAATTCTTTCGACTGGGGTAAGGCCAGATTAGTGTTCAAGTCCCGCTGCGGTTTCAGGAGGAAAATAGTCGAATCAGCATTAATTGAGGAATGCCCTAATATTAATATTTCTGAAGGGCAGTGGACACCTGACATCATTTCACGCGCAGCAGTTACCAAGCTGGTACGGATCTTACAACCCCCCCTCTCCTCACCCCCTCCCTCCTCCACCACCCCAGTTTGCCCCGCGCCTGAATGAGGTCATCTGTCCACATCTCTTCTTCTCTGTAGCTTATAAGTCCCCTCTGTACTCTGCTCTATGTACTTTCCTGAAGAGGGCTACAGTTGATAGCCGAAATATAGGATTCTTCTTTATTCGAAGTTTATTTTCTCCGACTGTGGGTTCCTATCTGTCATTTACAAATGTGCTACTACATTTCTGTTTAGTAATATATGTATATATATATGTATGTATATATATATATATATATATATTATATAATATATATATGTATATATATCAATAAATATGTCTATATATATAAATATATATACATACATAAATATATATATACACACACACACACACATATATATATATATATATATATGTATATATATGTATATATATACATTTATATGTATATATATATATATATATATATATATATATATGTGTGTGTGTGTGTGTGTATATATTAACAACCACAATGCACTTTAATTCTAAGCCATCAAAGGCCGACATGCAGAAAATGAAATGTGGTTCTGCAAAGGACTCGAACACGGCATCCTCATGACAACTAGGCTATCACTATCGCACTTGTCATGAGGATGCTGGGGTTCGAGTCCTTGGCAGTAATGCATTTCAAGTTCTGCATGTCAGACTTGATGGTTTAGAATCAAAGTGCATTGTGGTTGCTAATATATATATATATATATATATATATATATATATATATATAATATATATAAATATATTATATATATATATATATATATATATATATAATGTATCCATACATATATATATATATATATATATATATATGTATATATATATATATATATATATATATATATATGCGTATATACATCTCTCTCTCTCTCTCTCTCTCTCTCTCTCTCTCTATATATATATATATATAATATATATATATGTGTGTGTGTGTGTTGAGTGAAGTTGGGAAGGCATATGGGAGGGACTTGATTGAGAGGATTAGGGAAGAAACAGAGGGAGTTATTGGTGAGGAACAGTGTGGGTTTAGAACATGTAGGGGTTGTATGAGTCAGATTTTTGTGGTAAGACAGATATGTGAGAAAGATATAGGAAAAGGCAAGGATATTTTTGGCCTTTTATGGATCTGGAAAAGGCTTACAAAAGGGTAGTCAGGAAGGCACTGTGGGAGGTGCTGCAGATATATGGGATAGGAGTAAAGCTGTTAAGAGCAGTCACGGGTTTTTACGAGAATAGTAGAGCTTATGTTAGGATTAGAAATGGAGAGAGTGAATGGTTTGAGGTAAAGGTGGGACTTTCTGACATCAATATTACCCAAGTGATTCATTATTTCATTTCTTAATACTTCTGTCTCTTTCATAGGGGGGACTTTTTCCTACCATTAGATATCTCTAGGTTGCATGTTCTCCCTTATAAACACCGATTTAATATACTTGTTCATAATTTCCCAGTCCGCTTATGAATAAATTCTCTTATTTTATCATTTTTTTCATACATCAATCTTCCCTTTCTATATTGTTAATTTTTCTTCATGTATTTTTCCTAATTTAGTTCCAGTTCAACCAATATGTGGTCACTTTTACTTGTTGGTGTCTTATATTCAATCTTGTCCACTGTTTCAGGTTCTGATGTGATTATTAGGTCCAGTCTCGATGGTTCTTCTTCATTTCTATATCTAGTATTCTCTTGAATACATTGCGTCATTGTATGTTCTATAATCCTATTAAGTAGTACATTTCCACATAGGTCGTCTTCTCCCTTGACTGTCATCTCTTCCCAGCAGTTTTCTTTACAATTAAACTCACCCATTATAACTATTCTTCCTTCATCTTCCATTATCTTATTTAGTGTTATCCTTGTGTCTTCTAGCATACTTTTGTGTTCTCTCATTTCCCACGAAGTCGTTTTAGGAGGCACATAATTTACTACAAAACTTCCTCCTCTTCCCATCCCTGTCCTTCAATTCCATCATAATCATCTCTACTCTATTCTTTCCATATGTGACATTCCTCACATTTATATCCTTCTTATTCACGAACATAACTCCACCCCCTTGTTTTACCTCTCTGTTTCTAATCCAATAATCATATGCACCATGTCCTAGACTGTTGGGTGATAGTGGACCTTTCAATTTTGTCTCTACAATTCTTATGCCCGGTTCTTTTTCCTTCAGATAATCATTTAGTTCGTTGAAGCCTGTTATTAAGGCATCTATATTTGTGTAAGACACTTTTAATTTTCTGCTACTTCCATTGTGTTTTCCGTTTCCCTTCTGTTTTCCTCTGCTATGAACCATTTCCTCACTTTCATATTCACTACTCTCCAATAGAATTCCTCTTTTTCTGACTCTGTTCTTTTCTCATTTTTTTCCTTAGCTTCTAGTCCTTTTGTTTTCTCACCCTCTCTTTCCTCTTTATTTATTTATCTT
>NC_134814.1:31877386-31882386 GCF_046742065.1 Oratosquilla oratoria | reverse complement strand
TATATATATACATATATATACATACTTATATATTTATATATACATGTATATATATATATGTAAATGCATATATACATGTATATATACACGCACATACACACACAAACACACACACACACACACACACACACACACACACACACACACACACACATATATATATATATATATATATATATATATATATATATACAAACACACACACACACACACACACACACACATATATATATATATATATATATATATATATATGTATACATATATACATATGTATATGTATACATATATATGTATATATATATATACATATATATATATATATATGTACATATATATGTATATACATACATACATATATATGCATATTGTTACGGGCTGGCTGGTTAGTGAAGAGACGTTACGTATAACGGATAAGTGCTTAAGAACCAGCTCACTTCTAGAAGCCACTGTAGGACTGAACTATCTGGTCAGGGCCTAGATAATTAGTAAGACTAGAAGTAAAGGTAACAAAGAAGATTCCAGGAAAGGAATATTAAACTAGCGATAAAACTAGTAAACGAAATTATTAATATGGAAAATATTTACAGGCAATAAACACAAAAGAGAATGGGCAGTAGGGTCAATGGGACCGTTACATGATTATGAGAATATGGAAATTATCGTTCAAATAAGAAACACAAGATACGTATACAATATGGTACTATCTAAGTACAAAGAGATCAGGAACATGCATCAGAATAAGTAATAAGTACAAATATAAGTATAAAGTAATGCAATGTATATCAGACACGTAATGTAGGCAAAAAGGGTGATCACTTCACACCAATCGTCTCATGAGTCTAAACTTCCAGTTTTTATCAAGAGATAAGATATGCGAGAAAATGACGAGGAGTGAGCGATTTCCACCGCTTATATACCATTGGACCGGAAGCGGGATACTTCCGGGTGAGTGTGCGGGAGAGTGAAAGAGGGGGAGGAGGGTAAGTTAACACACGTCAACAGGGTAGTTTTAAGACCCTCGACTCGCTTGAACAATCTACTTATTTAGTAACTGTCAAATCTGTGCGCTCCGAACTATTCAGGATTTCGCTTGTCTGTTTGTTCTACAAGAGTGCGCACCTTTCTCCGCACGTAGGCAAGATTACATATAGTGGACGGGCGTTACTGCTTAACATTGTTACAATACATACATAGACAAGAAATATGAACATAGTTATGTAATACAAAGGAACACAATTCTATAACATAATTACACATATGACGTAATATCTAATATTACGTTACAATATATATATATATATGTGTGTGTGTATATATATGCATATATATGCATATATATGCATATATATATATATATATATATATATATATATATATATATAAATATACACCCTGGAGGTTTGATCAACAAAACAATAAGGAAAGGCGAGAAGATCTACGATGGCTCAAACGACCAGGCCCCGGGAAAAGATAAGTCACACTTTATAACTGTCCCTAATTCTACGAATACCGGAGCCATTGATAATTATTTGTGAAAAGGTGGAGTAAATATATCTAAAGTGTCTTCCAATAAGATAGGAAAAAAAAAACTAATGTTCCTAATAACCTCAGTGTCGTTTACCACATTACATGCAGCGGTGAATCAGGTCGAGGGCTCAAGAAACGGTTGAATGAACACAAAAATGACCTCAGGACACAGATAACATATAACTCCCTGGTTCATTATCTAGACAAATGCGGAAACCTACTCGACTTGAGCCGCGTGGAAATTCTGCACGAGGGACTTTAAAAGAAATTGAGAAAAACTGTGGAAACTGCATATATCGCCACCAGGGAAAATAGCAATGACAGAGACGGATTTAAATACTTTTCAAAAACAGCAAGTGTCTTGATAATCAAATAATTAACCAAAGAGAAGACCTGACACATCCACTCACAGCTGGCCGGGTTCCCTCTCGCTGCGAGTATAAGACTTGTGGTCTAATTGTAGTGCAACATGTCCTCTGAATATGACCAAGTCGGTCGAAACGTTAGGGCAATAAACTCTATTCCCAACACATCTTCGTTTGCCCTTCCCCACCCATTTCTCTCTCATATATATGTATATGTATATGTATATGTATATGTATATGTATATGTATATGTATATGTATATGTATATCCCTTAAAAGTGGTAGTTTGCCGACAAGATTGACGAGATAAACACCATATGAGGACGGAGCCTTTATTTGTACGACGTTTCGGTTATTACAGCTTTTTCAAGTACAAGTTGAGATACAAATGTTTGAGATTAAATAAGGGGAAAGGAGGGAACGGGGAGAGAAAAGGGGGGGAAGGAAGAGGAGGAGGAGGAGAAGGGGGGAGGGATTGGACACTGGGAAAGGATGAGAATGCTGGCCCAAACGTCCGTGTGCGAAATGTCCACAAAGGGTGGTTTAGATATCTAATATTTTGCTGGCCATGGGTATTAGGGGAATAATGTGAGGCGAGATGTTAAACATGCCCCTGTTTTGTTCAATAGTGTTTGTTCCTTGAATGATTGCTGCTTCTAAACATTTCCTGCGGATTTTGTCTGGTTCCCGTATCAGCAGCTCTGCATTCTTCCAGTCCATAAAATGGTTTTCCTTGTTTCTATGTGTCACACATGCATTGGTGGTGACATCATGCCTGACGTCGTAACGGTGTTCACGTATTCGTGTATTCAGGTCGCGTGACGTTTCTCCGATGTAAACTTTATCACATCCTGAACACGGAATACGATAAACACCGGGTTTGGTGCCCGGTGTCTGGTTGTTGTGTATTTCCGTCTTCGTGATGTCTTTTATCGTTCTGCTTGTCTGGCACACTATTTCCAAGTTGGTGGTTCTTAAAAGTCGTGTCAGGTTGGTGGCAACGTCGCCGGTTAGCAACACGAGACGTATTGTTGTGCTGTCCTGCTGCCTACGGCTTTCCCGAATCTTAGCGGCCTGCTGTCTGCAATTATCTAAAAGAAATTCTGGAAATTTTAGTGTTAAAAAGGTCTCTTTAATAAACCTGCACTCTTCTTCTAAGTATTTTGCACTACATATTCTAAATGCCCTAAGGAAAAAGCCTATTACTACTCCTGTCTTGGTCCTTATATCATGTTTGGAATTCAGGATGTGATAAAGTTTACATCAGAGAAACGTCACGCGATCTGAAAACACGAATACGTGAACACCGTTACGACGTCAGGAATAATGTCACCACCAATGCATGTGTGACACATAGAAACAAGGAAAACCATCTTTAATAAGCGAAACGTCGTACAACTAAAAGCTCCGTCCTCATATGGTGTTTATCTCGTCAATATATATATGTATATATATATATATATATATATATATACATATATATATACATATATATATATATATATATATATATATATATATATATATTCTGTATTAGTTCACATATTTTTAGTCAGTAGGCCCTGTGACTACAAGTATTCATCTTTTTCAATATTCATATAGTATACTTCAGACAAGGGGGAATGAAATGTTTGTAGATTTTTTCTTACTTGAATATTGATTACATGGCGTGGTTCTCCAGGTACAATCTATGAGTCCTGTGAGAACACACATTGTTAGACCCTAGATAAGTTCTGAAATGACGTCATTATTTCTTTAGTCAAATAATCTTTAGTTTTATATTTAAGATCCTCCACTAAAAACATGGTCTTAAAATCGCAAAACAATTTAATTTTCTCCTCTTCCACCCTTTCTCTATTTCAAATTCCCTTGTAACAAGTCTATATGCAACATTGTTTATATTTGATATCCTCCACTAAGGACAGACTATATAGTATTGGAGTCTCTGTGTGTAAACTTTGGTGTCTTTGTGTTTGAGGGCCAAGAGTTTAGACAGTATCGAAGACTGGCTGTGGGTTCACCATTAAATGCTGTCATGGCTTCTCTTTTTACGGAAACACCGGAGGAGGATAAATTTATTCGCATAGTAGGAAGAGGCTCACATTGGTTCCGATACATAGATGACGTGTTGGTGGTGGTACCCGAGAAACAGATGTGAACAATAAACTCCGCATGCTTAACGAAGTGAACAAAGACATCCAGTTCACAGTGGAGATTAAGACAGTCTAGTTGGTAGTAGGAGACAGTCAAGTTGGTAATAGGAGACAGTCAAGTGAGGTACTTAGACAGGGCTTTCTGCAACAAAGATAGGAAACATAGGACGCAGGTGTGTTTCCCCGGCGCGGGCATAGGAGATGTTAGAGACAGGATTGAAGAGTGTCTAGTAGGGGAAGGTAAGGACCCAGTGTTTTGCTTAAGTGCCGGGGGAAATGATATAGGCAAGTTAGGGAGTAAGGAATTGTTTGCGCGGTACCGGGATGAGCTAGACAAGAGTAGAAATAGGGGAGGTGTTCCTGTTGTATGTGGAATCCTTCCGAGGCGTAGAGTTGGAGGCATGTGGCATTCCAGGGCTATTGCAATGAATTGCAGGCTGGCAAATCATTGTAAGGCCAATGGATGGGCATTTGTCGACAACTGGGATCGCTTTTATGGTAAGAATCACCTATACACAAGGGACGGAGTGCACTTGTCTCCCAGAGGATTTCGGCTCCTTGCTGAATCCCTTGAGCGAGAAGTTGGCATCCTAAAGGGTTTTTTCGGGTAGATTACGTTGGAGTAGGGGGGGGGGAAGTATCGGAATATAGTTTAGGCAATAGAAGCAACTTAGAGAGGGACTGTGTAAAGAATCACCAAAGTAGGTGGAGGAAAGATAAACTTAAAGTTTACTATACAAATAGCAGGAGCATAATTAACAAAATTGATTTGCTGAGAGGTAAAGCATGCGTAGAAAGTTTCGATATTATAGCTACTACTGAATCCTGGATCAACATGGCTGATAAACATTTCCTTCCAGAAATCGAAATAGAAGGATATAAGTTTTTTCATAAGGATAGGGCTGGCAGGAATGGGGGAGGTGTAGCACTTTTCGTTAAAAATACATTAAAC
>NC_134814.1:31857386-31864886 GCF_046742065.1 Oratosquilla oratoria | reverse complement strand
TATGGGGTGCTCTTTGCCATTGTCATCTTTCTGTTGTAGGACTGCGCCTATTCCTTTAGAGGAGGCGTCTGTGTAAAGAAAGAATTCTTTCTTCATGTCAGGGAAAACTAGGACAGGGGCTGTGGTGAGTGTGTGTTTGAGAGTGTCGAAACTTTGCTGTTCTGTTTCTGACCATTGAAATGGCTCGCCTTTCCTTGTGAATTCGGTCAGAGGGGAAGCAATATCAGCAAAGTTTCGGATAAAGTGTCTGTAGTAGGAGGCTAACCCTATGAAACTTCGTGTTTCATTTGCGTTTCTGGGGGTTGGGAAATTGTTTATTGTATCTATTTTATCTATGGTTGTGTGAATCCCCTTTGCATCCACTTTATGGCCTAGGAAGATGAGTTCCTTCATGAGGAATCTACATTTCCTTAATTGAATCTTTAACCCCGTATTTTTGAGACGTTTGATGACAATCTCTAAAGTGTTAAGGTGGTCTCTTTCTGTGGGACAATATATAATGAGGTCGTCTAAATAGACGAATAATGAGACTCCTATCATGTCACTGAAAATGCGGGTCATCAACCTTTGTTGGGTTGAGGGGGCATTCTTAAGGCCAAAGGGCATACGCTCAAAGTTGAAATGCCCTTTATCAGTGGAGAATGCAGTTACGGGTTTTGATTCCTCTGTTAGTTCGACCTGCCAGAAGGCTGACTTGAGGTCTATTGTGGAAAAAAACAGAGTTCCCGTTGCCAATGCATTGTAGTACATCTTGCATGGCGGGGAGGGGGTGTGGGTCAGATTGAGTTAGGTTATTGACTTTCCTGAAGTCAACAACAGGGCGTAAGGTTCCGTCTTTCTTAGGGACCAAAAAGAGGGGACTGTTCCATGGGGAGTCCGAATGGGAAATTACGCCTTGGTGTATCATCTCTTGTACACTGTCATTGACTTGGGATTTCCTACTGTGAGGTATGCGGTAAGCGGGGGTGTATGAAGGGGGGGTGTTTGGGGGAATTTGGATGTGATGTTTGATTATATCACATTTGCCTAGTGGTTCACCTTCTAAGGCGACAGCTGATCTATTCCTCTGTAGGAGAGCTAATAGCTCGTTATGAATTTCTCCGTCAGCTGATGTCGTGATTTGGTCTGGGGGGATAGGGGGAAGGGGTTGTGTTGGTCTTACTTGGTTGATGTGTTGCGGCAGTGGTTCCTGGATAGGGGAATTATGGAGATGGACTGCGCAAATGTTTGTATTCTTCCTGATTTTACGGTGTTGGTCTGACATGTTTGTTAACATAGCTAGTGTATGTTTATTTTCAGATATTGTGTCCCAGGAGGACTCAATGGCTATGTTGAGGTAGTAGCATGCACTGAGCAAGGGATGGGGTGGTGTTGTACCTATGGGTGTTGTTTTTGCTGTGTCCGACACTGGGCATCTGTGTGGGAAATGGTTCCATGAACTGAGCAAGGGATAGGGTGGTGTTGTACCTGCGTGTGTTGTTTTTGCTGTGTCCAACACTGGGCATCGGTGTGGGAAATGGTTCCATGAACTGAGCAAGGGATAGGGTGGTGTTGTACCTGCGGGTATTGTTGTTGCTGTATGCAGTCTTTTGTGTTGTGACTGTTTGATGAATGGTAGGAGCACCACTTAGAAGGTTGTCCTTGATTGGTGTGAGGGGGTTGCTGTGAGTGAAGCCTATTTAGTCTGGGGAGATGGTTGGGGGTATCTAAAGATACATTGCAAGCATTCATGATATCTAAGATATAGGTATAAGCTAGAGGATTTCTAGTGTCTAGTTCCCTTTTGGAGGTTTCCTTTAAACACTTTGGAGGGAGTTGGGAGAGATAGGAAGCTATCTCAAGGAATGTTAGTAGGTGTTTTGTTGGCATTACATTTTGACCAAATTGGTCAGTGTGAGTCCAAGGAGAGTTATTCTCTAGGTCTTCTCTGACCTCTTTAATTCCGTTTGCTACGAAATCCATAATGTTAGTAACGGAATGTGGTTGGACTCTAGTGTTATTGAGGAAAGTGATAAGGAAGGAAATGTTGTTTGCTTGTTTGTTATGAAAGACCTTAAGAAGGTGGCGTTTATATTCCTGATATGTGATTCCACATGCAACTAAGCTGTCTAGCATCCTTGCCTTTGAACGGCAAATGTCAGATGGGTCTATTTTCTGACGGCACAAATTTATTTTATCTGTCTCAGAGTATTGGGTGTTCTTTGAAAAGAACAGGTCACATGCTGTCAAGAAGTCTGTAATGGATAGTCCACTATTTTGGGAAAAGGTTGGGATTTCTGTGAGGGGGGTTATGGTTTGATAGTTGTTAATTATTGTTGGTTGAGGTTGTGGGTAAGGATAATATTGTGGGTTTGGAGGAAGGTTAGGTGGTGGTTGGTGGTATGGTGTGGAGTGGGTTTGACCAGATGGGGTATGGGGGGAAGGAAAGGGGAAGTTTTGGTACTGCTGCTGAATGGGAGGGGGGTTATTATGTGTTGGGATATGGGGGTTGGATGGATTATGGTTTATAGGAGGTTTTGTTTGCATATTTGGTTGGATGGGAGGAATGGGTGGTTGTGGTTGTGAGGGGTGAAAGGGGTCTACTTGAGGAGGCTGGTTGAAAGGCATGATATTAGGAGGAGCAATATGAGGAGTTGGTTGGGTGGGTTGTTGTGGTTGAGATGGGTTGGAGGTGTCTACTTGAGAAGGCTGGTTGAAAAAAGGTAAGACATCGTTCTCATAAAGAGGGTCTATTGGGTTATCTGCATTAGGATTAGTTTTGTCAGGATTATTTAACTGGTCATTGGTTAACTGTTTAGAGGTATTGTCATCCTGTAGATATAGGTAAAAATGGTCTGGTTTGTCATTGCCAATTAAGTCTTCTGTGTGTATTTCCTCTTTGTCACTGGATATGTCATGTTGTTGTTTTTCTTCTCTAAACTTTGAGAAGACGCTATGTAAACTTTGTTTAATTTTGCTTCTGGTGGCAAAGGCCATGTTGTTAAGTCATGTATTAGTTAATAGTTAGTATGTATTAGTTAATAGTTAGGTTTGATTTGTAATCTAAGAAAAAAAAAGGCTGTTAAAATATGAATGATAGGTATATAGTAACTAAGGGTAATATGTTATGCTTAGATATGGGAGGGGGGGATATAGTATGTCAACGGCTATACAGTATAATGGGATTACATATGTAAAATCATAAAAATATATATATACATATAATAATAATAAAATGTGGAAATAATGTGATATAGTAAGGAGTTAATTATTGTGATATTATACTTATAATAGAATTAACTATGGTTGTCATAAGGTTATACAGTATAACGGGATTGCATATGTGAAATCATAAAAATATGTATATACATATAATAATAATAAAATGTGGAAATAATATGATATAGTAAGGAGTTAATTATTGTGATATTATACTTATAATAGAATTAATTATGGTTGTTCATAAAAAAATTACAGCAGTAAAATAGGTTACATTGATAAAAATGTATAAGTTCTATGTAAATATAAATGGGTAATACGTAGTGAAAGCAATTAAGGGTTATTGCATATATATATATATATGTATATATATATTTAAAGATAAGCAAAATATGTTGAATGTTGAATTTTAAACATGTAAGAGCTATTTGTTTATACAAGAATTACTTAACTGGAAGAATGCATATGAATGTGATATTATGTAATAGTCAAATCTAGTAAAAGTTATTGCATATATAAATATATGTTGTTTTAAAAATTAGGCAAAAATATAATTAGTGTTGAAACATATAATTATGAGAGCTATTGTTTAATTTATGAGAAAGGTATGATAACCAAAAAAGGTGTATACATGCTATATACATACAGGGAAATTTGTAATAATGAAATAATATTAACTGTGGAATATATATGTATATTGGTAATTGGCAGATTAAAGAGTATTACTTAATGATAATTTTTGGAGAGAAAAAATTCTAAATGACAATATGCTAATATAAGTGCGAGATTACATAGTTGTTATATGGCTAAGGTGTACGTGCGTTGAGCACGTGGGTATCTAAAGGGTATGGAGGTTACCTTAATACCGTGCGTTGAAGCGAGTGGTAATAGGGCGTGCAGCTGGGATATTTGCTGACGTTGCGATTCTCGGTGGAACGCGACACTCGGAGGAGGAGGTTGGTGGTGAGGGTGAGCGGATGAGGTGGTTCTTACCGGGTCTGTGCACAGGCGATGGAAGTCCCGAGGGCTCGGTGAATGATGTTCGCATAGAAAAGAAGTGCGAGTATCAGATTGGGATTTGGTTATTATACTGAGATGTAGTGGAGGTAAGTTGAAGAAATTTGTTATGTTACCTGTAGTCAGTAGGTAGTTGTGAGATGGGTCGGCGATATTACGTACTTATATGCACTGGGTGACAGGGACGTGATTAAATAGGCAGGTGTAGTGACTGTTGGTGCGCGTCTGGGAGGGAACGGTTGGTGTGGGGAGGTGGTTTACCTCTCAGAGTGGAGTTTCGCTCGGACCGTTGTGGAGGGAGCGGTAGGTGCGAGGAGGTGGATATGTCTCTGAGTTAGACGAGCGATGGACCGCGCTGGCTCGACTGAAGTCGGGTGGCGGGGGTGAATTACTCGGACGTGTTTTCTTCAGAGACAGGCGGTTTTCTTCAGAGGTGTGGGTAGGACGTTCGCTGCCACCATTTTATGTGTCCGTACGTGGTCCCGTCCCTATCCAGATGTGTAGGCGAATATATCAAACACTATATGTCACCTAGTTCCACTTTAATCACTTATTGTCACTACATAATTAAAAAGTTTTACATCAATATTAATTTATCACATCTTCCTTATCACTACAGTGCACATTGTAAGTTATCGACCGACCTCCGCTCCTGTGGTGCGCGCTTCGGTTTTTGATCAGTAAACAGCTGATCGAGCACTATCTGGCGGGTCCCAGCAATCGTACTTGTACAGTTTTTAGTGGGAGTATTCAGTCTCTTACAATATGCTTACTTGGTACTTAAGTATTATTACATTTCTATTTATATATTATAATTTTTACTGGGGGGGGGGGAAGAGCTCGTTATTATGGGGTAGTTCTGTAATGCAATGTGTTGGTGGTTGATTGCACTTATGAGTGTGTGTTCGTGTGTGTGTGTATTGCTTGATCCACGTGATGCTTAGCTCGGCAATTTCTTGGCAGGAAATGGGTGGCGCCAATAAGTCCAGAGTGTGGTTGGGTTAGTTGAGATGGAGGAGTGTGTGGGTCATATGACTGACTGATCCTTACATGTGTATGTGACGTATACAGTTGTTGTTGTTGTTGTTGTTGTTGTTATTATCATTATTATTATTATTATTATTATGATTATTATTATCATTATTAATTATTATTATTATATTATTATTATTATTAATTATCATTATCATTACTATTACTATCATTATTATATATTATTATTATTATCATTATTATTATGATTATTATTATTATTATTATTATTATTATTATTATTATTATCATTATCATTATTATTATTATTATTATTATTATCATTATCATTATTATTATTATTATTATTATTATTATTATTATTTTTATTGTTATTGTTATTATTATTATTATTATTATTATTATTATTTATTATTATTATTATTATTATTATTATTATATTATTATTATTATTATTATTATTATTTATTATTATTATTATTATTATTATTATTATTATTATTATTATTATATTATTATTATTGTTATTATTATTATTGTATTATTATTATTATTATTATTATTATTATTATTATTATTATTATTATTATTATTATTATTATTATTATTATTATTATTATTATATTATTATTATTTATATTATTATTATTATTATTATTATTATATTATTATTATTATTATTATTATTATTATTATTATTATTATTATTTTTATTATTATTATTATTATTATTATTATTATTATTATTATTATTATTATTATTATTATTATTATTATTATTATTATTATTATTATTATTATCATTATTATTATTATTATTATTATTATTATTATTATTATCATTATTATTATTATTTTTTGTTTAATCATTAATAATAAAAATAGTAATAATACCTCGTATGATAGGTACAAAGTAAGGAGAAGGGAAGTGAAGCATAAGCCAAAGGAAGCAAAAAGGAGAGCAGATGAGAAATGGGGTAAGATATTAAAGAAAATTTTAAAAGTAATCAAGTAGAGAAGAAAAGGTAAAAGGTGCAGGTGGAGAGATGATAATGGAAGAGAAGGCAGTGAGAAGAAGGTGGGCAGAGTACTTTAGGGAGTTGCTAAATGTGAAGGAGGGTTGGGAGGGAGAGGTAGTTGCAGTGGGAAGCGCTAAGAAAATAAGAGTGATGAGTGAGGAAAATGGAGGAGAAATAGGGAAAGATGAAGTGAAAGCAGCTGTTAAGATTATGAGAGCATGCAAGGCACCTGGGTTGGATGGATGCCATGTCTGAGGAAAGGAGGGACAGTTATGGTGGATTGGCTGGTGAGGTAATATATTTTTTGTTTAGGAGAGTGTAGAGTGCCGGAGGACTGGAGGAGTGCCTGTATAGTTCAGCTTTACAAGGGAAAAGGGGACAAGTGTGAGTGTAGTAGTTTCAGAGGGATCAGCTTGTTGAGTGTAGTTGGGAAGGCTTATGGGAGCGTCTTGATTGAGAGGATTAGGAGAGGAACAGAGAGAGTAATTGGTGAGGAACAGTGTTGGTTTTGGACAAGTAGGGGTTGTGTAGATCAGATTTTTGTGGTAAGACAGATATATGAGAAAGCTATAGGAAAAGTTATTGATGTAATATGGGCTTTTATGGATCTGGAAAAGGCTTACGACAGGGTAGACAGAAAGGCACTGTGGAAGGTACTGCAGACATATGGGATACGAGGAAAGCTGTTAAGATCAGTCAAGTGTTTTTATTAGAGCAGTAGAGCTTGTGTTAGGATTAGAAATGGAGAGAGTGAATGGTTTGAGGTAAAGGTGGGATATTGTCAGGGGTGTGTTATGTCACCCTGGCTGTTCAACTTATACATGGAGGGGGTGGTAGGAGAGGTGAATGCAAGGGTAGAGGGTCAGGGGTTGGAGATTGTTAGAAAAATGGAGAAAAGTGGGAGGTGAGCCAGTTGTTGTTTGCTGACGACACTGCGCTTGTAGCAGGATCAGAGGAGGGATTGAGGAAGGTAGTGACAGTGCTTGAGAAGGTGTGTCAAAGAAGGAAGCTGCAGATAAATGTGGGCAAAAATAAGGTGATGAGATGTACAAGGAGAGAAAGTGACAACAGGCTGGAAGTGAGCATTAAGGGTGAGAGACTGGAGGAAGTGGAGAGGTTTAGGTACTTGTGTGCGAATGTGGCAGGAAAGAGAGGAGTGGGGGTGGAGGGAGAATGTAGATTGAGAAAAGCGAGTAAATGCCTTGGTGGATTAAAAAGTGTAATGAGAAATAGATATCTGGGAATGGATGCTAATAGGTTATATGAAGGCAGT
>NC_134814.1:31814886-31842386 GCF_046742065.1 Oratosquilla oratoria | reverse complement strand
TTTTACATATGTAATCCCATTATACTGTATAACCGTTGACATACTATATCCCCCCTCCCATATCTAAGCATAACATATTACCCTTAGTTACTATATACCTATCATTCATATTTTAACAGCCCTTTTTTTCTTAGATTACAAATGAAACCTAACTATTAACTAATACATACTAACTATTAACTAATACATGACTTAACAACATGGCCTTTGCCACCAGATCCAAACTTAAACAAAGCTTACATAGCGTCTTCTCAAAGTCTAGAGAAGAAAAACAACAACATGACATATCCAGTGACAAAGAGGAAATACACACAGAAGACTTAATTGGCAATGACAAAACAGACCATTTTTACCTATATCCACAGGTTGACAATACCTCTAAACAGTTAACCAATGACCAGTTAAACAATCCTGACAAAGCTAATCCTAATGCAGATAATCCAATAGACCCTCTTTATGAGAACGATGTCTTACCTTTTTTCAACCAGCCTTCTCAAGTAGACACCTCCAACCCATCTCAACCACAACAACCCACCCAACCAACTCCTCATGTTGCTCCTCCTAATATCATGCCTTTCAACCAGCTTCCTCAAGTAGACCCCTTTCACCCCTCACAATCACAACCACCCATTCCTCCCATCCAACCAAATATGCAAACAAAACCTCCTATAAACCATAATCCATCCAACCCCCATATCCCAACACATAATAACCCCCCTCCCATTCAGCAGCAGTACCAAAACTTCCCCTTTCCTTCCCCCCATACCCCATCTGGTCAAACCCACTCCACACCATACCACCAACCACCACCTAACCTTCCTCCAAACCCACAATATTACCCTTACCCACTACCTCAACCAACAATAATTAACAACTATCAAACCATAACCCCCCTCACAGAAATCCCAACCTTTTCCCAAGATAGTGGACTATCCATTACAGACTTCTTGACAGCATGTGACCTGTTCTTTTCAAAGAACCCCCAATACTCGGAGACAGATAAAATAAATTTGTGCCGTCAGAAAATAGATCCATCTGACATTTGCCGTTCAAAGGCAAGGATGCTAGACAGCTTAGTTGCATGTGGAATCACATATCAGGAATATAAACGCCACCTTCTTAAGGTCTTTCATAACAAACAACCTAATAACATTTCCTTCCTCATCACCTTCCTCAATAACACTAGAGTCCAACCACATTCCATTACTAATATAATGGATTTCGTTGCAAACGGAATGAAAGAGGTCAGAGAAGACCTAGAGAATAACTCTCCTTGGACTCACACTGACCAATTTAGTCAAAATGTAATGCCAACAAAACACTTACTAACATTCCTTGAAATAGCTTCCTATCTCTCCCAACTCCCTCCAAAGTGTTTAAAGGAAGCCTCCAAAAGAGAACTAGACACTATAAATCCTCTAGCTTATACCTATATCTTAGATATCATGAATGCTTACAATGCATCCTTAGATACCCCCAACCATCTCCCCAGACTAAATAGCCTTCACTCACAGCAACCCCCTCCCACCAATCAAGGACAACCTTCTAAGTGGTGCTCCTACCATTCATCAAACAGTCACAACACAAAAGACTGCATACAGCAACAACAATACCCGCAGGTACAACACCACCCTATCCCTTGCTCAGTTCATGGAACCATTTCCCACACCGATGCCCAGTGTTGGACACAGCACCCTATCCCTTGCTCAGTTCATGGAACCATTTCCCACACCGATGCCCAGTGTTGGACACAGCAAAAACAACACACGCAGATACAACACCACCCCATCCCTTGCTCAGTGCATGCTACTACCTCACATACGAATGCTCAGTGTCAAGTTCAGAATCAAAACAAACAAGTTCCACCCCCCTTTAAACACCCACTCCTACCTACACCAACACATCCAATCAAATACTGCAACCTACACAAAACATCAACTCACTCCAACAAAGAGTGTTACCTACAGAAAACACAACAACAACCGCATCAGAGAACTAACAAACCATCCACCACCCCTCGACAAACAGCTCCCTCCCACATGACACGCACAACTCAACACCGATTGGGGGAACGTGTACCAGCCTCACGCACCAAACCACCATAGGAATATCTCATACACAACACAAATACCTCACCCTAGAAGTGAGTCTAGATCAACTTAAAGTTGACATGATGGTTGATACAGGAACAAACCTGAACATCATCCCAAGAGCTCTGTATGAAGCATTAAATGACCCACCCCAAATTCAATTTTCCAATATGGAAGGACTCCTAATAGAAGGGAGTACCATTTCACTTCACGACATGGTTGATCTGAACATAGAAGTGAACGACTCCAAAGTAGGTTTCACACCTTTCCACATAGCTGATGAATGGAGTCTTGATCAACAAGGTATAATAGGACTAAAGTCATTGAGGATTTGGAAAACTAAGATAGACTTTGAGACTAACAAAATCTCCTTCCGAGATGTAAATAATGAGTCAACAGTTCCTGAGACACCCGACTCAGACACACAACATCTCTCATGTCTACCTTCCTTCAATACTCCCAATCCCACTAACAGCTATTCCTTCCGACCACCCCCTTATGTCACCTCAAAGGCACTGATGTCTAACACAGTCATCATACCCCCTAGACATTCAATAACAGTCCCACTATACATACCCGGTGCAATAGACCATCAGGACGTCATAATCGACTCAGACACGTCCAGGATTAACAACATAACCATTGAGTCCTCCTGGGACACAATATCTGAAAATAAACATACACTAGCTATGTTAACAAACATGTCAGACCAACACCGTAAAATCAGGAAGAATACAAACATCTGCGCAGTCCATCTCCATAATTCCCCTATCCAGGAACCACTGCCGCAACACATCAACCAAGTAAGACCAACACAGCCCCTTTCCCCTATTCCCCCAGACCAAATCACGACATCAGCTGACGGAGAAAGTCATAACGAGCTATTAGCTCTCCTACAGAGGAATAGATCAGCTGTCGCCTTAGAAGGTGAACCACTAGGCAAATGTGATATAATCAAACATCACATCCAAATTCCCCCAAACACCCCCCCTTCATACACCCCCGCTTACCGCATACCTCACAGTAGGAAATCCCAAGTCAATGACAGTGTACAAGAGATGATACACCAAGGCGTAATTTCCCATTCAGACTCCCCATGGAACAGTCCCCTCTTTTTGGTCCCTAAGAAAGACGGAACCTTACGCCCTGTTGTTGACTTCAGGAAAGTAAATAATTTAACTCAATCTGACCCACACCCCCTCCCCGCCATGCAAGATGTACTACAATGCATTGGCAACGGGAACTCTGTTTTTTCCACAATAGACCTCAAGTCAGCCTTCTGGCAGGTCGAACTAACAGAGGAATCAAAACCCGTAACTGCATTCTCCACTGATAAAGGGCATTTTAGTTTTCAGCGTATGCCCTTTGGCCTTAAGAATGCCCCCTCAACCCAACAAAGGTTGATGACCCGCATTTTCAGTGACATGATAGGAATCTCATTATTCGTCTATTTAGACGACCTCATTATATATAGTCCCACAGAAAGAGACCACCTTAACACTTTAGAGATTGTCATCAAACGTCTCAAAAATACGGGATTAAAGATTCAATTAAAGAAATGTAGATTCCTCATGAAGGAACTCATCTTCCTAGGCCATAAAGTGGATGCAAAAGGGATTCACACAACCACAGATAAAATAGATACAATAAACAATTTCCCAACCCCCAGAAACGCCAATGAAACAAGAAGTTTCATAGGGTTAGCCTCCTACTACAGACACTTTATAAGAAACTTTGCTGATATTGCTTCCCCTCTGACCAAATTCACAAGGAAAGGCGAGCCATTTCAATGGTCAGAAACAGAACAGCAAAGTTTCGACACTCTCAAACACGCACTCACCACAGCCCCTGTACTAGTTTTCCCTGACATGAAGAAAGAATTCTTTCTTTACACAGACGCCTCCTCTAAAGGAATAGGCGCAGTCCTACAACAGAAAGATGACAATGGCAAAGAACACGCCATAGCCTACGCAAGTAGAGTCCTAAACAAAACTGAAAATAACTACTCAACTACACACAAAGAAGGACTTGCAATCATATGGGCACTAAAACACTTTAAATACCTCATTTTAGGCTACAAGATTACCATACTAACAGACCACCAACCCCTAGTCTATCTTTTTAACTCCAAAGACTTACATTGGAAAACAACTCTCCTTGATTACGATCCCATGATCGTATACTTAGCTGGGAAAGCTAACGTAGTGGCAGATTGCCTAAGCAGACAAAACCACATCACACCCATAACCCAAACCATATGCATACCTATGCAACAACTCATATATGAAACGGACAGAGACCCAATATGGTCCCCAATAAAACAGCATCTCATTTCACAAACCCCCTTACACTCCCGACCGCCTGTCCCTATTGAGGAACTCAATCTGGTCGACGGAGTCATAAGGAGAACCATTAATACAAGAGAGGTTACTGTTATCCCCAGAGCCCTAGTCCCCAAGCTCCTACACATATTGCACGACAGTGCAATGGGAGGCCACTCGGGCAGAGATAAGACACTAAACACTGCTAGACACACTTACTACTGGTCCAACATGAAAAGAGACATAACCACACACATAGATTCTTGTATAACTTGCAACCAATTCAGAGGCCCTAACCTGAGGGAAATCAACATAAAAGATATCCCACTCCCTGCTGAGCCATGGGAAACACTTGGCATTGACCTACTGAAAATGCCAACGAGCCATCAAGGTTCCAATTATGTACTCACAGCAGTTGATTATTTCTCTAAACACACAATCTTAATACCACTCCAGGACAAAACAGCAGAGACTGTAGCCAAAACCCTGGTCAACAATATCTTTTGTAGATACAACATACCACACACAATGTTATCTGACAATGGCTCAGAATTTAAAAATCAGGTGATGCGCGAAATAGCACACCTGTACAACATTGACCAAACATTTGCCACTGCATACCACCCACAGGGAAACGGTCTGACTGAGCGAACAAATCGCAAGGTCTTAGAGATTCTCAGACCATTGGTCAATGACCTCATGGACAGTTGGGAAGATTGGCTACCACAGGTACAAGCCAGTATCAATAGCACAGTCAATTCCGCAACAAAGATGTCCCCACATGAGATCATTTTCGGCCAACCAATGCGCCTACCCTACCAAATATTCAACCCCCCCCACCCCTATACAACCTAGATAACCTCGCACACTGCATCAAAAGAGGTATGCAAACAATTAAAAAAAAGTTAGAGCAAACCTGAAAGAAGCCCAGGAAAAGACAAAGACAAAACAACACAAACGGTCAATTCCACTTGACATAGCACCTGGCGACACAGTCATGGTAAAAGACTCAAGTAGAACAAACAAACTCAAACCCAAATTCCTAGGGCCCTTCACAGTCACAAGTTCACTCCCTAACAATGTTTTCCTACTAACAGATCCTTCCGATCACACCACCTTCACCATACATGGAGAGAAGTTGAGAAAGGTCAAACTGAACCTCGACCCAATCTCACCTCCAATCCACAACCCACCTATCACAGACACACACCAATCACCAAAACGCAAGTCTCATCCCATGACTCTGCGTCGACGCAATTAAACAAGCACTCTAGCTCTCGCCCCTGAAGATGCAGGACGTCATGTATCTATCAGTGGAGGTTAAAATGGCCCATTTCCAATAAGAACTCTTTTCCACATATCTATCGAAACTTCTCTACTTCCTTCCAACCAATATAACCTTAGCGAGAGTCAGATAAACATATCCTCATTCACTGAGACATAACCTTCATCCTCCAAAAGTAAATACATCATTAATTACCCACCTTAAACATCGACTACTTTTGACATGGACTCACTCGACTTACATCATAGGATTCTTCCATATAACTCCACAGCCCTTTACCTTTTAATAATTCTCTTTATACTTGTGGTATTAACCAAATTCTCTTGCATGAAGTAACACCTTCCAAAACCTTTCAACCTCCATACCCAAATTATTGTAAACCTAGATTAAGTTTATTCTTGTGTCTCACCCAATATCTTAAATACCATAAAAATTCTTACAGAAACTATATATACATACTATGAAATAAAACAAGTGCAATGTGACACACCAAACTGACCATAGAACAGTGTTTAGAAAATAGCACTCCCTACAGTGAAAGTGTAAAAATACAGGAACACCATAATATTTATAAAGTGGTTCCAACGGTGTTCTCAAATATATAGTGATAACCTTTCAAAGTGAAATCCAATATAACATGTAATCTGGTGAGACACAACGTTACACTTCTGAGACACAACATCGCTACCCCTATTTACAGATACACACACACACATACACAGACACACACACACACACACACACACACACACACACACACACACACACACACACACACACACACACACACACACACACACACACACACACACACACACACACACACACACACACACACACACACACACACACACACACACACACACACACACACACGCACACACACGCAAACACACACACACACACATATATATATATATATATATGTATATATATTCATATATATGTATATATATATATATATGTATATACATATATATGTCTATATATACATATATTATATATATATATATGTATATATACATATATGTGTATATAGACATATATATATATATATATATATATATATATACATACATATATACATATACATATTTATATATATATATATTTATATATATATATGTACATACACACACACACATATCTGTATATATATATATATATATATATGTTTGTATATATATATATATTATATATATGTATGTATATATACATATATATATACATATATATATATATATATATATATATATATATATATATGTGTGTGTGTGTGTGTGTGTGTGTGTGTGTGTATCCCAAAGACTTCTTTCCTCTTAAAAGTGAGGTAGCCAAAAAACAAATACAAAAACTAATCCAACCCATTCCATTCCTATCATATTTCAATCCCCTCCATCATCTTTTTTCCCTCTTATCTTGTCTCTTCCTAGATTTAGGGTCATCTCAGCATTTCGCCTACTGCACTGGGTCAGAAGCAGTGTCACAAGATACAGCATATCCACAGCAAGGCCGCTTCATTGAATTTGCGACCCCCTCTATCCGTCCTGTCATGCAGAAAAGGGGAAGACGGGGAGAGATCCCGTCGGGCTGCGTCAAATCATTTCTCACACATACTCTCCCACTCCCCTCCCTCACCCATTCCCTCACTTATTCCACCTCATGCATCACAGCATCATCCATACACAACCATTCTCCATTCACCCTTGTCCTCTGTCTTCTCCTGTCTTTCGTCAACAGACATTCCCCTCTTTCCCACTGCCATTTTTTCCTCATCCATCCATCTTATCATATGTCGACCCCTCATGTTCACATTTTCCACCCCTGCCTACCACACCTCCTATAATAGTCTTTCTTCACTCATTCTCTCCATGTATCCAAACCATTCCTATACTCTTTCATCAACGCTATCTCCCATCTCCTATTCCACACCCATTTTCTTCCTCACCTCTTTATTTTTCACTCTATCCAGCCTCGTAACCCCTATCATACTTCTGAGACACCTCATCTCAAACACATTTCTCCAGTCTCTCTCCCTTAATACTCACTTCCAGTCTGCTGCCACTTTATCCCCTTGTACATCTCATCACCTTACTTTTACCCACATTTATCTATAACTTTTTTCTTCCGCACACCTTCCCAAACTCTTTCATTAACTTCCTCAATACTGCCTCTGATCCTGCTACAAGCGCAGTGTCGTCCGCAATAGCAGTTGGCTTATCTCCCACTTTTCTCCATTGTCTTTAACCATCTCCAACCCCTGACCTACTACCCTTGTATTTGCCTCTCGCACCACACCATCCATGTATAAATTGAACAGGCAGAATGACATAACAGATCCCTGAAGAAGTCCCACTTTTACCTCGAACCAATCACTCACTCCATTTCTAATACTGATACACGCTCTACTACTCTCGTAAAAACTCTTGACAGGTCCTAAAAGGATTCCTCCTATCCCATATATCTGCAATACCTCCCACATCGCTTTCCTGTCTACCGTGTCATAAGCCTTTTCCAAATCCATAAAAGCCCCAAAAGTATTTTTACCTTTTCCTAAAGCTTTCTCAAATATCTGTTTTACCATGAAAATCTGATCTACACAACCCCTACCTGTCCTAAAACCACACTTTTCCTCAACAATTACTCTCTCTGTTCCTCTCCTAATTCTCTTAATCAAGACCGTCCCATAAGCCTTCCCAACTACACTTAACAAGCTGATTCCTCTAAAACTACTACACTCACACTTATCCCCTTTTTCTTTGTAAAGCAGAAATATACAGGCACTCCTCCAGTCCTTCGGCACTCTACCCTTTCTTAAACAAACATTGAATAACCTCGCCAGCCAGTCCACCATCACTGTACCTCCTTTATTTAGACATTCTGCATGACATCCATCTAACCCATATGCATGTCATTATGTCTGCGATAGAAGAAAACTCTGTTCATAGAGAAATTATTACACTTTTATACTACGACTGTCCCTCCGTTATGCCTATCCTTCCTACTTGAGTCGTAAGAGGCAAAAAAAAAAAAAAAAAAAAAAAAAAACGGGACGGGGGATGGGATTAGGAGTCCTGCTACCTGTAGCAGACATGACATTCCTAAAAAAAAAAAAAAAAACATAAGAGTGTCTGGGAATTTTTCAACCAGTACCCTAAGGTTTAGGGTTGGGTCTTTTGGGCACTCGTATGTCCGACTTAGCAAGCGAATACAAGACCCCAAAACCGACCATTTCTACATTACTTAGGAACAAAGAAGAAGTCAATAAAATCACATGTGGCTAAGTAGATGGAGAAGGAGAAGCTATTGCTTATTTAAGTAAGAAGAAATAATGAGCATGGGAGAGATTAGATGAAGCGTTAATTTGCATGAAAATTTTGGCGATTTAAGCCGAGTTAGAAAAGAAAGCTCAGGGTACAAGTAGGGTTCCGACTACGAGTACGAATAGCGCTAGTTACAGTGAAAACTTCGTGTTAAAAGCCAGCAGAGGCTGGTTAGAAAAGTTCAAAATACGTACAGGCATACACCGTGTAACGAAACATGGCGAGGCAGCTAGTGCGAATCAGGCCGCGGCTAATGAGTTCGTTGACATATCTAATGACTATGTTACTGCTAAAGAATTTGTGCCCCAGCAAGTGTTTAATTGCGACGAAACGGGACTGTTTTGGAAGAAGAAAAAGCATTGCCTGGCCATAAATCCGTAAAAGATCGTCTCACACTACTGCTTGTGCAAATGCCAGTGGTGTTTGCAAGATTAATCCCCTTCTGGTTTATCATTCAGGCAACCTCCGCATATTTGCAAGAAATCAAGTGGAAAAAAGTTCGTTGCCAGTTATGTGGCGCACCAATACTAAGGCTTGGGTAACCCGGCAATTCTTCAAGGAGTGGGTTAAAGATGTTTTTATCCCCCAAGTAAAAGCGCATTTCAAGGAAAAGGGCTTGCCTGAACAATGCCTTTTAGTGATGGATAAGGTCCCTGCCCACTCTCTTCCTTTACAGGAAGAGTTATTAGCTTCGTTAGACTTTATAACGATTAAATTTCCTACCTCCCCCAATACAACACCGATTCTTTAACCCATGGATCAATAGGTCATTTCTGATATATATATATATATATATATATATACGAGCCCTTTTCCACAATTGTTTTGAAGTGACGAATGACACCAACTTAACCCTTAGAACATTCTGGAAAGACCATTTCACTATCCTAAGTTGTATGAATCTCATTGATTTGACCTGGGGCCAAGTGTCGTATCGTACTCTGACAAGTGCATGGCGAAAACTTTAGCCATAGTGTGTCCCAGAAAGAGGTTTTGAAGGGTTTCAGCGCGACGCAAATCCTGCTGTTGAAGACGTCACTGTTATTAGTGAAATTGTGTCTAAGGGCAAAAACATGGGCCTTCAAGTTGAAGCAGAAGACGTGCATGAGCTCGTTGAATGGTACTTTGCAGAGCTCAGTACGGAGGAGTTGATACACCTGCAACAACAGGAACAGGTGGAAGAAATATCATCTGGAGAGGAGGAAGTAAAGGAGGAGGCTTCGAGTGCTAAGATCAACAAAATGTGTGCTAAATGGACTTAAATGCCGGCTTTCGTTGGAAAATACAACCCCGATAACTCAGTTGCCAACCGTGCAGTGAACATTTTCAACTATAACGTCATGACGTACCCCAGAAAAAATCGTACAAATTAGAAAAATGGAACAATCATTAGACAGATTCTTCCTTAAAGAAAAAAATATATTCTACTCGAAACGACGACGAGTCTCCAGAAGAAGGAAAAAAACAAAAACAAAAAACGCAGGGAAAGAACTCGTGAAGGCCAGTTGCCGAGTTGTTTTATGGAAGGGGACTTCCCTTCCAAATTATTTTTTCCTTCCCCTTTACCTTTCTTCGACACCTAGCCCTTCACGTACGCCATCGCTTCGTAGACGAACAGAAATGTGACGTATTACAGTACAGTATTATTACTTTTATTATCTTATTACAGTACTGTACATGTACTTTTGCTATTACTGTATTTTCATTCATTTGATATAGTTTACACAAAGTTTGTATACATACTTTTACACTATATGTCATATATGTGAACGTATTTCTGTTTATGTATATATAATTGATCTCGGGCTTGTAACGAATTAAGAGTATTTCCATTATCTACATGGAAAAATTCGTTTTAAAACAGAACGTTTCAACTTTCGACCAACTTTTCTGAACGGGCTTGTAACGGATTAGGATCATTTTCATTATTTACATGGAAAAATTCGTTTTAAAAAACAAACGTTTCAATTTTCGACCAATTTTTCTAAACGAATTTTGGTCGGTTTTTGAGATACCACTATATATACACACATATATATGTATATGTATATATACAGTTTATATATATATATATATATATATATATATATATGTATATATATAAGGTAACCACTTGAGAAAATAAACAACCGGAGCAGAACGCTTTCGTATATTACATCTCCAGTGTAATTTACAAAGAAAGAGGGTACAGCAAACATAATATAGTATGACAAGAGCATAAGAAACTACACTAGGAAAGGTAGTGGACGAATTGTCCGGGCGTGAGTCACACGTCCAGCATTCTTACATTTTGTAATTATTGGCTATTTCCTTACAAATATAATTATCTATCTTATACAATCCTAAGTTAAGGTTAAAGTTGTTATTATATGTAAATTTAATCAGACAACTTTCAATTAAATTTCTTTCGACAAAATTATTTATGAAAGTAATCACTCTAGCTTTTTCCCAGTTAGTAGGGTGATTTAAAGTGCTTAAATGTTTAAAAATGGCACTTGACTCTTTCCCGTCTCTGACACGTTTCTTGTGTTGCTTAATCCTAACAGAAAGATCTTTTGCCGTTTGGTCGATATAGAATTTATCACATATTTTGTAAGGAATTTTGTACACACAGCCTTTTTGGTCATTTTTAGAATTATTAATTAGGTATTGTTTGATTGTGTTATTGTTTCTGAAGGCTACATTGATATTAAAATTCTTGAGTAATTTGGGAATAATAGTCAAGTTTTCTTGGTAAGGTAAAACTACTAGGTTATTATAGTCTTTGGGTTTGTTAGGCTGAGAATTATAAGAAGTTTTCCTTGCAAAATTATAACAAACATCAATGAAATGTTTAGAATATTTCAATCCTAAACTAATATCTTAAACATTTCTTATTTCCTCATCAATGTACTCGGGACTGCAGACCTATAAAGCTATAAAGAACATTGATGAGAAAACCGATATTTTTACATTATCAGGTGGGAATAATAATAATGGATGTATGAGTTTGCATTAGTTGGTTTTCTATATACCTAAAAAAGGGTAGTACACCATAATTTTTCACTTCAACCGTTAATTTGATTGACTTGACTAGGTTATTAATTTATTTGAGGAATTGTGACTCATCTAAATGATCAGGCCATAGACAAAGAATGTCATCGACATAACGTAGCCAAATTATTCCCCGTGGAATTATTTTACTTAAAATCTTGCTCTCAAAGAATTCCATATAAAAATTGCTGGACACGGGAGAAATACAATTTCCCATGCTCATGCCGAAAGTTTGGGCATAGTACTTATCATGAAATTAAAATTTGCAATCTTTATTGCAAAGTTCGATTAATTGAATAATGCTATGGGTCGGGAGTGGCAGTACATGTTTGTCTAGTTAGACTGTAAGAAATTCTATGAGATCAATTACTGTATCATAGCTGATTAATTCGAAATTGTAATTAGGCTGCATATTATTTTGTCATGGAGATCAGAGTTATTAGTTATATGAGAGTTGGAAATAGTGCCGACTAATGGACTGAGAATTGTTACAAGCCATTTAGAAATATTATAGGAGGCTGATCCTATGGACGAAATGATGTGTCTAATAGGATTATTTGGTTTATGAGTTTTGATCAAACCATACATATATGGTAAAGGTGGACTTATGGAAGTGAATTTCTTTATTTGATCACTATGGTCTTTGAAAATATATTTAATCTTCTTGTTACAATTACTATTAACAGATTCCATTGGGTTATTTTTAAGTTGAATGTACGTACTAGTATCATTTAGTAAATTATACATTTTGTCAAAATAGTCCTGCTTAATTAAGATAACAATCACCTTTGATATATCAGCCTTAGTAATATGGAGGTCACTGTCATTTTTCAAGATATATAGCGATTACTGTATGAATCTTTCGGGCCAAGTTGGTGTTGAGAAAACTCCCCATACACTATTCCTTTACAAATATTGATGTCATCCACAGATAAGTCAGAGCAAGGCTTAACTTAAAAATTATTTACCGATGTTAAGGGCACTATTACGAAACTTGTTGTTGGAGAAACTAAGTCCATAACCTAGTGCTGTTGTCATATCTTCACTTAATGTTTTGTCTGAAAGGTTCACTACAAAATCTGGATTGGCGTGTTTCGTCCAGTCACTATTTTTTATGAGCATTTGTAACTTTTTATCCAGTTTACGTGAATGGGCATTGCAAACTGATCTCATTTTGTTTTAACAAAACCAAAGACCATAATAACATAGTAATTTTACCTTACGAAGAAAACTTAAATATTGTTCCCAAATTACTCAAGAATTTAAATATCAATGTAGCCTTAAGAAACAATAACACAATCAAATAATACCTAATTAAAAATTCTAAAAAATGCCAAGAAGGCTAGGTGTACAAAATTCCTTGCAAAATATGTGTTAAATTCTATATCGACCAAACGGCAAAAGATCTTTCTGTTAGCATAAAACAACGCAAGAATTGTGTCAAAGACGGGAATGAGCCGTGTGCCATTTTTAAACACTTAAGCACTTTAAATCACCCTATCAACTGGGAAAATGCTACAGTGATTACTTTCAACAATAATTTTGTCGAAAGAATTTTAATTGAAAGTTGTCTGATTATATTTACAAATGATAACAACTTTAACCTTAACTTAGGATTATATAAGATAGATAATTATATTTGTAAGGAAATAGCCAATAATTACAAAATGTAAGCATGCTGGACGTGTGACCCACGCCCGGAGAATTCGTCCACTACCTTTTCTAGTGTAGTTCTTTATGGTCTTGTCATACTATATTATGTTTGTTGTACCCTTTTCTTTGTAAATTACACTGAAGGTGTAATATACGAAAGCGTTCTGCTTCGTTTGTTTATTTTCTCAAGTAGTTACCTTGCATTTATAAAACACACGTTCCTATTGTTTTATTGCATATATATATATATATATATATATATTTATGTATGTATATATACATATATATATATATATATATATATATATATATATATATGTATGTATGTATATACAGACATGACAGGATTGAAAAGGCACCAAGAAAAATGCATTTTGCTCTTATCTAATGCTTAAAGTTATTCGATTGAAGTTAAACTTATAGGCCTGTAGTTAATTGGATTCTTTTTGTTACCTTTTTGAGTATAAGAGTAACGTTAGCTGGCTTGCATTATCTTTTAACATCTCCGTATATGATGGATTTCTTGGAAATAATTTCTAATGGAACAAAAATCTCTTTTTTCATTTTCTTTAAAATTCTTGGATGACAATCGTCAGGCCCTTCTGTTTTATTAACTTTGAGTTTCTCTATACACCTTTTAATTTTTTCTTTTGTTATATTTACCCTCGACTTTTCACATATTTCTGTTTGGAGTTCATTTTGAGGTGTTTCGTTTATGAATACTGACTTAAAGTAATTGTTTAAAATACCAAACATTCCTTCATTTCAATATTCAAGTTGACCGACAACAGGTAATAGTGGGCCAAAGTGATTCCTAGTAACCTTTTATCTCTAATGTAACTATAGAACTCTTTGGGATTCTCTCTGTATTTATCAACGATACTCATTTCGTATTGTCGTTTTCGTTTTTTTATTATCTTTTTGAAATCTCTTTGTATTAATACATAACTTTGATAGCCATTAGATGCACCCAAACGCTTGTATTTCTTATAAGCCTGTCTATTTTTAGTAATGCTTGTTTCAGTTTCTTTGTCAAACCATTTTGGACGAGCCTGATTTGGGGGACACCTGTCTTTAAACGGGATGTAGGTATGAATCATCTTAGTAAGCGTATTTTGAAATGATTCCCACATCTGATCTACAGATCTTTTGCTTAATTTTGCATCCCAATCTTTAAGCTGATGCTTCTGACGTAGTCCTATGAACTGAGCTTTGCTGAAATCGGGTATCTTAGAAACACAAGTATCTATTCTAATTTTTTTTGATAGTTTGAATCTAAGTGCGTTGTGATCGCTATTTGCAACAGTTTCACCAACTTCTGCATTGGTTATCATGCTTTCGCGGCTAGTGCTCAATAAATCGAGTGAGTTTCCATATCTTGTGGGCTCTTTTACATGCTGAACTAAGTAATTGTCACCGAAAAAATCAATCAAGCGACCACCCATATGGCCATGTTATAGGGTCATCCAATCAATGTTAGTAAAATTGAAATCACCCATTATCAAGTCCCATTCGCAGAAACTAGACAGTTCTTGAAACAACAGTTTGTCGTCTGCTAATAATAATGTCTTTGGTCTATATATTACACGTACATTCATTTTTTTTTTTTTGGGGGGGGGGTTAATTCTACCCACAAACTATCATATGCATCCTGTTTCACTTTCACTTTAAAGTACAACAGAACACCCCTACCTTTCTTGTGGTTTCAATCCTGATGAAATTATTTAAATCCCGCAATATTAAACTCAGCTTCAAATTCTTTACCATTTAACCATGTCTTGGTTATTCCTATTATATCAAGATTTTTGCTTTTGACATACGCCTGAATTTCTTGGAGTTTGTTCCTAATACTACGAGCATTAAAGTACATGGTTTTAAGAAGCTTGCGAATATTTCTTTTTGACACGTCTTGAGTTTTAATATCATGCTTTACATTTTAATTTTGTTCTTTATTGACACCTTGCTCTATATTGATAGTTGGTCCTTTACGGACATCTGGTCGCTCATGGTCGTCCGATCTCTTTTGTACACTTTGCCCCCCTACGTCACCGCGTTTCACACCGGCCTCCCGTTGTTCATTGACATTCTGTCCTCTATCCCTTCCTAAAATCATATTTTGTCCTCCAGTGACATTATGTCATACCATGATATTTTGTCCTCAACTATCACTACGTCCCATCGTGATATTTTGTCCTCCACCGTCATTACATCCCATCGTGATATTTTGTCCTTCATTGACATTTGGTCCGGCATCCCTTTCTAAAATTTTATTTTGTCCTCCATTGATATTATATCCTACCGTGATATTTTGTCCTCCACTATCATTACATCCCATCGTGAAATTTTGTCCTCTACTATCATTACATCCCATCGTGATTTTTTTCCTCCACTGTCATTACATCCCATCATAATATTTTTGTCCTTTGACATTACATCCTAATGTAATATTTCGTCCTCCATCGACATTATATCCTAAAATTATATTTCATCCTATACTGGCATATTGTTCTTCATTATTGCTACACTCTACTCTGCTTTCCCCGGTACACTCTATTTCCACTTCCCTTTGGGTTTCTACCACAAAAAGGGAACTAGTTCATTACAAGCTCTCACAATGAGGTTTGTAAGAACATCTTTGCCTCTGCTCGTAAGGTGGATCCCATCAGATGTGTGAAGGTCATGACGCCAGGAAAAGTGATACCAAGGATCAAGAAAGTGGTATCCCAGTTGCGTGCACTTTGTCCCCCTACGTCACCGCGTTTCACACCGGCCTCCCGTCGTTCATTGACATTCTGTCCTCTATCCCTTCCTAAAATAATGTTTTGTCCTCCTGTGACATTATATTTTACCGTAATATTTTGCCCTCCACTATCATTACATCCCATCGTGATCTTTTGTCCTCCACTGTCATTACATCCCATCGTGATATTTTGTCCTTCAGTGACATTCTGTCCGGCACCCCTTCCTAAAATTACATTATATTTTACCGTGATATTTTGTCCTCCACTATCATTACATCCCATCGTGATGTTTTGTCCTCCATTATCATTACATCCCATCGTGATCTTTTGTCCTCCACTGTCATTACATCCCATCGTGACATTCTGTCCTTTGACATTACATCCTAAAGTAACATTTCGTCCTTTGCCGACATTATATCCTAAATTCATATTTAGTCCCATACTTGCATTTTGTTCTACATTAATGCTATACTCTACTTTGTTTTTCCAAGTACACTATTTCTCTTTCCCTTTTGGGTTTCTACCCCAAAAAAGGAACTAGTTCATTACAAACTCCCACAGTGAGGTTTGTAAGAACATCTTTGCCTCTGCGGGTAAGGTGGATCCCATCAGAAGCGTAAAGGTCATGGCGCCTGGAAAAGAGATACCAAGGATAAAAAAAAGTGGTATCCCAGTTGCGTGCACAATCGTGATATCCTCTCATTGATACCTATGGCTCTACTGTTCCAACACGAGCCTGCATATATCCTCGGGAGGATCCCAAAGACTACGTGATGGCTCCCACGTTCCTTCATCTCCTAAAAGAGGACCTTGTAATCTCGAACAAGTTCCTCTGATCTCACCCTACTCACATCGGTAATTCCTGTATGAACAATCGTAACTGTGTTCGTCCCATACCCAACTCGAAGATTTAAAAATCCTACCAAGTGTGAGAAGATTATTCCCCAATGAAAACGAGACAAAGAACGCAGATACACGCCACCCTCCAAGCATCAGGACGACACGGAGCTCCGGCGACGCCAGCCAGACAAAATCCTACATCGACGGCCAGATAAAATCCTACATCGACGACTAGACAAAATCCCACAGCCTGTACCATATATAATCCACACACACTATCCCAGCCCTTAGATACTTACCTGCCACTGAGGAAGCACCAAGAGGTGTGAAAACGCGTTCTGGGTTTTTTAAATTATGTATATTATTCCACAGCATGACATACGGAGATATATTAATATATATACACACACATATGTGGAGGGAGTGAACATGAGGGGACGTCCTAGGATGAGGTGGATGGATGGGGTAAAGGGGGCTTTGGGGAAGAGGGGAATGTCTGTTGAGGAAGGAAGGGAGAGGACGGAAGACAGAGGTGAGTGGAGAATGGTTGTATATGGATGATGTTGTGATTGCATGAGGAGGAATGGGCGGGGGGTGGGGGGTGGGGTAGTATGTGTGAGTAAATTTTGACGCAGCCCGAAGGGATTTCTCCCCGTCCTCGCCTTATATGCAAAGGGGGACGGAGAGGGGGGGTCGCCGATTAAATGAAGCGGCCTTGCTGTGGATGTACTGTGTCTTGCGACACTGCTTCTGACTCAGGGCGGTGGGCAGGGTGCAGGGATGACCCGTCACCCAGGAGGTGCTCAGATGAGAGGAAGGGTGGGAGGGGTGTGGAGTGTATTTAGGGATGAAATGGGTGGGAGTGTTTTTATGCCTTTCCCTTTTTGGCTACCTCCCTTGGAAGGGGGAAAAAGCCTTGGTATATGTATGTATGTACATATATATATATATATATATATATATATATATATATATATATATATTGCAGTAATTCACAAGGCACACGTGAAAATAATATGCAGGAAAAAAACCACTGGGAAATAATAAGCTTAGTCCGAACGTTTTCGTCTATTTAAGACATTATCAAGGAATACACAGTTACAGAGACAAAGGTGGATATATATACATAAAGTAAAAGACAAGCTAGGAACATGGGAAGTACACACAAGATGCTTCACAATCAGGTAGAGCCGATGTTTACATATACGGACGTTTGGTCCATGACGTTACGTCACCCCCGCTTAGTAGCACTTGGAGAAGTTCTTACAATTTTATCAATAACAAAATCATCAAGTTTAAATAATCCTAAACTTAAATTGATATTATTGTCAAAGGTTTGTTTAATATGACTGGATTCGATGATGTTTCTTTCTAATAAGGATCTACAAGAAATTATTACATTCGAATTATCCCAGTCAATAGGATGATTGTGGTCTCTTACATGGACAAAAATGCCACTGGAACTTTGCCCACTCCTTACACTATATTTGTGCTGATTTATCCTAGTTTTTAAGTCTTTACCAGTTTGGCCGATATAAAATTTGTTACATTTAAGGCATGGAATAGAGTAAACACAACCCTCGTTTGCTTCAGGTGAATTTTTAATGAGCTTACTTTTTATAGTATTATTTTTGAAAACCAAGTTGATGTTGAATTGTTTGAGAATATTAGGCAGACCAATTAATTTCTCACTGTAAGGAAGAACCAAAAGGTTCTTTTTGTCAAATACTTTTCTTACGTGTGAGGTGTTATGGAAAGTTTTGTAAGCCATTTTATGAGAAGTGTTTACTAAGTGCTTTGGATATTTTAATTCAGAAGCTATGCTATATATCTTCCTCAGCTCATCATCCAAAAATTCCAGGCTACATATCCTGTAAGCTCTAAGGAACATAGAACTGAAGACAGAAAGTTTTGTCTTCTGATGATGAGCCGAGTAAAAGTGGACATATGATGCGACATTAGTAGGTTTTCTATAAACGTCATATTTAAATTGTTTACCATTTCGATGAATTAAAATATCCAAAAATGGCAACTTATTCTCTATTTCTATTTCAAAAGTAAATTTGATTGAAGGGACCATACCATTTAGTTTTTCAAGAAATAAATCTAATTTACGATTAACTGGCCAAAGACACAAGATATCATCAACATATCTTTTCCACACAACTTGTTGGGGAAGAATCCTAGGTAGTAGTTTCATCTCAAAAAATTCCATGTACAAGTTACTAAGTACTGGGGACAGAGGATTTCCCATTGCCATACCAAATTTTTTTGTACATAAAATTCACCATTAAAAACAAATTTACAATTTACAATACACAACTTAATAAGTTCAATTATGGTTTTAGCTGGAAGTAGCAAGTCATGTTTTGATAATAATTCTTCTTCAAGATATACCAATAAGTCAATTACGGGGACACGGGTGAAGAGCGAGGTTATATCAAAACTAGTAAAGACTTAAAAACTAGGATAAATCAGCACAAATATAGTGTAAGGAGTGGGCAAAGTTCCAGTGGCATTTTTGTCCATGTAAGAGACCACAATCATCCTAATGACTGGGATAATTCGAATGTAATAATTTCTTGTAGATCCTTATTAGAAAGAAACATCATCGAATCCAGTCATATTAAACAAACCTTTGACAATAATATCAATTTAAGTTTAGGATTATTTAAACTTGATGATTTTGTTATTGATAAAATTGTAAGAACTTCTCCAAGTGCTACTAAGCGGGGGTGACGTAACGTCATGGACCAAACGTCCGTATATGTAAACATCGGCTCTACCTGATTGTGAAGCATCTTGTGTGTACTTCCCATGTTCCTAGCTTGTCTTTTACTTTATGTATATATATCCACCTTTGTCTCTGTAACTGTGTATTCCTTGATAATGTCTTAAATAGACGAAAACGTTCGGACTAAGCTTCTTATTTCCCAGTGGTTTTTTTCCTGCATATATATATATATATATATATATATATATATATATATATATATATATAGATAGATATATATGTATGAATATATGTATATACATATATATATATACATATATATACACACATATATACATACATATATATATATATATATATATATATATACATACATATATATATATATATATATAATATATACATTTTGACACGTTGATGAAGGTGGAAAAAGAAGTCACGGGTTAGTTCCGAGTTTCTCAGTTTATTCCTGACCGGTTTCGCTCTAAGCTTCTTCATTCCTCTGAAGAAGTTTACAGCAAACTGGTCAGGAATAAACTCAGAAACTCGGAACAAGACACGTGACTTCTTTTTTCACCTTCATATATAATATATATATATATATATATATATATATATGCATACATATATGTTTGTATATATATATACAGTATATATATATATACATATATTTATATAATATATATATATATATATATATCACTGTCCAGTAATATCGTAACACATTAATGAATACACTAAAAACCCACAGTGGTTGGATTTAAGAAAAGAAAGGAAATAACGAATCCGTATATTTCGATCACTTGAAGAGGATCACGGCAAGTGATCGAAATATACGGAAATCGTTATTTCTTTTTTTAACCAAACCACAGTGGGTTCTTAGTGTACATATACTGTATATATATATATATATATATATATATGTATATATACATACATATACATATGTATGTATATATATGTATATATATATATATGTATATATATATGTATATATACATATGTATATATATATATATATATATATATATGTATATGGAAAAAACACCAAGGAAAAAGATAAACTGATGACCAAGCGCTTTCGTCTATTCAGACATCCTCAGGGTATATAGAAATGAAAAAGGACACAAGAATATATACACAGAGTGTAAGATCAGGAACGGAACAGGGAAAGGTTGTGAGGCTCTATTGTCCTAAACCTCACACCCAAAATAAGGGTTAACTTCCTACAACTTACTTACGTGTTACATACCTAGGTGCCTTACACACCTTAGGTGATGGGGAAAATATCTCCCTCGAGGAGACAGAAGCGGCCGGATATCGACCCGTTGAAACCGAAGAAAGAAAAAGCTCCCGAAGCAAGAGGGTCCCTACCTTGTAAAGGCGGCAAATGACCTGAGGGGGTCAAAAATGCCGGAGGGGCAGACAGAAAGTTTTCCCTATCCTACTTGAATATGGCATAGAAACCTAACCCCATATACGAGCCTTTAGAGAACCTAAACAAAACTAATATGCAAATAAATGTATACATAATAAATCTTAATACAACACTGTATGGCAATCTTCACAATCTGTGTCCAGCCAAGTCGGCCGGGTGAGTGAGTGTTGCCATGCGATGGGCAAATAATAATTATAAGATTAAAATTGTCAAGAATGGTACGGCGCAGAGTACGTCTTTGACAAAAAGGGTACAGATTATAAAGGAATACACAAACGACCAGTTGCAAGCAATCTGGTCACACAGATAAAAGAAACATTATCACAAAAAAAGATACAAAACATGCAGCTTGGCAATATGTGCTGCGACGCTAACGTCCCCGGGTCTTGACCTGAGTGCAAGGGATTTACCAAAACCTGACCTACTGTGGATCAGCTTGGACACAGCTGTGTGATCAAAAGGGAGGGGGGTTAAAGTACGTGACTGTCTGACATCTTACAGCCACCGCACAAAGAAAGGGAGCACGTGAACAGTTCATGATACGTAACAATATATATATATATATATATATATATACATATATATTTCTTGGGGACAGGTTTTCTCTCGGACAATTCTGATTAAAATCAACCACACTGGATGCTTTGATGATCTTAAGGTAGGAATTCTTGATCTTTTGAAAGATCTTATTACTTGTAGAGAGGGACTGGATGAAAGTATTCATTTCTCTTTTATGAGTAGCATACCTCACTTATAGTGCTGTTGTATGCCGACTTGATTATTTATCTTCTAGTAACAGAGGTAACTGTTGACTATCTTTCACCGAAACTCAGAGTTTTTTGGCCTCGATCTGAGGCTTCTTCAGGGTGTAGACTGCGGGTTGTTAATTCACTGGAGGTTAGGAGAATAGTGAGGAAAGTTATCCATGTTAGGATATATATACGGGATCAGGTCAACCGGGCGCGGGTGAAGCTCGATGCTGATTGGCTAGCAGGTAGGCCGCATGAACCCGATATCTGGTCAGGACCCCGGAGCGTTCTGGCGGAAGACCTAGTGGCTCGTCCCGAGTGCTGATTGGTTGGATGGTGGATTGTTGAGTCAATGGTGTTTTGTAGTGGAGTATGTCTCTCATGTGGGCGTGCGGATGGCAATATGAAATCAACGCTCTGCTGTACGTTGATGGAAGGACGTTGACGAGTGATGGAAACGGCTTCAGCAATTTGAAGCGTTCTGAAGTCGTCTTCATGGTGGATGATTTCAGTCTGATCTATAAGACTCTGCAAGGGTGGTTTCTTATCGTGTTCCTGTGTATAATGCTGGAAAATTAAACCTTGATTTCTGTGGTATTGTAGACGGCGTCGCAACGTGGTGGAGGTCCTTCCAATGCAGCATAGAAGGACGTCTCCCTTTCCTCGATGTTGATATCTCCAAACAAGATAGAAGTTTCAAGACTAAGGTTTATACCAAAACCACAAACGTGGGACGCTGCCTTAATGCAAGAGGAGAATGCCCTGCTGCATACAAAAGGTCAGTCGTGGCCTCTTATGTAAGCAGGGCTTTAACTCACTGCAGTACCTGGACGGAGACGCACAGAGAGCTTGATCGCATCCGCCAACTTCTTATAAATAACGGCTACGCGGACCATCTGATAGAGGATGTTATCAAGAAAAAGATGGATCAGTACGCAGCACCCACCCAACAACCTACACCACCAAAGGAGAAAATAATTATATATCACCAAAACAATTTCCAAGATAAATATAAAGAAGAATGCAATGCTATTAGGAGCATAATTAAGAGAGGAGTCACACCATCTGAACCGAACGCCCCTATTGACATCAGAATCTTCTGTAAACCTAACCTAACAAAATCACTGATAATGCGGAACAGTACGACACCCCTACCTCTCGGGAGGCCACCAACAATGTAGTGTATAAATTTACTTGCCAGGAGGGCCACTGTGATGGCTCCAACAGCTACATTGGAAGGACCTCCACCACGTTGCGACGCCGTCTACAATACCACAGAAATCAAGGTTCAATTTTCCAGCACGATAAGAAACCACCCTTACAGAGTCTCATAGATCAGACTGAAATCATCCACCATGAAGACGACTTCAGAACGCTTCAAATTGCTGAAGCCGTTTCCATCACTCGTCAACGTCCTTCCATCAACTTACAACAGAGCGTTGATTTCATATTGCCATCCGCACGCCCACATGAGAGACATACTCCACTACAAAACACCATTGACTTAACAATCCACCATCCAACCAATCAGCACTCGGGACGAGCCACTAGGTCTTCCGCCAGAACGCTCCGGGGTCCTGACCAGATATCGGGTTCATTCGGCCTACCTGCTAGCCAATCAGCATCGAGCTTCACCCGCGCCCGGTTGACCTGATCCCGTATATATATCCTAACATGGATAACTTTCCTCACTATTCTCCTAACCTCCAGTGAATTAACAACCCGCAGTCTACACCCTGAAGAAGCCTCAGATCGAGGCGAAAAACTCTGAGTTTCGGTGAAAGATAGTCAACAGTTACCTCTGTTACTAGAAGATAAATAATCAAGTCGGCATACAACAGCACTATAAGTGAGCTATGCTACTCATAAAATAGAAATTCATAATTTCATCCAGTCCCTCTCTACAAGTAATAAGATCTTTCAAAAGATCAAGAATTCCTACCTTAAGATCATCAAAGCATCCAGTGCAGTTGATTTTAATCAATATATATATATATATATATATATATGTATATGTATATATATATATATATATATATATATATCATATGTATATATATATATATGTATATATATATATTATATGTATATATATATATATATATATATATATATGTATATATATACACATACATATACCAACGCTTTTTCCCCTTTACAAGGGAGGTAGCCAAAAGGGAAAAGGTATAAAATAATTTCCACCCATTCCATCCCTGAATACACTCCACACCCCTCCACCTTCCCTCTTATCTTAGCACCTCCTGGATGACGGGTCATCCCTGCACCTTGTCCACTGCCATGGGTCAGAAGCAACACATCCACAGCAAGGCCGCTGCATATATATATATATATATATATATATATATATATATATATATATATATATATATATATACATACATACATACGTACATACACCAAGGCTTCCTCCCCCTTACTAGGGAAGTAGCCAAAAAGGAAAAGGCACAAAACTACTCCCACCCATTCCATCCCTGAAAACACTCCACACCCCTCCACCCTACCTCCTATCCTAGCACCTCCCAGATGACGGGTCATCCCTGCACCCTGTCCACTGCCCTGGGTCAGAAGCAGTGTCGCAAGACACAGCACATCCACAGCAAGGCCGCTTCATTAAAATCGGCGACCCCCCCCCTCTCCGCCCCCCCATATAAAGGAGAGGACGGGGAGAAATCCCTTCGGGCTGCGTCAAAATTTTGCTCACACACACTACCTCACCCCCCATCCCCCCGTCCATTCCACCTCATGCATCACAACATCTTCCATATACTGTACAACCATTATCCATTCACCCCTGTCTTCTGTTCTCTCCCCTCCTTCCTCAAAAGACATTCCCCTCTTCCCCAAAGCCCCCTTCACCCCATCCATCCATCTCATCCTAGGACGTCCCCTCATGTTCACTCCCTCCACATCTGCCTTCCATACCTCCTTTACAAGTCTTTCTTCACTCATTCTTTCCATGTGTCCAAACCATCCTAATACTCTTTCATCAACCCTATCTCCCAACTCCCTTTCCACCCCTGTTCTCCTCCTCACCTCCTCATTTCTCACTCTATCCAGCCTAGTAACCCCCATCATACTTCTCAGACCCTTCATCTCAAACACATTCAAGCTCCTTTTCTCTTCCTCTCTTATGCTCTATGTTTCTCCGCCATACAGTGCTGTTGGCACAATCACTCCTTCATACAGTCTCCTTTTAGCATCCATTCCCAAATGTCCATTCCTCATTACACTTTTTAATCCACCAAGGCATTTACTCGTTTCTCTCAATCTACATTCTACCTCCACCTTTACTCCACCTTTTTCTGCCACATTTGGACCCAAGTATCTAAAACTATCCACTTCCTCCAGTTGCTTTCCCTTAATGCTCACTTCCAGATTACTGCCACTTTCACCCCTTGTACATCTCATCACCTTACTTTTACCCACATTTATCTTCAGATTTCTTCTATCACACACTCTCTCAAACTCTGTCACCAACTTCCTCAATCCCTCCTCCGATCCTGCCACAAGCGCAGTGCCGTCCGCAAACAACAGCTGGCTCACCTCCCACTTTTCTCCATTTTCTTTAACCATCTCCAATCCCTGACCCAATATCCTTGCATTTACCTCTCGCACTACCCCATTCATGTATAAGTTGAACAGCCAGGGTGACATAACGCGACCTTGACGAAGTCCCACCTTTACCTCAAACCACTCACTCTCTCCATTTCTAATCCTGACACAAGCTCTACTACTCTCATAAAAACTCTTGACAACTCCGACAAGCTTTCCTCGTATCCCCTATATACACATAACCTCCCACAGTGTCTCTCTGTCTACCCTGTCGTAAGCCTTTTCCAGATCCAAAAAGGCCCAAAAAACATCCTTTTTCTTTTCTATAGCTTTCTCACATATCTGTATTACCACAAAAATCTGATCTACACAACCTCTACCTGTCCTAAATCCACACTGTTCTTCACCAATTACTCCCTCTGTTCCCCTCCTAATCCTCTCAATCAAGATCCTCTCATAAGCCTTCCCAACTACACTTAACAAGCTAATCCCTCTGAAACTACTACATTCACACTTGTCCCCCTTTCCCTTGTAAAATGGAACTGTACAAGCACTCCTCCAGTCCTCCGGCACTCTACCTTCTCTCCAGCAAGCATTAAATAACCTCACCAACCAGTCCGCCATCACTGTACCTCCTTTTTTAAGACATTCTGCATGGCATCCATCCAGACCAGGTGCCTTACCTGCTTTCATCATCTTAACTGCTGCCTTCAATTCATCCTCCCTTATTTCTCCTCCATTTTTCTCACTCATCACTCTCATTTTCTTAGCATTTCCCACTGCAGCTATCTTTCCCTCCCTATCCTCCTTCACATTAAGCAACTCCCTAAAATATTCTGCCCATCTTCCCCTTACTGCCTTCTCCTCCATTATCATCTCACCATCTGCACCTTTTACTATATCTTCTCTACTTGATTCGCCTCCTCTTCCTCTCTTAATTTCTTTCCAAAACATCTTTTTATTACTTTCAAAATTTTCTGTCATACTCTTACCCCATTTTACATCTGCTCTCCTCTTTGCCTTCTTTACCTTTTTCTTTACTTCTCTTTTCTTTTCTTTGTACGTCTCATATGACTCCCTCGTCCTATTTTGTAACCAATCTGTGTAAGCTCGCTTCTTTTCTTCTACAACCTTCTTCATTTCCTCATCCCACCATTCACTACCCTTCCTTCTATTTCCTCCTGTCCTTCTTGTTCCACACATCATCTTTGCACACTTTTTGACTCCCTCCTTGAACCAACCCTATTCCTCCTCCACACCTACCTCTACTCTATCCTTCACACCCTCCCACTCCTCTTTCAGCTTCTTCTTGTACTCCTTCTCCTTTTCCTCTTCATTTAAAGAGTTCACTCTAGGCACCTCCCTACCTTTTGTCCCTTTCCTCTTTCTCCATCTGTCCTCCACTCTCAACTTACCTTCCACCAGAAAATGATCTGATATTCCCTCACCCTCTCCCCATGTACATCCTTAACTCTTCCTATCATAAGCCTATTTACCACTACATAGTCCTTTAAAGCTCTATCTACCACCCTTCCCTCCACCACCCTCTCCCATGTGTACTTATGCTTGACTTTCTTCCGAAACACTGTATTCTTCCGTGTGTTTGGAACTGGGAACCACGATGAAGTCACCTTCCTTATCTTCCTTAACCTCATCCTTTTTATCCAATGTTCTGAGTGCTATTTTTCTCAAGCTGTGTAACAATCCTTCCGGGTACCTG
>NC_134814.1:31797386-31807386 GCF_046742065.1 Oratosquilla oratoria | reverse complement strand
GAAACCTAATGCACTGTTAGCTTGATTTCTGGCGCTAATGCACTGCTTCCTGGTTTTAAGGTCCGGACTCACCAGAACTCCAAAGTCCCTCTCGCACTCAGATTTGTCTAAAAACGTGTTATCTAAGCTGTATCTATTTTCGGGGTTGTGTAGCCCTACGTTTAACACGCTACACTTAGTGATATTGAAGTTCATTTGCCATTTCTCCGACCATGTTAACAATTTATTAAGATCATCCTGCAGAATCTCTGCGTTGTCTCCTGACCTAATTATGGGCCCTATTTTAGTGTCGTCCGCAGACTTACTAACATCACTATTTATCCCATCGTCTAAGTCATTTATGTACACAATGAACAATAAGGGACCTAAAACCGAGCCCTGGGGGACCCCGCTAGTAATATTGCCCCACCTAGATTTTATTCCATTTATGGTGACCCGCTGTTTTCTGTTACTAATCCAAGCTCTAATCCATTCTAACACTTTTCCTCCTATGCCATGGGCTTTGATTTTATTTAGTATTCTCTGGTGAGGCACCTTGTCGAACGCTTTGCTAAAGTCAAGGTAAATAACATCGTAATTTTCATTGTTATCTGACGCCTTATATACTTTAGTGTAAAAGGATAGAAGATTAGTCACACATGACTTACCCTTGGAGAAACCATGCTGTGAATCACGAATTAAATTATGCCCTTCGATGTGTTCTCTGAGTCTATTTACTATTATTGATTCAAGCATTTTTCCTATAACCGATGGCAAACTGATTGGCCTGTAGTTGCATATGGACGATCTATCTCCCTTCTTAAAATCAGGAACAACGTTTGCCTGCCTCCAAGCAGTTGGCACAAAACCAGTGTCCACCGATTTATTGAATATTTCAGTTAACTGGTCGTAGATTTCAAATTTACACTCCTTAAGCATTCTTGGAAAATTTTCGTCTGGACCCGGAGATTTTGTAGCTTTAAGTCTTTCAATCTGCCTGACTACTTCTTCTTTACTAATGCTGATGTTAGATAGACTACTTTCTTCATCACCTCTGTAAATCGGATCGCAGTCAGGTACTTTATCTAATCTCTCATTAGTAAACACCGATAGAAAATAATTGTTAAACTCCTCACTCATTTTTTCCTCCGATTCTATCATGACATTTTCATCGTTTTTAATTGGTCCTATTATTTCTTAATTTTTTGTTCTATAGAGGTGAAAGAAACCCTTTGTGTTGGATTTTGCTTGACTGGCCACCTTGATTTCATAATTACGTTTCGCTGTACGTGTATTCCATTTAACCAGCTTTGCCATTTCGTTATATCTTGATCTAATGTTTTAATCTGTCCGTCATCCATTTGGGAGTATTACTATTTTTCCGTATTGACTATAGGGGATAAATGTTTTTTGTGCATTAATAATTAGATCAGTTAGATTACTATACATTTCTTCTAAATCACTGACCTGACTGTTGGGCCCTCGCCCCCCAAATAACCTGACCTAAGGTATGCATATTACCCTCCGTGACCCGGCTCTTGGTACCGACCTGACTCTCAGCCCCGCTACGAGAAACGACAATGTTTGAAATGCCTGCATGACATTAGGTATTCAATTTCAAATAGGTTTTTATATTGTCAAAGTTTGCTTTCCTGAAGCCTGGTACTTGAACGTTATTCGTACCTCTTAATTTTTTCCCAAATAACATTAAATCTTATTTCTTGATGATCGCTAGAGCCTAGACTATCTCCCACTATTACGCTGCTAATTTGGTGCTCATTATTTCTTAAAATTAAGTCCAGGGTATTTTGTCCCCTCGTAGGATCGGTAATCACTTGTTTTAGGAAATTATCCTGTACCACATCTAGGAATTTCTTCGCTTCATGATCTCCTATTAAAGTTTCCCAGTCAATGTTTCTATAATTTAAATCTGCCATGATCACAACGTTTTTGTATTGGGACGCTCTATGAATTTCATGAATCAGGGGATCAGTCTGCTCAATGCTGAGGTTAGGAGGGTCTATACAAGACGCCAATAATAACTTTCTTATTCTTGCCTAAAATCTCTACCCAAATAGATTCCGTACAGTCCTCTTCCTTAATCGAATTGTTGATAATACAGTTCAATGTATTTTTAACGAAAAGTGCTACACCTCCCCCATTCCTGCCAACCCTATCCTTATGAAAAAACTTATATCCTTCTATTGCGATTTCTGGAAGGAAATGTTTAGCAGCCATGTTGATCCAGGATTTAGTAATAGCTATAATATCGAAAATTTCTACGGATGCTTTACCTCGCAGCAAATCAATTTTGTTAAATATGCTCCTGCTATTTGTATAGTAAACCTTAAATTTATCTTCCCTCCACCTGCTTTGGTGATACTTTTCACAGTCCCTCTCTAAGTTGCTTCTATTGCCTAAACTATATTCCGATGCTTCCACCCCTACTCCCACGTAATCTGCCCGAAAAAGCCCTGTAGGGTGCCTACTTCTCGCTCAAGGGATTCAGCAAGGAGCCGAAATCCTCTGGGAGACAAGTGTACCCCGTCCCTTTTTGTATAGGAGATTCTTACATATATGTATATGTATATATGTATATATGTATATATGTATATATGTATATATGTATATATATATATATATATATATGTATATATTGATTGATTGATTGATTGATTGATTGATTGATTGATTGATTGATTGATTGATTGATTTTTTATTTATACAAAAAAAAAATCCGAAGCAAAATAAAAATTAATACAAAATCTCTTACACATGGTTGCACATCATGCAATGTGGATAGACTTGCGCCATGATATTTAATTCAGTTGAATGTAAGTCCCGAACAAAGGTATTCTAGAGCAATAAGAAATCTATTCAGAGCCTAATAAAACTATATAATATTCACCATAACAATACATACAATATGTAACACTGCACCATAATAGTGGGCCAGCCAAAATGAAATTGTACATTTTTGACGGCATTGTTTGTTAATAGCAGGCATCCATGCTAGATCAATCATTCTTAGGACAAGGAAACAGGTGTGGGTGGATGCCACCCTCGATTTTGAATTTGAAGGGCATTTTGAAGGTCACAAATGTCAAGTAAGGTCAAAATAATTATTTTCCCCCTTTTTTATTTGCACAAATTTGGGATAATTTTAATAGATATATCAGGAACGGCACGATTTGTTATCAATTATATATGCCTACCATGTGTTATAAGCAAGCAAACCTTCATTATCACACAAAAATGTATGGCATAATGAAAAAAAAACGGATTTTCCCTAAATTACTTGCATAATTTGAAATGATAGTTATCACTGCTCATCCTGGGCACCCCAAAGTTGCAGATGGTATTGTGATGGGCATAATGTAACATTGAAAGTGGTATACAGTCTCAAATGCATAGATGTAATATGAGTCTATTGTTCAGCTGGATTGCAGCAGTGGATTGCATCACAGTCACACGCAGGAGTGCACCTCATGTTCTTTCGAAAGCAGGTGCATAGGGCTGTCTGGCACTTTGATGTGCACCCACAGATCACAAGATCTAGACAGGCATCTGGAATAGCGGGTAGTCTTGACCACACAGCTTGCAGGGTTCCTGATTCCTTCCTCCAGGCAGAGGTTTCGATGGGAGATGGGACATCTATATGTTCATTGTCTGCCTGTAACCAGACCTTAGCCTGGTAGTTTGCTCGTGCAACATGGAGTTCCAAGGCATCTCTGGTTGGGGGCAACATCTCCAGACCCTTCTTGGCCTTAGCGAAGAGATGGAGCCTTGCATGGTCGATGGTTGGCTGTGCAGGTGTACCATATAGACAACAGACAAACTGTTCAATTGGTGTGAGTTCTCCGTCGCGACCAATTCCATTGACGAGGAGTGGCTGGTTCTGGAAGATTTTCCAGCACTTCTTCTTCCCATGACCACTGAAGGATGAGGTTGTGTCACAGCCTGTTAGTGCATGAAAGCTGAGCATGTTATCAACCACAGGTTTGGCCAGTCTCTCAGATACAGCATGTATTGGGTAACATTTCCGCTTCTTTGCCGTTCCAGAGATCATCCATACTTCAGCAGCTTTGGTTGACATGAAATAAACCAGAAGAAGCATGACATCTGTGTCTCTAGAGACGACCAGCACTCGTTCGTAATCTTCATTGACTGATTCACAAGAATGGAGTATCTGCCTGGTGTCAGCCTCTTCTTGGTTGGCTCGAAGGCTGACATCATCTCTCCTCGTTGGTCTTGCATCCTTAGCATCTGAGAATCCACCTCCTGTTACAAGCTCAAACCTTTCTGGTAGATCTTTACCCTTCTCCATGATGACCTCAGAAATGAACTGGGAAAGATTGGCCTTGTTCTCATCTAAGGCAACGAACTGGCTCCAAACCTATGGAAGTGGTATATGTGGCTCATCAATGAGCTTGCGTATTGGTTTCTTTTTGCCCACACGCTTTGGCCGGGTCACTGCTTTGATTGAGTCACCCCCAATGTAGCGGTCAAATACCACATCAACTCTTCTTGTGTGTTCCCCAAAGTGACGTGTCACAGTTTCCATGAACACTTCAGCATAGTCGCCAAAGGTCTGGCACCCAAGAGGTTTTCCAAGTGCTTGAATGAGTGCATGGCCATCAATTAGCACACATGTCTTCAGGTCAGCTTCTGGAACTTCTGATGGTGTGCTAAGTCCAGCCACCAAGATGTCTATTAGCTCTGCTTTTGGAGTTGAGTTCATCATACCTCCAGGCTTGGCCAGCGACAGTGGGATTGGCGCCAGTACATGCTTCAGGATATTCACCATTTCCACAGTTCGACCTGCTGTGACGGCATTGAGGAGTCGCTGCAGTAGTTTTCTGTCTACCTTGATAGTTTTCTGGACATTCTGTTTGATGGAAACTGTTGCTTTGTACAGATCAACAAAGGTTTTTGAGTGGTGCTCCTTCAATGCGTCATGAAACCCAACAGTTTCCTCAACCAGTCGTTGCATCACATTAATGATGACTTGCTCTTTCCCTCGCTCTAGAGCTGTCAAAAGGTCGCTCACTACGTCGTTTGGTGCTGTGTTCTTGTTTGCCAGTGAGACCAGGGGAATGTCGACCCTTTCTGTGTCTGCATCAGTGTTTTCCTCACCCCCACCAGCAGCCGACGTTGTTGTGGCGAGTCTAAACACATCAAATCGTCTGAGCTGTGTGACGAGGTTCTTCACGTCATCATGACTGTAGGTCTGTTTTAGGTCTAGGCCTACAATCAACGGCTCTAAAGTAGGCCGTCATCAAGGTGACAACTAGACGTTTGACAGAAGACGTGACGAACAGACGAGTGGTATGGAACCATACCACAGGTTGACATGGCAACATGGTGTACTGCTTCATACCACGTTGTTGCGGACCAATCAGAATGCAGCATTCTCGCTAGAACCGTGATAAATACATATACATATGTAATGTATGCTTGCCAATACATTTATATGTCTATAATTAATTAATTATTTTGAAACCCATTTTTGACCCCATTTGACCTTTGTGATCTAAAAAATGACCTTCAAAACTAAAATCATGGATGGCATCCACCCCCACCTTTTTTGTCATCCTATGAGTGACTTATCCAGTATAAATGTCTGATATTAACAAACAATGCCGTCAAAAAAAAAAAAAAAAAATCCAGAGGACTTTTTCAGTTTTGACTGGCCCTTTATGAGGGGTTAATAGTAAGTATGAAATAAAATATTTAGCCATAAAGCAAAATAATGAGCAAAGCTTACAAGTAACTCACAGCTTTCTTACACTGAAAACATAGTTCCACCATTGTAATGTAAAATAAATAATCCTTGGGCTGGTTATGTTACAAATGCGCCCCCCCCCAACTTCACCATATTTTTCTAACCCCTTTTCATATCTGAATAATGAAGTCGAGAATTAACATCAGCTAAACTAGGATACAGAGGGTATTCTGACCATATTTATTGGTATACCCTATTCAAAGCCAATTCTCGACTAGCATCTATCATATATCAGATATATACATATATATATATATATATATATATATATATATATATATATATATATATATATATATATATATATATATGTTTGTCCATGAGTAATCAAAACAAGTAATGTATCACCTGAAAGCTCTATTAAACTATTTTTGAAAAGAAATTCAAATATGCAGTGAAAAGATCGCCACATTTTACAATCTCTTGCTATGTGACAATACCGAACAAGTAAAAGATGTTTTTCTTTGTTTTTTTAACTGTTGGTGAATACATCTACAAGTAGTATTTCTTAATGCATTATGACATCCATGATGTTTCTTTCGACACTCATTTTCTGGACAAATCTCTTCTGGAAGCTAAGCTATTAGATATTCAAGTGCTGAAGGATTCACACCAATTCTAGTGATTTGGCCCATGCATATCCGTAAACCGGTATCTTCTCGATTCCGTAGATTTCTACATGTTCATGATATCAGACAACATTTGGTACCAAATGAAAAATTATCCAAACCACTCATGAAGATGTAGCTTTCCAACAGAAGATTTTTGCATAATTTTACAGAATTAATCAAAAGATGTAGGTACATCATATAAGGTAAGTATTACGAATAAGGAAGTACATGTATTGCGACAGTAAACCTATCATATAAGGAGTCTAAATAAACAATATAGCAGTGATTCTTAACCTAGGGTACCTGTACCCCCAAGAGGTACAAAACCTTAAACATGGGAGTACGAGATATGATAGCCAGTGCATGGTACTGTATGTTTACTATGAAAAAGTAAAGCAAGGTTTGTATCACTAATCCTTTTCATATGTTTGTGTTAAGTCCATTGGCTCTAACACTTAGTAATTTTCATTCTTCTGTAGGTTCCATGCCTTATCCTTCTCTCAAGTATGTTTCTTTCAAAGCATCACTAGTTAAAGTTTCTTGAAGGGGTGAATGAAATGAAATTAAGTTTTCTTCTTTTCTTCTTAGTAAATACACTTGGTTGTGATATCTACACTAAGGGACTCCCCCCTGGAATCCTTCTACATCCCACCAAGCCAAGTCTGTCTACTCCGACGTCATAATTTAATTCACCGAAAAACTTTGAACGTTACAAATAAGTGCCACCCTTTAAGAGAGTGACTTACCTCCATGCACTAATAATTTTTCTCCTCCTCCACCCTTTTCTCCAATCAGAAAGACCGTTATACTGTCTCAAGTAATACTGTTTACGCAAGCACTCTGTCGCAAGCTGAACGTGGCTTAAATGTTTACAATTCGTCATATCATCACTTTTATCGATACCCTAGCCTATGTTTACAAAACACAAGACTGCAAGCGAGAATATGCAATTCTGCACTTCCTATCGGTCATTATTTCAAAACATCCAAGTAATAAAATTTACATTCCTTTCCACCTACTCCTCTATCTACTTAAATGTCTACCTCTATCTACCGACCTCTTGCATTTGCATTGTATCTGTATTGGATGGGGTACGAGATATCAAGGAGTACGGGCACTGAAAAAAAAAATTAAGAACCACTGCAATATAGGTATTAATAAAGGTAAGGATCATTTAACACGTCCCAAGTGTCATGTTTGAAATGCTTAATGTTCAGTCATCACTGTCAATGAATACTACCACGTCTGATTCATCATCCGACTCAATATCGGATTCAGCGTCACTCTCATCTTCCTTCAGTATCACCTTGTTCATTTCTAGCTTCTATGTCTACCAAGTGACCAGGCAATTAATTTCCATCAAAACAGTGTAATTATTGCATCCTCTTAACCAATTCCTACATGATTGGTAGATCTTAGGATCTCTAGATTAGGAATGTGTGATTTTTTTTTCATATTGCCACACAAAAGTTCACCTTGATCCCATTGTGCTCTACTGTTCTCTTGCAAGGGTGGTAGTACCATGTCAACATTCCTTAGAGATGTTTTATGTAACTTATCTCCAAATATTTCATCATTCTCCATAAAGCGTACAGCACTGACATTGTTTAATCTCAATTTGCCATAGACAATACAAGTAAAAACTTCCAGCTTGGTCATAACATCCTCTGATACTTACTAAGTGTTACCAAGTTATGAGAAGACCTTTTCATATTCAGTTGACTTTTGAAGGATAACCAGTGGTCTCATTTTGGCACGTCCTTTCATTCCACTTGTCCTATCACATCCTGTGAGATAATGGAGATTCAATAGTGCTGAACAATAGACCTGTGAAAATTATTTAGCCATTTCAGTGATGCTAGGCAGGTTCATATTGTTTTCTGTACCGGTGACAAAGAGGGTGGTAATGATTCAATGTATGTGGAGATAAGGAACATAAATCATATCTGACATAGTATAACTACCCCCTTGCAGGAGAACATTGGAGCACCATGCGATCAAGGTAAATTTTCAGGTGGAAATAAAGAAAAAATCACACATTCCTCATCCAGAGATCGCAAAACCCACCAATCATGGATAGGAATTGATTGAGGGGCAACTGTAATCACACAAGTTTGATGAAAATTAAATGCCTGGTCACTTGGCAGATAGAGAAGCTAGAAATGAACAAGGTGATAGACGAGCGACGCTGAATCCGATGACGAATCGGATGATGAATCAGATCTGGTTGAAATATTCATTGACAGTGATGATGACTGAGCATTAAGCATTTCAGACATAACAATAGGGACATGTTACACGACCCTTAACTTTGTTTAAACCTATATTGTTTATTTACTGGTTATTTAGACTCCTTATGAGATAGATTTACTGTCACAATATATGCACTTACCCTATTAGTAGTACTTACCTTATATGTTGTACTTATCTCATTTGTTTGCTTCTGTAAAATTATGCAAAAACCTCCTGGTGGGATGCTTTATCTTGGAGAGTGGGTTAGATTACCTATCATTTGGTACCAAATACTGCCTGATTCCAAATACTGCCTGCATAGAGAAATCTAGGGAATCGAGAATATGCCGGTTTACGGATATGCATTGACCTTTCAACACTTGAATATCTAATATCTTATGTTCCAGAAGAGATGTGTCCACGAAAGTGGTGTCAAAAGAAACGGCTTACATGCCATTACATAAAAACATAAGAACATAACATAAGAACGAAAGACACTGCAAGAGACCATAAGGCTTACACTAGGCAGCTCCGTATCCATCACCACCCGTCATCCCCATCCATAAAGCTGTCTAATCGTTTCTTAAAGCAACTGATAGTTTTAGCGCTTACTACATGATTACTAAGTTTATTCCATTCGTCGATCACCCTATTAGTAAACCAATTCTTGCCTATTTCTTTCTTAAATCTAAATTTGTCCAGTTTATAACCATTACTGCGAGTTCTGCTCTGTTGTTTTAATATGATGACCTTGCTTGCATCACCCTTGTTAAAGCCTTTGATCCACTTGAACACCTCTATTAGATCACCCCGCACTCTGGAAATTTCTGAGTCCATGTATCATTTTGGTCATTCTTCTCTGTACTAATTCTAGTGAATTGATGTCCATTCTGTATGACGGAAACCAAAACTGTACCGCATAGTCAAGGATTGGTCTAACTATCGCTAGACAGAGTTTAATAATTACCTCTGCACTTCTATTCATTACCGTCCTAGCAATGAAACCTAATGCTCTGTTTGCTTTATTCCTGACGCTAATGCACTGTTTCCTGGCTTTAAGGTCCGGACTCACTATAACTCCGAAGTCTCTCTCACACTCAGTTTTCTCTGAAAGCGTGTTATCTAAGCTGTATCTATTTTCGGGGTTGTGTAGCCCTACGTTTAACACGCACGAAGAAATGCTATTTAATTACCAACAGTTCTCATAAATCAAAGAATCGGATTTTTTCTTGTCTTTATTTTTATCTTCACATGATCAGTGTGTATTGTTATATGACATGAGATAGTAAACTAATGTTTTTTTTTAATTCATTTGTATTACTTATCTAAAACAGTTTAATAGAGCTTTCAGGTGATACCTTACTTGTTTTGATTACTTATATATAACCATGAT
>NC_134814.1:31782386-31784886 GCF_046742065.1 Oratosquilla oratoria | reverse complement strand
ACATATATATATATATGTACATATATATATGTATATATATATATGTATGTATATATATATATATATATATATACATACATACATACATACATATACCAAGGCTTTTTCCCGCTTACAAGGGAAGTATCCAAAAAGGAAAAGGCATAAAATCATTCCCACCCATTCCATCCCTGAATACACTCAACCCCTTTCCACCCTCCCTCTTATCTGAGCACCTGGATGACGGGTCATCCCTGCACCTTGTCAACTGCCCTGAGTCAGAAGCAGTGTAGCAAGACACAGCACATCCACATCAAGGCCGCTTCATTAAATCGGCGACCCCCTCTCTCCGTCCCCCCATACATAAAGGGAGAAGACGGGGAGAATTTCCCTTGGGCTGCGTCAAATTTTGCTCACACATACTACCTCACCCCCCATTCCCCGCCCATTCCACCTCATGCATCACAACATCATCCATATACAACCTTTCTCCATTCACCCCTATCTTCTGTCCTCTCCCGTCCTTCCTCAACAGATATTCCCCTCTTTCCCAAAGCCCCCTTCACCCCATCCATCCACTTCATCCTAGGACGTTCCTTCATGTTCATTCCCTCCACATCTGCCTTCCACACCTCTTTTACTAGTCTTTCTTTACTCATTCTTTCCATGTGTCCAAACCATCCTAATACTCTTTCATCAACTCTATCTCCCAGCTCCCTTTCCACCCCTGTTCTCCTCCTCACCTCCTCATTTCTCACTCTATCTAGCCTAGTAACCCCCATCATACTTCTCAGACACCTCATCTCAAGCACATTCAAACTCCTTCTCTCTTCCTCTCTTATGTTCCATGTTTCTGCCCCATACAGTGCTGTTGGCACAATCACTCCTTCATACAGTCTCCTCTTAGCATCCATTCCCAGATCTCTATTTCTCATTACACTTTTTAATCCACCAATGCATTTACTCGCTTCTCTCAATCTACAATCTACCTCCATCCCCACTCCTCCCTTTCCTGCCACATTTACACCCAAGTATCTAAAACTATCCACTTCCTCCAGTCTCTCACCCTTAATGCTCACTTCCACCCTGCTGTCATTCTCTCCCCTTGTACATCTCATCACCTTATTTCTGCCCACATTTATCTTCAGCTTCCTTCTTTCACACACTTTTCCAAAATTGTCACTAACTTCCTCAAGCTCTCCTCTGATCCTGCTACAAGCGCAGTGTCGCCAGCAAACAACAACTGGCTCACCTCCCACTTTTATCCATTTTCCTTAACCATCTTCAACCCCTGACCCACCACCCTTGCATTCATCTCTCACACCATCCCATCCATGTATAGATTGAACAGCAAGGGCGACATAACACATCCCTGACGAAGTCCCACATTTACCTTAAACCACTCACTCTTCATTTCTTATCCTAACACAAGCTCTACTACTCTCGTAATAACTCTTGACTGCTCTTAACAGCTTTCCTCTTATCCCATATATCTGCAGAACCTCCCACAGTGCCTTCCTGTCTACCTTGTCGTAAGCCTTTTCCAGATCCATAAAAGCCCAAAAGACATCCCTTTCCTATAGATTTCTCACATATCTGTCTTACCACAGAAATCTGAATTAAACAAAACCCTACCTATCCTAAACCCACACTGTTTCTCACCAATTACTTCCTCTGTTCCTCTCCTAATCCTCTTAGTCAAGACCCTCCCATACGCTTTCCCAACTACACTCAACAAGCTGATCCCTCTGTAACTACTACACTCACACTTGTCACCCTTTCCCTTGTAAAGCGGAACTATACAGGCACTCCTCCAGTTCTCCGGCACTCTACCCTCTCTTAACCAAACATTAAATAACGTCACCAGCCAGTCCACCATAACTGTACCTCCTTTCTTCAGAGATTCTGCATGGCATCCATCCAACTCAGGTGCCTTACCTGCTCTCATCATCTTAACAGCTGCTTTCACTTCATCTTTCCTTATTTCTCCTCCACTTTCCTCATTCACCACGGTCATTTTCTTAGCGCTTTCCACTGCAACTACCTTTCCCTCCCTATCTTCCTTCACATTTAGCAACTCCCTAAAATACTCTGCCCATCTTCCTCTCACTGCCTTCTCTTCCATTATTATCTCTCCATCTGCACCTTTTACCTTTTCCTCTCTATTTGATTCGCCTCCTCTTCCTCTTTTAATTTCTTTCCAAAACATTTTTTTATTACTTTTGATTTTTTTTTTTTACTTTTACCACATTTCACATCTGCTCTCCTCTTTGCTTCCTTTATCTAATACTTAACTTCCCTTCTCTTTACTTTGTATCTCTCATACAATTACCTCGTCCTAATCTAAAGCCAATCTATGAATGCCTCCTTCTTCTCTACTACACCATTGTTAGTTTCCTCATCCCACTACTCACTACCCTTCCTTCTATTTCCTCCCGCCTTTCTTGTTCCACACACCGTCTTTGCACACTTTATAACTCCCTCCTTGAACCATCCCCATTCCTCCTCCACTCCTAGTTCT
>NC_134814.1:31764886-31777386 GCF_046742065.1 Oratosquilla oratoria | reverse complement strand
CGTGCACTGCCTTTCCTCAGTCACGACCCGACTGTGTGGTTCAATATTCTGAAATGTAATTTCAAGTCCTCGCGCATCTCTACAAGCCTCGCCAAATTCAGTAACGCCTGCTCCCTTCTTTCTCGTGACGTCCTTTCTCGTGTATCTGACGCTATTTCTACAGTGTTAATATCCGACACTCCGTACGAAGACTTAAAGGACGCTATCCTCGCCCGATTCCAGTCATTCGTCGCTACACGCCTTCAAGAACTTCTCTCTAAGAAAGGACTAGGCAACGAGAGACCGTCAGACCTGCTACTCTACATGAGGAATCTCCTGGCAGACAAATACGACACGTTAGACAAGACCCCTTTTCTCCAGCTGTTCTACCAACGTCTTCCCGCCTACGTCTTCCCGCGTAGCCTCTTCACTGTGAAGGACCAGCTTCCCGTGTAGAAACTCGTCACACTCGCCGACGAGCCCATCGAAAGTGTTTCCTTGCCTTCCATCTCCCACATCAAGACAGACCCCCTCTACGAACGCCTCATCGACATGGTAACTTAGCTCACACTGCAAGTTAGCGAGCTCAAGGAACAATTTCAAGCAGCAGACCGCCGTAATTTTTCCCGCAGGCAACGTTCCAGATCCAGACCAAGATCCAAGAGCACGGATCGCACCCCAGCGGTATGTTACCAAGATCCAAGACACGCAAGTGTAACCAACCTTACGCCTTCACCCATTCCCCCACTTTGAACTCTAGCGGCGAACATTAGAGGTGCATAATGTTCACCCCTCCTCTTCACAACTCCTCTACATCAGAGACCCTCTGATGCGCCACCTATTTCTTATTGAGACCAGTGTGCTGCAGTAAGCATACTTCCTGCTACAGCCAGTTCAAGGATGTTATCACCACTCACTTCCCTCTACGCAGCTAACAAGACGAAGATTGACGTCTTCAGGAAATCTACCTTAACCCTCTACCTCAACCTCCGTCATGCCTTTGAGTGGGCGTTCTACATCGCCGACGTATCTCAACCAATCTTCGGAGCCGATTTCTTTAACCGCTACGGTCTTCTCGCAGACATGCAGCGCCATCGTCTCTACAGTGTCTCAACGCGCCTCTCGTCTTACGGCCACACTCGACCTGGCGTTAGCACCAGCATCTCTCACCAGTCAAGACACCCCTTTTGCTTCCCTACTGCAACAGTTTCCAACCCTCACTCAGCCACATCCATGCACGCCGTCACCACGTGGACCATCGCATCGTCACTTCTGGCGGCCCAACCCACACCAAGCCACGACGTCTCGCATCCGAACGACAACGCATCGTCAAGACCGAGTTCGAGTCATTTATGCGTCAAGGGATCATTCGGCCCAGCAACAGCAACTGGTCTTCAGCGCTTCACGTCGTACCTAAAAAGAGCGGTCATTTTCGACCGTGCGGTGCCTACCTTGCACTGAACTCCCAAACTGTCTTCGATCGATACCCCATCCCCAACATCCAAGAATTTGGCTCCCAGCTCTTCGGCTGTACCATCTTTTCTACGGTGGATTTTGTTCAAGCCTTCTATCAGATCCCTGTCCACCCCGATGACTTCCCAAAGACGACCGTTACCACCCCATTTGACCTTTACGAGTACGTCCGGATGCCCTTCGGCCTGAAGAATGCAGCACAGACATTCCAGTGCTTCATCGACGAAATTAAACGTGGTTTACCCTTCTGTTTTGCCTACATAGATGACCTCCTCTTCATCAGCCCTGATGAAGCCACCCACCACCGTCATCTCGAAGAAGTACTCACACGTCTAAGAAACTACGGAATCAAAATCAACCCCGCCAAGTCGAAATTTGGATCGACATCCGTAGATTTTCTCGGACACACTGTCTCCTCCACTGACATTTCACCTTTGCGTACCAAGTGTGATGCCATCCGCCAGTTCCCGAAGCCCATCACCCAGAGGCAACTCAAGCAGTTCTTACATACATATACCAAAGGCTTTTTCCCCTTACACGGGGGGTAGCCAAAAAGAAAAAGGGATAGTAACAGCTCCCATCCATTCCATTTCCTATATATTCCACTCCCCTCCACCCTCCTCCCTCCCTCTTTTCTTGGCACCTCCTGGATGACAGGTCATCCCTGCATCATGTCCACTGCCCTGGGTCAGAAGCAGTGTCGCAAGACACAGCACACCCACAGCAAGGCCGCTTCATAAATTGGGCGACCCCCATCTCCGTCCCTCCATGCAGAAAAGGAGAAGACGGAGAGAAATCCCTTCGGGCTGCGTCAAAATTTTTCTCATACATACTTCCTCACCTCCCATCCCCCACCCACTCCCTCTCATGCATCACAGCATCATTTATACACAACCCTTCTCCATTCACCCCTATCTTCTGTCCTCTCCCGTCCTTCCTCCTCAGACATTCCTCTCTTTTGTAATGCCCCTTTCACCCCATCCATTCATCTCATCCTAGGACGCCCCCTCATATTCCTTCCTTCCACCTATGCTTTCCACACTTCTTGTACTAATCTTTCTTCACTCGTTCTTTCCATGTGTCCAAACCATCCTAATACTCTTTCATCAACCCTATCTCCCAGTTTCCTTTTCCACCCCTGTTCTTCTCCTCACCTCCTCATTTCTCACTCTATCTATCCTAGTAACCCCTATCATACTTTTCAGACATTTCATCTCAAACACATTCAAACTCCTTCTGTCTTCCTCTCTCATGTTCCATGTTTCTGCCCTGTACATTGTTGCTGGCACAATCACTCCTTCATATAAACTCTTAGCATCCATTCCTAGATGTCTATTTCTCATTACACTTTTCAATCCACCAATACATTTACTCGCTTCTCTCAATCTACATTCTACCTCCACCCCCACTCCTCCCTTTCCTACCACATTCGCACACAAGTATCTAAAAACAATCCACTTCCTCCAGTCATTCTCCCTTAACCCGCTAAGACCGACGGCCGAAAATTTAGCAATCTCCCAGTACCGCAATTATCATAAAAAAATCAACTCTTATGAATTACTCTGGAAAAAAATCTGCTGTTAGTAGACATGACAATGCATCATCCTACAAGTTTTTATTGCTCTACTCACCATAGTTGTCTCGGAATAATTACCGAGAGTTGGAGAAGATTGTGGTAGCGGCAACTCTCCGCCTCTATGGCGGTGGCACGCAGTGCTGGGTGGACACGATTGGCTTCACAGAATCCCGCTTTGCCCGACCTCGTGCACTAACAACAGGGGTTGTTGATGCCGTTTTTGGCACGTTTATGGTCACCACCAGATGCATAGTTGTAAATAATAGTTTCGTAAATACGTAAATACGTAAAAATTCTCGCCGTGACACGATGCGCACGCCTCTCACAAAATTTTGCGGCACACTGGCTGGCGAGAGCAGTTTACTTCCTGCTAGCCTACAGTACTACCATAGGACTACGTCATGGCCAAATATAGCAGTGCTACCAATTTTAGCGCGGTTTTTATTAGCGCTGAAAGTAGCTGCCCCATTTAAGGCCTGTCGGACGTTTGCGATGCAGCCCTATTTAAGGCCTGTCGGTCTTAGCGGGTTAATGCTCACTTCCAGCCTGCTGTCACTCCCTCCCCTTGTACATCTCGTCACTTTACTTTTGCCCACATTTATCTTCAGTTTCCTTCTTTCACGCACCTTCTCAAACTCTGACACTAACTTCCTCAATCCCTCCTCTGATCCTGCTACAAGCGCAGTGTCGTCAGCAAACAACAACTGGCTCACCTCCCACTTTTCTCCATTTTCTTTAATCATCTCCAGCCCCTGACCCACTACCCTTGCATTCACCTCTCACACCACCCCTTCCATGTAAACATTGAACAGCCAGGGCGACATAACACATCCCTGACGAAGTATCACCTTTACATCAAACCATTCACTCTCCATTTCTAATCCTTACACAAGCTCTACTACTCTCGTAATAACTCTTGACTGCTCTTAACAGCTTTCCTCTTATCCCATATATCTGTAGTACCTCCCACAGTGCCTTTCTGTCTACCCTGTCGTAAGCCTTTTCCATATCCATAAAAGCCCAAACGACATCCTTAACTTTTCCTATAGCTCTCACATATCTGTCTTACCACAAAGATTTGATTTACACAACCCCTACCTGTCCTAAACCCACACTGTTTCTCACCAAACACTTCCTCTGTTCCTCTCCTAATCCTCTCAGTCCAGACCCTCCTATAAGCCTTCCCAACTACACTCAACAAGCTGATCCCTCTGTAACTACTACACTCACACTTGTCACCCTTTCCCTTGTAAAGCGGAACTATACAGGCCCTCCTCCAGTCCTCCGGCACTCTACCCTCTCTTAACCAAACATTAGATAACGTCACCAGCCAGTCCACCATAACTGTACCTCCTTTCTTCAGAGATTCTGCATGGCATCCATCCAACTCAGGTGCCTTACCTGCTCTCATCATCTTAACAGCTGCTTTCACTTCATCCTTCCTATTTCTCCTCCACTTTCCTCACTCATCACGGTCATTTTCTTAGCGCTTCCCACTGCAACTACCTTTCCCTCCCTATTCTCCTTCACATTTAACAACTTCCTAAAATACTCTGCCCACCTTCCTCTCGAAAAGAAAAGGCATAAGGGGTGCTGGCGGGCCTCGGGCCAGCACCCTAAGGTTTGGGTCTTTTAATGTGCGTGGATGTGGTACAGATGAGAGTAAAAGGGAAGAGATAGGTAGTATGTTTGTGAGAAGAAAGTTGGATGTGTTGGCTTTGAGTGAAACTAAGTTGAAAGGGAAGGGTGAGTGTATGTTTGGGAGTGTAAGTGGGAGGTTATCAGGAGTGAAGAGAGGGCGAGGGAGGGAAGGGGTGGCTATTCTAGTAAGTGAGGAGATAGGTAAAGGGGTAGTGGAGTGGAAGGAGGTTTCCTCAAGGATAATGTGGATGAAGGTGAAACTGGGAAAGGAGATGTGGGTCTTTGTAAGTGCATATGGGCCGGGCAGTGAGAAGAGCATGGAAGAAAGGGAGGCCTTTTGGATAGATTTAAATGAGTGCATAGAGGGTTTAGGAAGAAATGTCAATGTAATAGTACTGGGAGACCTTAATGCTAGAGTGGGAAATGGTCCAATCGATGGAGTGGTTGGGAAGTGTGGAGTTCCAGGAAAGAATCGTAGTGGAGAGTTGATGGTGGAAATGTGTCTAGAAAGAGAGTTGATGATAGCAAATACAGTGGTTCGGAAGAAAGTCAAGCATAAGTACACATGGGAGAGGGTGGTGGAGGGAAGGGTGGTAGATAGAGCGCTAATGGATTATGTAGTGGTAAATAGGATTATGATAGGAAGAGTTAAGGATGTACATGTGCTAAGGGGAGAGGGTGGGGGAATATCAGATCATTTTTTGGTGGAAGGTAAGTTGAGAGTGGAGGATAGATGGAGAAGGAGGAAAGGGACAAAAGGTAGGGAGGTTCTTAGAGTGAACTCCTTGAATGAAAAGGAAAAGGAGAAGGAGTACGAAAAGAAGCTGAAGGAGGAGTGGGAGGGAGTAAAGGATAGAGCAGAGATGGGTGTGGAGGAGGAATGGGGATGGTTCAAGGAGGGAGTCTTAAAGTGTGCAAGGATGGTGTGTGGAACAAGAAGGACAGGGGGAAATAGAAGAAAGGGTAGTGAATGGTGGGATGAGGAAACAAAGAAGGTTGTAGAAGAGAAGAAGCGAGCATTCACAGATTGGTTACAAAAGAGGACAGGGGAGTCATATGAGACGTACAAAGAAAAGAAAAGAGAAGTAAAGCAAAAGGTAAAGGAGGCAAAGAGGAGAGCAGATGTGAAATGGGGTAGGAGTATGACAGAAAATTTTGAAAGTAATAAAAAGATGTTTTGGAAAGAAATTAAGAGAGGAAGAGGAGGCGAATCAAGTAGGGAAGAAAAGGTAAAAGGTACAGATGGAGAGTTGATAATGGAAGAGATGGCAGTGAGGGAAAGATGGGCAGAATATTTTAGGGAGTTGCTGAATGTGAAGGAGGATAGGGAAGGAAAGATAGCTGCAGTGGGAAATACGAAGAAAATAAGAGTGATGAGTGAGGAGAATGGAGGAGAAATAAGGAAGGATGAGGTGAAGGCAGTTGTAAAGATGATGAAAGCAGGTAAGGCACCTGGTCTGGATGGATGTCATGCAGAATGTCTGAAAAAGGGAGGTTCAGTGATGGTGGACTGGTTGGCGAGATTATTTAATGTTTGCTGGAGAGAGGGTAGAGTACCGGAGGACTGGAGTAGTGCCTGTATAGTTCCTCTTTACAAGGGAAAAGGGGACAAGTGTGAATGTAGTAATTTCAGAGGGATTAGCCTGTTGAGTGTAGTAGGGAAGGCTTATGGGAGAATCTTAATTGAGAGGATTAGGAGAGGAACAGAAGGAGTAATTGGTGAGGAACAGTGTGGTTTTAGGACGGGTAGAGGTTGTGTAGATCAGATCTTTGTGGTAAGACAGATATGTGAGAAAGCTATAGGAAAGGGGAAGGATGTTTTTTGGGCTTTTATGGATCTTGAAAAGGCTTATGATAGGGTAGAAAGAAAGGCACTGTGGGAGGTTATGCAGATTTATGGGATAGGAGGAAAGCTTTTGGGAGCTGTCAAGAGTTTTTATGTGAGTAGTAGAGCATGTGTTAGGATTGGAAATGGAGAGAGTGAGTGGTTTGAAGTAAAGGTGGGACTTCGTCAAGGATGCGTTATGTCGCCCTGGCTGTTCAACTTATACATGGATGGGGTGGTGCGAGAGGTGAATGCTAGGGTAGTGAGTCAGGGATTGGAGATGGTTAAAGAAAATGGAGAAAAGTGGGAGGTGAGCCAGCTGTTGTTTGCGGACGATACTGCGCTTGTGGCAGGGTCAGAGGAGGGATTGAGGAAGCTGGTGGCAGAGTTTGGGAGAGTATGTGATAGAAGAAAGCTAAAGATAAATGTGGGTAAAAGTAAGGTGATGAGATGTACAAGGGGTGAAAGTGGCAGTAGACTGGAAGTGAACATTAAGGGAGAGCGACTGGAGGAAGTGGATAGTTTTAGATACTTGGGTGCAAGTGTAGCAGGAAAAGGTGGAGTGAAGGTGGAGGTAGAATGTAGATTGAGAGAAGCGAGTAAATGCCTTGGTGGTTTAAAGAGTGTAATGAGAAATAGACATTTGGGAATGGATGCGAAGAGGAGACTGTATGAAGGAGTGATTGTGCCAACAGCACTGTATGGGGCAGAAACGTGGAACATAAGAGAAGAAGAGAGAAGGAGTTTGAATGTGTTTGAGATGAGGTGTCTGAGAAGTATGGCGGGGGTTACTAGGCTAGATAGAGTGAGAAATGAGGAGGTGAGGAGGAGAACAGGGGTGAAAAAGGATTTGGGAGAGAGGGTTGATGAAAGAATATTAGGATGGTTTGGACACATGGAAAGAATGAGTGAAGAAAGACTAGTAAAAGAGGTATGGAAGGCAGATGTGGAGGGAGTGAACATGAGGGGACGTCCTAGGATGAGGTGGATGGATGGGGTGAAGGGGGCTTTGGGGAAGAGGGGAATGTCTGTTGAGGAAGGAAGGGAGAGGACGGAAGACAGAGGTGAGTGGAGAATGGTTGTATATGGATGATGTTGTGACTGCATGAGGAGAAATGGGCGGGGGGTGGGGGTGGGGGTGGGGTAGTATGTGTGAGTAAATTTTGACGCAGCCCGAAGGGATTTCTCCCCGTCCTCTCCTTATATGCAAAGGGGGACGGAGAGGGGGGGTCGCCGATTAAATGAAGCGGCCTTGCTGTGGATGTACTGTGTCTTGCGACACTGCTTCTGACCCAGGGCGGTGGGCGGGGTGCAGGGATGACCCGTCATCCAGGAGGTGCTCAGATGAGAGGAAGGGTGGGAGGGGTGTGGAGTGTATTTGGGGATGAAATGGGTGGGAGTGTTTTTATGCCTTTCCCTTTTTGGCTACCTCCCTTGGAAGGGGGAAAAAGCCTTGGTATATGTATGTATGTATGTATGTACCTTCCTCTCACTGCCTTCTCTTCCATTATCATCTCTCCATCTGCACCTTTTATGTTTTCTTCTCTACTTGATTCGCCTCCCCTTTCTCTTTTAATTTCCTTCCAAAACATCTTTTTATTGCTTTCAAAATTTTCTGTCATACTATTACCCCATATCACATCTGCTCTCCTCTTTGCCTCCTTTATCTTATCCTTAACTTCCTTTCTCTTTACTTTGTACCTCTCATACGATTCCCTCGTCCTAATCTAAAGCCAATCTATGAATGCCTGCTTCTTCTCTTCTACACATTTCTTTGCTTCCTCGTCTCACCATTCACTATCCTTCCTTCTATTTCCTCCCGCCCTCTTTGTTCCACACACCGTCTTTGCACACCTTATGACTCCCTCCTTGAACCATCCCCATTCCTCCTCCACATCTAGTTCTACTCTATCCTTTATTCCCTTCCACTCCTCTTTCATCTTCTTATACTCATTCTAATTTTCTTCTCATTTAAGTAGTTCACTCTGAGTACCTCCCTACCTTCTGCCCTTTTCCTCTTTCTCCACCTATTCTCCACTCTCAATTTACCTTCCACCAGAAAATAATATGATATACCCCCACTGTCTCCCCTTAGAACATGTATATCCTTAACTCTTCCTACAATACTCCTGGTCACCACTATATAGTCCATTAACGGTCTATCTGCCACCCTTCCATCCACCACCTTCTCCCATGTGTACTTATGCTTGACTTTCTTCCTAAATACTGTATTTGCTATCATCAACTCTCTTTCAAGACACATCTCCACCATCATTTCTCCACTACGATTTTTACCTGGAACTCCATACTTCCCAATCACTCCGTCTATTGGTTCATTTATATCTACCCAAAAAGCCTCTCTTTCCTCTACACTCTTCTCACTACCAGGCCCATATACACATACAAAAACCCACATCTCCTTTCCCAGTTTCACCTTCATCCACATCAACCTTGATGAAACCTCCTTTCCCTCCACTACTCGCTTACTTATCTCTTCACTTACTAGTATAGCCACCCCTTCTCTCCCTCATTCTTAGGTATGATAATTTTTTACAATTGCTTCATCCCTATGGGTTCCCTCATGTTACAACATTTGCATTCTCTCTTTAGGCCTTGCAAGCGTGGTCAGTCCATAAAGGTCGCTTGGTGTCCTGAAGCCGTCGCTGCGAAGACTGCACTGAATACCGTCGGCACCCTCAGTTTCTCTGCCTCGGAGGCCCTGACATTCATCGCCACTGACGCCTCCATCGACGAAATCGGCGCCGTCTTGTAACAATAAGTCGAAAGTGCTTAGAAGCCGCTCGCCTTCTTTTTCAAGAAACTGAGCAAGACTGAGAAGAACTACAGCACATTTGACAGGGAGTTGCTTGCTGTCTACCGGGCAGGTATTTCCTTAAAGGTCGACAGTTCATCATCTTCACAAACCATAAACCCTTCATCACCACTTTCCACACTAACAAAGCCAGCTATACCCCTACTCACCTCCGGCACTTACAGTACATTTCTCAGTTCTTCACAGATATTCGCTACGTTCAAGGTACAGACAACGCACCCGCTGACGCCCTCCCCCGAAACATTCACGCAGTCTCTCTGCAGTCTCCTGTCATCGACTACGCCGCCATTGCAGCAGCATAGGCCAACTGCGACGACTTGCAGCGACTGTTGGACAACCCTTCCCTCAAGATGGAGAAAATTCAAGTACCTGGCACAGACATCCGTCTGTATGCTGACGTCTCCACCGGCAACCTTCACCCCTTTATCCCTACGTCATTCCGGCATCAACTCTTCTGACACCTTCATGACCTTGCACACCCTGGCATCCGTGCATCCCAACGGGTGTTGACCTCCAAGTTCATCTGGCCAAGCATCAACAAGGACGTCAGGCACTGGGCCCACACCTGCCTCCAGTGTCAGGCTTCCAAGGTAACACAACACACGTTTTCCCCTCTAACTCCTTTCCCACTTGTCTCTACCAGGTTCAGCCACATACACGTCGATATCGTCGGCCCACTCCCGTACTCCAACGGCTACAAGTACGTGTTCACCTGTGTCGACCGCATCACTCGTTGGCCAGAGGCGATTCCCATTCTTGATATCAACCCCAACACCGTTGCACGAGCATTCATCGAGAACTGGGTTGCTCGCTTCGGTGTCCCGACTAACCTAACCTAACCTTGGACAGGGGCAGCTAGTTCGAGTCGACCCTCTGGAACAAGATAATGGCCCTCCTTGGTATCCGCCGTTACCGTACTGCCAGTTACCATCCCCAGGCCAACGGTATGGTCGAGCGTTTTCATCGCCAGCTCAAGGTCGCCCGCTACGCCCATGCCCTTAACAACGAGCTTTTGTCAGTGGCGCTGTCCCTTGTGCTCCTTGGCATCAGGACCTCCATCAAGGTTAACATTGGCCACTCTCCTGCTGAACTTGTTTTTGGCACCACCCTCAGGCTTCCCGATGAATTCGTCGCTGGCGTGTCTCACTCCAACTCCTGTACTCTACACGACTTCACCTTCCAACTGAAGGAGACCATGGCCAAGCTCCACCCCCTCCCGCCACGCCACGTCAAGTCGCCCAGAAGCTTTGTGAGCCAAGACCTTCTCCAGTACACCCATGTCTTCGTCAGAACGGACACCGTTAGAAAAGCCCTTCAGCCTCCGTACGAAGGCCCCTTTGAAGTTTTGCGCCGCACCAGGAAGACCGTGATAATTCGGCGAAACGGAAAGTGTGACCACATTTCCATTGATTGGGTCAAACTGGCCCACCTTTTTGACCCCACGGACACTCCCGTCAACGTCAAAATTGTATATTGTAAATATTGTTGTCACATGCAAGGACCCTTATATTATAAAAAGTATCTATATGTAACATTATTTTCATAACTTGTACAAAGCATTAAAATGATCATTGTGTATAATGTATGTCATGGCGGTTGGGAAATTCAATAATAAGTCCAGAGGAGATATGAAATTTCATTCAATTCTTCTTTTAAGGACGATACCCATTTACTATGATGTGGCAACTAACCACATCAATTAGTTTATGGCCAAGGGAGGGAAGAGTGGCAAAGAATTGGAGAACTGCATGAATAGTTTAATTATACAAATTAGAAGTGGACAAATATGAAAATAGTATCATTAGAGGGATTAATTTAAACATAGTTAGTAAGGCATATGAAAACGTGTTAATCGAGAGATGAAAAGTGGATAGTGTGATTAAGTAATAACATTGTGGGATTTTGGAAAGGAAGGGTTATGTAGATAAAAAATTCATAATTAGAAGATATGCGAGAAGTTTTTAGCTAAAGGTCAGTACACCTTTTGGGCTTTCCTATATTTCGAGAGAGTTTATGACAGGGTCCACAAAAAGAAATTATGGGATGTGTTGCAGGTGTATAGGATGAGGAAGAGTCTTCTAAAGGTGGTCAAAAGTTTATACTTGAGCTTGTATGAAGACAGTGATTGGAGAGAGGAAATGGTTCAAGGTGTAGGTGGGGCTACGCTATGATTGTGTTGTCACCATGGTTGCTAAACCTGTACATAGATGGGGTGTGATGGAAAATAAACTTGAGTGTGATGGATTAGGTTTTGGAACTGAAGCGAGTGGAAGGAAGTGTGAAATGAACTAGTTATTACATCTAGACAACGCTGTGCATGAAGTTGAGTCGGAAGAAGTAAAATGATGAATTAGAGGTAGAGTTTAGGACGGTATGTGAGAATAAATTTAAGTAGTAAAAGTGTAAGGCGGTGGTAAGGGGTAGTAAGGGATGGTAAGGGTGGTAAAGGGGTGGTAAGCTGTAGGTACCTAAAAGAAGAGTAGCTGGAGGAAATAGAGAGTTTCAAGTATTTAGGGTCACATGCAACAGGGAATGGAACAGTGTGGATAGTAGTGAGTTATATAGCAAGTGAATCAAGTAAATATCCAAGGAGAATGAAATTGTCATGAGAAATAGTTATAAATGCAAAGAAAGGAACATACAAAAGAATGATTGTCCCCACCATCCTGTATATAGCAGACGTGGATTTTAAAAGAGACAGAACGGAAAAGCCTATACGTGTTCGATATGAAATATTTAAGGGGTATTGCGAGGATTATGTTGATAGATGGAGTGATAAATGAGGTGAGGTAGAGAGGTGGTGGAAATACAGCGGACAGATTATATGCATAAAAGAGTACTGGAATTGTTTAGGTGTATGGATAGAATAGATAAAGACTAGCGAAAGGTGGAATGCAGAGATGAACGAAGCAAAATTGAGAGGAGACCAATAATGAGATGAATTGATGGGATAAAAGGAAGTTTGGGTGAAAGAGAAAAGTTTCCAAAAGATAGCTGTGAGTGAAGACTGGTTGTGAATAGATAAGAAATTGACGCGCCTCGTAGGGATTTGCTCCTGTCTTCTCTGTAAATTCTGGAGTGTATGAGAAGGATGAGGTCAACATGTAATGAAGCGAAGTGAGTGAGTCAGCTGCGGCTATCGAAACCTTCTGTTAAAAAGTTGTGTCTTGCTT
>NC_134814.1:31752386-31759886 GCF_046742065.1 Oratosquilla oratoria | reverse complement strand
GACATTATGGGAATTGTAGAGACAAAATTAAAAGTGTAGGACATAATGCATATAATTATTGGATTAGAAACAAAGAGACAAAACAAGGGGGTAAAGTTATGTTCCTGACTAAGGAAGATATAAACGTGAGGAGTGTCACATATGGAAAGAATACAGTAGGGATGATTACGATCGAAGTGGAAGACAGAGATAAGAAGAGCAGAAAGTTTGTAATAAATGATGTGCCTCCAAAAACAGCCTCGTGGGAAGAGAGTGAACATAAAAGTATGTTAGAAGACACAAGGATAACGTTAAATAAGATAATGGAAGATGGAGGAAGAATAGTTATAATGGGCAACTTTAATTGCAAAGAAGTCTGCTGGGAAGAGATGACAGTAAAGGGTGGAGACGACTCATGGGGAAATGTTCTACTCGAGATGATTATTGACCATACAATGACACAAAGGATACAAGAGAAGACTAGGTATAGAAATGAAGGAGAACCATCGAGACTAGACGTAATAATCACATCTGAACCTAGAATAGTGGAAAAGATTAAATATAAGACACTAATAAGTAAAAGTGACCACATATTGATTGATCTGGAACTAAACGAGGAAAAATACATGAAAAGAAATGAACAATATAGAAAAGGAAGAATAATGTATGAAAAAACAAATTTTGATAAAATAAGAGAATTCTTCCAAAAAGAAAACTGGGAAAGAATATACAGAGAAGAAACAAAAGTGGAAGAGAAATGGAATATTTGGCAAAAATGTATAAAAAGAAGTGGAGAAATATGTCCCAAGACAAAAAAAGAAAAATAATTTGTAAAGTGCTGGTACAACCAAAGTTGTAGGGAGTTTAAAGACAAAAGAGATATAGCCTGGACCAAATGAAAAAAAAACACAAAAGAACTGAAAAATGAAAAAAATATACTGGTTATAGAAATGAATATGTACAAGTGTACAGAGAGGAAAAGAGAAAATATGAAAAAGATGTCATAGAAAAATGTAAAGATCAACCAAAACTATTTTACAGATTTGTAAACAACAAACTGAAAACAAACAAGATTTAAAGAAATTAAGACAAGGAGGAGTTGAATACACAGAGGAAATAGAAATGGCAGGAATTATGAACAAGCATTTTAAATTAGTGTTTACAAGGGAGAACATACAACCTGGGGAAATCGAATGTAAAGAGAAAGTCCCCCCTATGAAAGAAATAGAAGTAACAAAGAATGAAATAATAAAACACTTGAGTAATCTTGATGTCAGAAAATCGCATGGGCCAGATGAAATAGCAAACTGGATTTTGAAAGAATGCAGGAATGAACTGGCAGACAAAATACACAGCATAATAAACAGTTCCTTGGAAGAAGGAAAAGTTCCAGAAGATTGGAAAAAATATATATAGTGCCTATATATAAAGGAGGAAATAAAGAAGACCCTACCAACTATAGACCAGTCTCTCTAACAAGTACAATAGCAAAAATTTGTGAAAGAATTGTCAAAAGTAGATGGGTAAAATATTTAGAAAAAAAAGTGCTAAATGCAAGGCAATTTGGATTCAGACAAGGACGATCATGCGTCACCAATTTAATATGTTTCTATTCAAGGCTAATAGATATAATAAAAGAAAGAGATGGATGGGCTGATTGTGCATTTCCAGACCTAAAAAAAGCTTTTGACAAAGTACCACATAAGAAGTTGTTTAAGAAATTAGAAACTGAAGGAGGAATACAGGGCAAACTGCTTAATTGGATGGAAGACTTTTTGCAAGAAAGAAAAATGAGAGTAGTGATAAGAGACAAACACTCAAATTGGGATGAAATAATAAGTGGTGTTCCACAAGGAACAGTTCTGGCCCCAATAATGTTTGCTATATATATTAATGATATGGATGAAGAAATTGAAAGTTATATGAGCTTCTTTTGCAGATGATGCAAAACTATTAAAAAAAGTGAACACGGAAGAATATTGTGAGTCACTACAGAGTGATCTAAATAAAGTATGAGAATGGAGTAGGAAGTGGGAGATGGAGTTCAACACTAAAATTGTAGTATAATGGAATTTGGAATAAAGCAAAAACAGAATAACAGGATCACATAAATTGGGAGAAGAAGGAATAAAAAAGTTGAAAATGAGGACTTGGGAGTCATTGTTATGAATAATATGTCACCTGAGAAACATATAAATGAGATTTTTGGAGAAACTTATAATTTAATAAGAACAATCAAAGTAGCATTTACATACCTGGATGAAGAAATGGTGAAGAAAATACAAATCACTCTGATAAGACCAAGATTGAAATATGCAACAATGTGGTCACCAAGTACAAAAAAAAAAAATGTATTACAAAACTTGAAAGAATACAAGGAGCAATTACAAAATTGGCACCAACACTCTCAAAACTATCATATGAAGGGAGACTAGCAAAACTTGAGCTACAGACACTAGAGCAAAGAAAAGAGAGAGGAAATTTTATAGCTATTTACAGAATCATGAAAGGCATAGAAATTATTGATAGAGAGGATCTAATAAAATGGGATGAGAGAAATACAAGAGGACACGGAAAGAAAATCAAGAAAGACAGCTATAGAAGAGATCTGAGAAAGAACAGCTTTACTCACAGAGTAATAGACAGTTGGAACAAGTTAGATGAGAAAGTGGTGTGTGCAAAAACAATACATGAATTTAAAAATATTTTAGATAAAATGAGATATGAAGACGGGACACCACGAGCATACCTCCCCTTCCCGTAAAATACAACTAGGTAAATACACACAAACACACACACACTCACACACACACACACCATGTGAGGACGGAGCCTTTATTAGTGCGACGTTTCGCCTGTTACAGCTTTTTCAAGTATATAGTCATGATATACATGACTATTACTAGATAAGAACTGGGAGAACGGGGGAGGGAGGGAGGGATTGAGAGAGGTAGGGGGGGGAAGGATGTCGCTGAATATTATTGAAGTTTAAGGAGTGGTAGACCAAATGACTGGTAACAGGAAAGGTTAAGGTTAAGGTGAAACAATTGGCTAGGTAAAGGACATTAGCTTAAAACCGAGAGAAAAAAAAAAAAAAGGGCAAATATCTACGGGGGGGGGGGAGGGTGAAGGGCAACTATGGATGGCTTAAAACTTTTGTGGGCCATGGATAATAAAGGAATTAGGTAGGGCAAGATATTGAGCATCCCCTTGTTTTATACAATTATGTTGGTACACACACACACACACACACACACACACACACACACACACACACACACACACACACACACACACACACACACACACACACACACACACACACACACACACACACACACACACACACACACACACACACACACACACACACACACACACACACACACACACACAGACAGACACACACACATATATATATATATATATATATATATATATATATATATATGTATATATATGTGAAATAACAATCCTAAATTCTCACTTTGAGCCAAAAGATGATAATAAACTACTTGCGCCTCTCTTAGAATCAAAACAAGAATCTCGTCTCTCATACATGGAATATTGATCAGAACTTAAAAAACTGTTCAGTGACAGACCTCAGAATAATTTTCATTTCCTATTCAAATTCCTGGAGTTCATGCGCAACACCCCCCTCCTCCTAATCCTTCCACTCTATCGTGGCGCAGGTATCCGAACTCTCAAAAACAATCAGAGATTCACTCAATAGTCCCTCCCAATGGGTCTCACAGAATAACCACGGTGTAACACACACACACACAAAACAGACAGTTAGGGGAATTTATATAAGCCTACCCCCCCCTAAAAAAAAAGTAACATCATCCATAGATGAACCAGAAGCCCTATGCTTCATGGGCACAATAGGAAACGTCCTCTGTACATTCCTAGTAGACACAGGCACAAAGATGAAAATACTTTCACAGTCCATATATCCACAGGTGACTCCTACCCCATCGACAGACCATACCTTACAGGAACCATGATAGGTGGTACACACCTAAACTTCACTTTTACTATAACACTTCCCAGAACCATTGTTAATAATTCATTCCCACCCACTACCTTCTACCTTGTGGCAGGATCGGAAGAGGGACTGAGGAAGTTGGTGACAGAGTTTGGGAGAGTATGTGATAGAAGAAAGCTAAAGCTAAATGTGGGTAAAAGTAAAGTGATGAGATGTACAAGGGGTGAAAGTGGCAGTAGACTGGAAGTGAGCATTAGGGGGGAGCGACTGGAGGAAGTGGATAGTTTTAGATACTTCGGTGCGAGTGTGGCAGGAAAAGGTGGAGTGTAGATGAAGGTAGAATGTAGATTGAGAGAAGAAAGTAAATGGCTTGGTGGATTGAAATATGTAATGAGGATTAGACATTTGGGAATGGATGCTAAGAGGATACTGTATGAAGGAGTGATTGTGCCAACAGCACTGTATGGGGCAGAAACATGGAACATAAGAGAGGAAGAGAGAAGGAGTTTGAACGTGTTTGAGATGAGGTGTCTGAGAAGTATGATGGGGTAACTAGGCTAGATAGAGTGAGAAATGAGGAGGTGAGGAAGAGAACGGGGGTGGAAAGGGAGCTGGGATATAGGGTTGATGAAAGAGTACAGGTAGTTCTCGTTTTGTGCGAGATATGGGTTCCTACAGGCTTCGCACAAACTGAAATCACACACAAAAAAACAAATTTTCCCCATAAGAAACGGGTTTTGGCCCAAAAAACTTCCATTTTTTGAACGAAAAACACATTTATTTGACTAATAAAGTGAACATGTTCTAAAAATGTATTGTTCTAAACCTATAAGTAACACTAATGTGTAAATAAAGTGTAAATAAAGCACCCATTAACACTCAACACGATGCTTCCTCACTTCTCACAGTCCCTCACAGTCACTCGCCATCTTCGTCTGTGCTGTCCACCTCCTCTGGCACATCCACTTCCACTTCCACTTCCTCTCCTATAGCTTCAGGGTCATCCACTTCCTCTTCCTCTTCTGTCACTGGTTGCACAGGCGGTTTATTGAAAAACTCCAGCATGGTGGTCTGGCGGTTTTTCTTTTGAAATTCAGTCTGCATTTGAGTGTAGCAGAAAAGTGTGTCCATACACTTTCTTGTGATTGTGGTGCTTCGTTCAACATTGGGGTCGTGTTCTTCCAGCATGGCAAAACCTTCTTTTATTTTTCCTAATGCTTCACTGATAACAGTGGCAGTGAGCGTCCGTCCTCCCTCAGCCTTCTCTGCCGCTGCCGTCGCTTCTGCTTCTTCTCTTTCCCTCTTGTTCTCTTCTTCGATGTCCAGCAGGTCTTCATTGCTCAATTCTTGTCTGTGTGACTGAAGCAGTTGATCAATGTCCTCTTCCTCCACTTCATCAAGGCCTAAATCCTGGGCATAGCTGATTGTGTCCTTGTTTGCCTTCGAAACGATGTCGTCCACATTGAAGTCTTCGAAGGAATGAACAAACTGAGGACACAGTTTTTTCCAAACACCATTCAGACATTTCGTTGGCACTTCATCCCAGGACTGCTTGATAAAGGTTACAGCATCTTTTATTGTAAAATTCTTCCAGAAATCTCGCAGCGTCTTGTTCATCTCGTTCGTTTTCTTTACTGCAGCAGCCATCGTAGACCTCAGGTAGTAGGACTTGAAGGTTTGAATCAGCCCCTGGTCACAGGGCTGCAGCAGAGAAGTCGTGTTGGGAGGCAGAAAGGCCAGCTTGATGTTGTTGCTGAGATTTTCAAGACTGGCTGGATGACTGGGAGCATTGTCTACCAGCAACAAGATCTTGAAGGGGATGCCTTCCTTGTTGCAGTAGGCTTTCAGCTCGCTGTGCAACTTGTTCTTGTAGTAGTCACTGAATATTTTCCCAGTCATCCAGCCCTTCTTGTTGGCGTACCAATGGACTGGCAGGAAAGCCCGGTCATATCCCTGAAACACACAAGTTATCCGAGAATTAAGGTGTGGCCACACTCCTTTTTCTTAACAAAGAAAACGTATAAGCCAGTCGCTTGCATCACAAACCTAAGTATTTTTAATGTCACTTGTGTACACTTCACAAACCCTGATTAATTAACGGTATTAAATATTTTATTATTTAACACAATCAATAACAATAACAACATAAGAACTGTAGAATAAATAAATAAATATTAAATAAACCAATCTTACCTTAAGGGCTCTGGGGTTCTGAGAGTGATAGATGAGGACAGGCTTCAGCCTGCAGTCCCCCTCAGCGTTGGCCCCCAGCAGCAGCGTCAGGCGGTCCTTGGACGCCTTAAAACCAGGCGCCGTCTTCTCCTCCTGTGCGATGTACGTCCTCGCTGGCATCTTCTTCCAGTAAAGGCCGGTCTTGTCTACATTGAACACTTGCTTGGATGAGTATTGTCCTTCCAGGGTCTTCTTAAGCATCTCTGGGAATTTCCTGGCCGATTCTGTGTCTGCTGATGCTGCTTCTCCGGTCATTTTGATGTTATGAAACCCGTGTCTTAGCTTAAATTTTGCAAACCAACCAGAACTTGCTTGGAAGGATGTATTTGGCCCGTCATTTCCTTCGATGTCGTTAATGAGGCTTTTAGCTTTTTCCTGAATGATGGCCAAACTAACAGGAATGCTGGTCTTGTTCTGATATTGAATCCAAGTTGCCAGCATTTTTTCCATCCTCTCCATGGTGGACAATCTGCTGTAGGCTACCTTCTGCCATGTCCTAGATGAACCTGCTTTCACAGTTGCTTGCATTTTTGCACCATTGTCTTGGACGCACCTTAGTGTGCTCTCCCCCAATCCCAAGGCATGGGATATGATCGAAGTTTTTTGTCCTTGGTCATACCGGCTCAAAATTTCCATTTTCTTAGCCAGAGTGAGTGACTTGCGCTGTATTTTCTTAGCTGGAGGGCCGCTGCTGGTTCCAGGAGAAGATGAAGGACGTTTTGGGGCCATTTTGACGAATGAGTAAACTGGCTGGACTGGCTGTGACTGCAAACACACGAGAGGGCTGTAAACATTGAACTGGGAGCGGGAGCGGCCGCCTGTCGGCAGGCAGCGGAACTACGTATCTGGCGCACTGTTTGAAATGCGGTTGGGGCAAATCGCATCTTAGCGAACAGATCGCACAATTTTAATTAATTATAATATTTTTAATGTCGCATCTTAGCGAATTCGCACAAACAGAACACGCACAAAACGAGAACTACCTGTACTAAGATGGTTTGGACACATGGAAAGAATGAGTGAAGAAAGACTAGTAAAAGAGGTATGGAAGGCAGATGTGGAGGGAGTGAACATGAGGGGACGTCCTAGGATGAGGTGGATGGATGGGGTGAAGGAGGCTTTGGGGAAGAGGGGAATGTCTGTTAAGGAAGGACGGGAGAGGACAGAAGACAGGGGTGAATGGAGAATGGTTGTATATGGATGATGTTGTGATGCATGATGTGGAATGTGCGGGGTGGGTGGGGGGTGAGGTAGTATGTGTGAGCAAAATTTGACGCAGCCCGCAGGGATTTCTCCCCGTC
>NC_134814.1:31737386-31739886 GCF_046742065.1 Oratosquilla oratoria | reverse complement strand
TTAATTTGGTTAACTGGTGCCAGTTCTTATTTCATTTTGTTGTATGTGTTTCTTATGTACCTTCATTATGTTATATGTGATTCTTATGTATATATTTTGTATTCTTGTTTATGTATTAGGGTGTGCTAAAATTATTCTTTTTCACACTTTTACTTTCACCTTTGTATGTGTGTGGACTGTGTTATGTTTGCTTTGGGCTTGCCTAGTCATTTCTTTTTGTTTGCTCGGTGGGGTCACCGAGTGGTGGTGGCCGAGCTATGTAATGGTGGCATAGAATATTCTTTGTGTGTTGTACATACGTATTTGTAATATTGTGAGTGAAGAATGGTTGTATATGGATGATGTTGTGATTGCATGAGGAGGAATGGGCGGGGGGGGGGTAGTATGTGTGAGTAAATTTTGACGCAGCCCGAAGGGATTTCTCCCCGTCCTCTCCTTATATGCAAGGGGGGACGGAGAGGGGGGGTCGCCGATTAAATGAAGCGGCCTTGCTGTGGATGTGCTGTGTCTTGCGACACTGCTTCTGACCCAGGGCGGTGGGCAGGGTGCAGGGATGACCCGTCATCCAGGAGGTGCTCAGATGAGAGGGAGGGTGGGAGGGGTGTGGAGTGTATTTAGGGATGAAATGGGTGGGAGTGTTTTTATGCCATTCCTTTTTGGCTACCTCCCTTGGAAGGGGGAAAAAGCCTTGGTATATGTATGTATATATATTATATATTATTGTGAGAACCAATTGTTCATTTAAACGTATATGTTTATTTTATATGTTTTATATATTATTGTAAGAACCAAGTGTTTAGTTTGAGCGTCTATGTTTTCCCGCCAAGTCTGGCGTGGTCGCGTCGCTAAGAACCAGTGGTGATCTAGCCTACGAAGCGACAACACGCTCGTTATTCTAGTGCTTATATCTAATACATTTTTTTTTACTGTTTCATTCGCCACCCCGATACATATGTATGTATGTATATATGTATGTTTGTACATATGCATGTATGTATGTATGTATGTATGTATGTATGTATGTATGTATGTATGTATGTATGTATGTATGTATGTACGTACATAAGTATGCAGGTATGTATGTTTGTATGTATGTATGTATGTATGTATGTATGTATGTATGTATGTATGTATGTATGTATGTATGTATGTATGTATGTACTATATGTATGTATGTATGTATGTAGGTAGGTAGGTATATATGTATGTATGTATGTATGTATGTATGTATGTATGTATGTATGTATGCATGCATGCATGTATGTATGTATGTATGTATGTATGTATGTATGTATGTATCTTTCTCTCTGTCTGTCTATCTATCTATCTATCTATATATCTATCTATCTATCTATTCATCTATCAATCTATCTATCTATCTATCTACCTATCTGTCTGTCTGTCTGTCTGTCTGTCTGTCTGTCTGTCTGTCTGTCTGTCTGTCTGTCTGTCTGTCTGTCTGTCCTTCTGTCTGTCTGTCTGTCTGTCTGTCTGTCTGTCTGTTTGTCTATATACCAAGGGATTTCCCCCTTACATGAGAGGGAGCAAAGTCAAAGGCGAGTACCTATTCCCACCCATTTCACTCCCACCCATTCCATTCCCATCCACCACATTTTCTTTTCTCTCCTCTGAGTACCTTTTCTAAATCCATTAAGGCCTAAAACTTTTTCACATATGTCTTACCACAAAAATCTGATCCACCCACCCCCTAGCTTCCTAAGCCCACATTGTTCTTCACCATTTACTTCCTCTGTTCCTCTCCTAATCCTCTCAATCAAAACCCTCCCATAAGCCTTCCCAACTACACTCAATATACTGATCCCTCTGAAACTACTACACTAACACTTGTTCCCTTTACCCTTGTAAAATGGAACTATAAAGGTGCTCCTCTAGTCCTCCGGCACTCTACCCTCCTTCAGACAAATATTAAACAACCTCAACAGCCAGTTCACCATAACTATATCTAACTTTTTAAGGCACTTCACATGACATCTCTCTAACCCAGGTGCCTTACCTGCTTTTCTCATTTTAATAACTACCTTCACCTCATCTTTCTTCCTTTCTCCTCCATTTTCCTCATTTATCAGTGTCATTTTCATAGTGTTTCCCACTGCAACTACCTTCCCCTTCCTCTCGCCTTTGCATTTAGCAACTCCCTAAAATTATCTGCCCATCTTCTTATGTCATCTCTCTATCTGCGCCTTTTACCTTTTATTCTCAATTTGATTTGACTTTTATTCCCCTCTTGGTTTCCTTCAAAAACATTATTTTATATTTTCAAAATTTTGTCATGCTCTTATTCTCCTTTATCTTATGCTTTACTTCTTTTTTCTTTGTACCTCTCATATGATTCTCGCGTTCTATTTTGTAACCAATCTATGAATGCTCGTTTCTCATTTTCTACAACCTTCTTTGCTTCAGCCTCCCACCACCCACTAGCCTTCCTTCTATAACCTACCGTCCTCCTGTTCCACACACCATCTTTGCACACCTTGTGACT
>NC_134814.1:31722386-31732386 GCF_046742065.1 Oratosquilla oratoria | reverse complement strand
AATTGGGATACCACTTTCTTGATCCTTAGTATCTCTTTTCTAGGCGCCATGACCTTTACGCTTCTGATGGGATCCACCTTACCCGCAGAGGCAAAGATGTTCTTACAAACCTCATTGAGGGAGTTTGTAATGAAATGTACTTGGGAAAACAGTGTAGAGTATAGCATTAATGTAGAACAATGTGCCAGTATAGGACAAAATATAATTTTAGGATAAAATGTCGCTAGAGGACGAAATGTCACATTATGATGTAATGTCATAGGACAAAATGTCCCAATGGGATGTAATGACAGTGGAGGACAAAAGATCACGATGGGAAGTGATGATAGTGGAGAACAAAATATCACGATAGGATGTAATGATAATGGAGGAGAAAATATCACGGTAGGATATAATGTCAGTAAAGGACAAATTATAATTTTGGGAAGGGATACCGGACAGAATGTCCATGAAGGCCAAAATATCATGATAGGATGTAATGACAGTGGATATAATGTCGCTAGAGGACGAAATGTCACATTAGGATGTAATGTCATAGGACAAAATGTCGCAATGAGATGTAATGACAGTGGAGGACAAAAGATCACGATGGGAAGTAATGATAGTGGAGAACTAAATATCACGATAGGATGTAATGATAATGGAGGAGAAAATATCACGGTAGGATATAATGTCAGTGAAGGACAAAATATAATTTTGGGAAGGGATACCGGACAGAATGTCAATGAAGGCCAAAATATCATGATAGGATGTAATGACAGTGGAAGACAAAAGATCACGATGGGATGTAATTATAGTGGAGGAAAAAATATCACGGTAGGATTTAATGTCACTGGTGGACAAAATATAATTTTAGAAAGGGATGCCGGACATAATGTCACTGAACGACGGGAGGCCGGCGTGAATCACGGTGACGAAGGGGGACAAAATGTACAAAAGAGATCGGATGACCGTGATCGACCAGATGTCCGTGATGGGGGAAATGTTAATTTTGATGGGAGAAATGTTAATGAGGCATTGAACGTCAATGAAGGACCAAATAATAATATAGAGCAAGGTGTAAATGAAAAACAAAATGATAATGTAAGACATGATATTGAAACTCAAAATGTGTCAAAAAGAAATAATCACGAGTTTTTTTAAAACCATGTACTTTAATGCTCGTGGTATTAGAAACAAATTTCATGAAATACAGGCGTATGTCAAAAGCGAAAATCTCGATATGATAGGAATAACTGAGATATAGTTAAATGGTACAGAGTTCGAAGCTGAATTTAATATTGCGGGATTTAAACACTTTCATCAGGATAGAAACCACAAGAAAGGTGGGGGTGTTCTATTGTACGTTAAAAACAATGTTTATGATTGTGTTTTAGAGAAAGTGAAACAGGATGCATATGATAGTTTGTGGGTTGAGTAAACCCAAACAAATGGACAAAAAATTAATATAGGTGTAATATATAGGCCAAAGACATTATCATTAGCAGACGACAAACTGTTATTTCAAGAACTGTCTAGTTTCTGCAACCGGGACTTATTGATAATGGGTGATTTCAATTTTACTGACATTGATTGGATGACCCTTGAACATGGCCATATAGGTAGTCGCTTGTTTGATTTTCTTGGTGACAATTACTTAATTCAGCATGTAAAAGAGCCCACAAGATATGGAAACTTACTCAATCTTTTGATCACTAGCCGCGAAAGTATGGTAACTGATGTAGAAGTCGGTGAATCTGTTGCAAATAGCGATCACAACCTAGTTAGATTCAAACTCCTAAACAATTTTAGAATAGATACTTGTGTTTCTAAAATACCCGATTTCAGTAAAGCTCAGTTCATGGGACTACGTCAGGAGCTTCAGCTTACAGATTGGGAGGCAAAATTAAACGAAAGACCTGTAGATCAGATGTGGGAAATATTTCAAAATACGCTCACTAAGATGATTCAAACTTACATTCCTTTCAAGGACAGACGTCCCCCAAATCAGGCTCGCCCAAAGTGGCTCGACAAAGAAACTGAAAAAAGTATTGCTAAAAAGAGACAGGCTTATAAGAAATATAAGTGCTCGGGTGCATCTAATGACCATGAAAGTTATGTATCAATACAGAGAGATTTAAAAAAGACAATAAGAAAAAGGAAACGACAATACGAAATGAACATCGCTGATGAATCCAAAGAGAATCCCAAAGAATTCTATAGTTACATTAGAGATAAAAAGGTTGTTAGGAATCACATTGGTCCACTATTATCTGCTGACGGTCAACTTGAATATTCAAATGAAGGAATGTGTAATATCTTAAACAATTATTTTAGCTCGGTATTCGTAAACGAAACACCTCAAGGTGAATTCCAAACTGAAACCTGTGAAAAGTCTAGGGTAAACTTACTCACTACGGTAAATATAACAAAAGAAAAAATTAAAAGGTGTATAGACAAACTCAAAGTTAATAAAACACCAGGGCCTGACGGTTGGCATCCAAGAATCTTAAAGGAAATGAAAAATGAGATTGTTGTTCCATTAGAAATTATTTTCAAGAAATCCATCATATCCGGAGATGTCCCAAGAGAATGGAAGCTAGCTAATGTTACTCCCATATTTAAAAAAGGTGACAAAAAGAAACCAAATAACTATAGGCCTATAAGTTTGACTTCAATCGTAGGAAAAATAATGGAAACTATCATCAGAGATGCTATCGAACATCATTTAGAAAGTAACCGTTTGATAAATGATAGCCAGCATGGTTTCAGACGGAAACGTTCTTGCGTGACTAACTTACTCGAATTCTACAACACAGTTATCTCGAATTATGACAAAAGAAACAATATAGATTTAGTATATCTATGGTAAAGTGTCCGAATGGATCAGGCTCAATGACTAAAACACGTAGAAATGTGTTGGCTCTTTATTTGTAGCACAGAATATGATATGTGTGTCGGAGGCTGAATGGGGGAGAGAACTAATCGGCACTGTGAATATGCTAGCACACTTACTCTTTCGTGTCCTGAACCAGCACTTGCTTGACCACGACCGCCTGGTAGCGTAGTCAGAGATAATCTGCGTATTGTCCGGAGCGGGCTAGTCGCCCTGCTGGTTCAGCTTAGCGGGTCCCCAATCAGATGCTAGGATCTGGGTCACGTGATGACGCGCATCTGGGTCACGTGATGACGCGCATCTGGGAACAATGGCCATGCTAGGTCGCGTCTCCCCGCCAGCTTTACGCGGGAACACGTGACCCAACGCGAGACGCTTACCATAGAAATAGTCATGCGTTCTACTCATACCACATCCCTCCCCCTGCCAACAAAAGGCAGCGACAGCCGCCGAAACACAAATACCAATTCAGCGTGAGGGAAAAACCGATGTGTACGACGTAAAGAGGTGGCCCACCAAAAATGGGTCGCCTAGTTACGTCAATCACTACGATAAAAAAAAAAAACCCTCCGCGGCAAAATGCCAACGAAAAGAAAATTAACAAACAAAAAAAAAAAGGGAAAATAAAGATACAAGGGCTTCTGCCCCTCTGCAGGCGATGGTGTTGTCATGAGAAGGGGTTGGTGTCCTTCACTTGGCGGTGCTGAGCCCTCTCGTCATCTGAGAGGTGTTCGACGTCCCACGACCAGCAGAGACTGGTAACCTATAAAAACAACAACAACAGAATCTTATCCCAGAGGGGGGGGGGGTTTAGCTGTCATGCAACCGAGGCAGGGTGCGAAGGAAGTATATTGATGTTTTCACAAATGGGGAAATGTGTGCACAACTGAAAAGGAAAAAAAAAAGTATGGACATGACAGGTTCCAACTTACGTGGACGTACACGGAGAGGTCACATGGCTGTATCTTCCCGTCAACCTGATGCGTGTGCGTGAAAGATGCTGCTTCACCCTGTCGACGCGCTGTGGAGCTCCAACCGCTCCATGCCACAAGGCATTTAGCTGCCTGCTACAGACTTATGCTTTGCAGAGCTGTAAAAATGAGCAGCGGCAGAAACTTTGCACAGAAGAGGGGGGGGGGGGGTTACGAGTGGATCACACTCCTAAGAAATATGTATATACAACAACCATTATTTACATGAAATATTTCAGAACGAGGGGAAAAATATGCACCTGATCGCTGCCAAATGACGGCAGGTGTGAAGAGAAAGTCTCTACCATGATGGTAGGTTGGAATCCTTCTCACGAGTGATTACTCGGAGGGGTCAGACTCGCTACTCTGGAGTAGGTCTGTAACCTCTTGCTCATGTGTGGGGAAAGCTCGTCGTACGTTTTTATTCTCACACACAGAGAGATTGCCCTCGAGTTTGATCCGGTCCGTGTGGACACAGAACTCACGTCCCGACTTGATATGCTTGATGGCATAAATGACATCGCTCACCCTTCTGATTACTCTATAGGGGCCTTGGTATAATGGCTGCAGTTTCTTTGACACCCCCTGTCTAGGTTTTGCGGTTACGTACACTCTATCACCAAGGGCGAGCTGCTTTACTCTAGCCCTGGGCCGTTTCGTGTGCCTGTCAATAGTGGCAGCCTCTATGAACTTTTGGCACCTATCAAAACATGCATTTGCTAACGCCATTGTTTCGGCTGCAAGGTTTTCGGCGTTGTACCAAGGGGCACTTGGCCTGGTAAACTCAGTTATAGGTAGGACGGGGTCTCTGTGAAAAAGGAGGAAATGAGGGGAATCTCTGAGGACTCTATGGTACGCGGAATTGTACGCCAACACCGCCAGAGGAAGCATCTGGTCCCAGCCGGTTTGATTATCCTGTACTAGGGACCGTAATATCTTAATTATAGTACCATTTACCCTTTCCACTATACCATTACTCGAGGGATGCATAGGGGTGATTTTGTGGTGGCTGATGTTTGCCATCGCCATCACCTCTTTGAACGTCTCGTTCATGAATTCACAACCGCCATCTGAGATTACCTGCCTTGGAGCGCTATGTATGGCCAGGACGTGTTGTAGAAAGGCACGGGCTACTGTCCTCGCTTCCTTTGAATTAATAGGTACAGCGACCAGGAAGCGGGTTAGTACATCGACTACGGTCAGGATGTACTTCGCACCAGTTAGCGTGGTGGTTAGTGGACCAATGAGGTCAACGTGCACTCTCTCAAATGGAGCTTTCACGTCAGGAAACTGTCTAAGTGGAGCTGGGAGGTCATAGGAAGGTTTGCAAGTAATGCAGATTTTGCATTTTTTGATAAAATCCTTCACATCCTCCGACATCTTAGGCCAGAATGCAAACTTCTGTAGGCGTTCCAGAGTAACTTGGATTCCGCCATGGCCGGCCATCGGAAGGGAATGGGCGATGCGTAACGCTGCCGCCTTTGCTCCATCAGGGCATACCAGGCGAAGCTCTTCCAACTGGTATGCATTCCTACGCGCATGATATAGGAGTCCGTCGGGGAGGAGTCGGAACTCCCCGATTGGCACTCTTAGGCGCGGGATCTTTGGCACTTCTGACGTCACTCCTTTGAGGTATTGTTTTACTCGACCCCAATCAGGGTGTGTATCCTGATCCTTTCGGATCTCAACCTGGTTCCAGGTGATGGTATCCTCCTCAGTAGTTGTGCATGAGTTCCCTCGGCCATCCGTGGTTACGGCCGAAACTATGAAGTCATCTATAGGGTGGTCAGCCCCCCGTATCCGAGAGAGTGCGTCCGCAACAATGTTGAGTCTGAGGATCCGAGTGTTTGTGCCCTTAACAGTGAAGAGCCAGACCAATGGCCTGTGATCACTCATCAACCGGACAGGATAGCCCATGATTAGTGGGCGGTTAACCGTGAGACCGTACACTGCCGCTAACGCTTCTCTCTCCACGGTGCTGTACCGTCTCTCATGCGTGTTCAGCGTGCGACTGAAGTACGAGAGTGGACGTCTCGCACCTCCTTCGCCCTCCTGCTGAAGCACGCCCCCGATAGCCGAGGCACTAGCATCGGTGGTGAGTAAGAACGGTTTGGAAAAGTTGGGGTATGGAAGGACCACCGTTGACGACAAATGATGCTTGAGGGACTCAAACGCATGCAATTGAGGAGGTGTCCATGCACCAAGCACACGATTGTTGTGCTTCCCTGCGACGTCACCCTTAGTCATATCTATTAGGGGCAACGAAATGGCCGCGAAGTGCGGGATAAATTTGCGGTAATATCCCGCCAATCCCAAAAAGGAAAGCAACTCTTTCCGACGCGTTGGCCGGGGGAAAGCTTTGATGGCTTGGACTTTCTCTGGCTGGGGCTTTATCCCTTCCTGGGATATTACGTGGCCTAGGTAAGCGACCTCCTTCTGGAAGAAATGACATTTCTCCAGCCTCAATGAGAGGTTTGCTTCTTGCAACCTCCTAAGGACATCCTCAAGATTCTTGAGGTGGTCGACCCAGGACGTACCCAGAACAATTATATCGTCCATGTACACCATCGCACTGACCCCTAACAGCCCCGTTAGTACCTGGTTCATCACCCTTTGAAAACAGGATGGAGCGTCCTTTAACCCGAAGGGCAGAGACGTGAACTCGTAATGCCCTTCGGGAGTCGAAAATGCCGTTTTCTCGCAGCTGCTCTCCATCAATGGGATCTGGAGATAACCCTGCTTTAAGTCAAGCAGAGAGAAAATGACGCTGGAGCCGAGACTGCGCAGCATCGAATCGATGTGGGGGAGAGGGAACCTATCATCAACCACGTGTCTATTTAGAGCACGAAAATCAAGACAAAGACGAAGGGTTTTGTCCTTCTTCACAACCGGAACAATAGGAGCATTGTAAGGAGAACGAGATGGGCGAATGATCCCCTTACTGAGCATATCCCCAATGAGGTCTCTAATCTCACCTCTATACTTCTCAGGGAAGGGATAAGATTTGCGGTAGACTGGCGGTCCAAATGTCCGAATCTCGTGTAGGAAGTGAGGCGTCACGGTAAGTGGATCCCCCGGTAAGGCAAAAACATCGGCATATTTGACCACTAAAGAGGTCAGAGCCATACTTTCCCTGCCATGTCTATTAGGGAAAATTTTCCCTACTTCCACACGTAACTTGTGTACGCGAGAGCCATCCACTACGTTAGACGCCTGGACCATTCCCACCGAGACGTTAGTTCCACCGTCTATTAGCGCAATCTCCCCTAAGAGAGAAATGTCTCCGACCACCTGGTCCTTACGAACCCCATGGGTGTCCTGGCCCAAATTCAGGAATGGAACTTTATACCATGCCTTGCCATCTTCCATCCTGATCAGCTCTACTACTCCCTGGCCGAGCAGGTTGGCGCCTTTGGCATATGGGCGTGCTGTAAACAGCGCCGAGAAAACCTGACCTGCGGGAGCGAGCTCGTTTGCCCTCTCGAGCATCAATCCTACGGTTCCCCCTGAGAACCCAGGCACCCACTGATGTTCAATTGACTTAACCGGGAAAGTGGGAGTTTCACTTTCCCGCTGGAAACTATGACGCTCCTCGCACACGGCGATGAATGGCGGTGAGTGCTGAGCCGTCCCCGCAAGGATTACGGGAATATCCTTGCCCTTAACTTGGAATGTTAAAGGACTGAACGTCAATGTCACTTTGTGCGCCGCGAGGAAATCAAACCCTAAGATAATTTTGGCCGGCAAACCGTCAGCAGGGATGATAAAGAAAGGATGGTGGAACGAAAAACCAGCTAGATCAAAAGGAACATCTACCTTGCCAAGATTTGGCATCTCCGACCCGTCGGCCACTATGATTCTAGTGGTACCGACCTGGGAGCCTTCCATGGCGGTAGGCAAAATGCTCTTATGGATAAGAGACACCGCCGCTCCCGTGTCCAAGAGGGCACAAATAGACTTACGCGCGAGTGGCTCTAACAAGGTAACCGCGACCATGGCTAAGCTTCCACTCGGCGTACGGGAGCTAGCTAAATCGACGTGAACAATTGTCACTGCCGACTGCTGTTCAACCGTCACCTTGGATTGTGGACACTCCTGCGCTGGCCGTTTTTTGACGAGCCACTTGCTGCACGACCCCTCTGAGCCTCATGACCGACACTAAACTCAGTCTCCCGAATTTGCCCTACACCCCCGCAAGACTTGCAACACGTGGTAGGTCGACCGCGTGGTCTATAATAACACACATCAGTCGCGTGTCCTGCTTTCTTGCAATGGGTGCAGTATGGACGCCACCTATTGCGATTACCACGGCCCCGGGGACGCTTCCACGTGTTCCTTTGTCCCCCATGTCTGTGAGTCGAGTGCATGGCTTCCTCGTGAGGGCACGTTGCGATCTCTCGCTCATGGCGAGGGCGCACCTCCACCTCTTGCGAATAGCGAGAGGGTGTCTCTGACTCTCGCAGATTGCGAGGAGAGGAAGAGCCTGGGACTCTGTGTACAGTGGAAATGTTATGTGATTGTGAAGTTGAGTGAGAAAAGACGTCTGTGGCCGGATATTGGTGGGTCACGGCAGGGGCGGCTGGGTACAAAGCCATAGGGGAATCGGCACCGCCCGCGTACACCGTCTTAACCGAACCAAGATGCCGATGGGCATAGTCAATGGCCGCATGGAGAATGGCAACAATGGACGCTTGCTGGTCTGAGGTGAGGGTGGTGCCGAATTGAGAGGGCATAGCCCGTTTAATGCGGGTTACCGCAGTAAAATTAGCCCACTCATCGCGCTCTGGGTGATACACCGTGTAGGCCGAGACCATGTCGGCCAGACGAAGCGCAAATGAAGTGAGTGTTTCGGCTGGATGCATAGTTGCTTCCGCCAAACGATCAGCTAAAGCGCCAGCCGACGCGGGCGCGTAGAAAAAAGTGCGGAACGCTAGTTTGAACGCGTTCCAATCATCAGGATGCCCACTTTTGGCTAACCGAGCGGCAATCGCGGCATCACCGGCAGTTTTCTGCTGAGTGACGGCGATTTTGTCAGCCTCCGGGATCTCGGAGGACCCCCTTTCATCTAACAGGGCGAGCCATGATTGCGCGTCCGTGCAAGCAGGCAGATTGGTAGTGGGATGATAATTTATCCCTGATGAAATGAATATTGGGACATCTGCAGCCGCCTGCAGTGCCCTCGCCTGGTTGCTGACGGGTACACTCGTACGCCGCGACATGGCAAAGAAATAACCGGCCTAGCTCTAGCTAGCACTTCTGTATGTGCACTGAGTATTTGGAGAGTGTGGACTTTGTAATTTGTATGTATGTTCACTGAGTAATAGGAACGGGTACGTATACACGAGTTAGTCAAACTCTAACCACCGCTTGCCACCACTATGGTAAAGTGTCCGAATGGTTAGGCTCAATGACTAAAACACGTAGAAATGTGTTGGCTCTTTATTTGTAGCACAGAATATGATATGTGTGTCGGAGGCTGAATGGGGGAGAGAACTAATCGGCACTGTGAATATGCTAGCACACTTACTCTTTCGTGTCCTGAACCAGCACTTGCTTGACCACGACCGCCTGGTAGCGTAGTCAGAGATAATCTGCGTATTGTCCGGAGCGGGCTAGTCGCCCTGCTGGTTCAGCTTAGCGGGTCCCCAATCAGATGCTAGGATCTGGGTCACGTGATGACGCGCATCTGGGTCACGTGATGACGCGCATCTGGGTCACGTGATGACGCGCATCTGGGAACAATGGCCATGCTAGGTCGCGTCTCCCCGCCAGCTTTACGCGGGAACACGTGACCCAACGCGAGACGCTTACCATAGAAATAGTCATGCGTTCTACTCATACCACATATCTAGACTTTACAAAAGCTTTTGATACCGTCCCACACGAAAGACTACTTACTAAATTAGCTTTGCATGGAATATGTGGTAGCCTATTAGGTTGGACTAGTAATTGGTTGAATGGTCGAAAACAGAGAGTTGTTTTAAATGGAAAAACTTCTGGATGGAAAAGTGTTGCAAGTGGAGTTCTTCAGGGTTCCGTTCTTGGGCCACTTCTATTCATAGTATATATAAATGATATAGACCATGGACTAAAATCTACTGTTTCCAAATTTCCTGATGATACAAAACTGTGCGGAGTGGCAAATGATCACTCA
>NC_134814.1:31699886-31702386 GCF_046742065.1 Oratosquilla oratoria | reverse complement strand
GCGATTATTTTAGTGTTCTGAACTAAGTACTCACGGGTGGCGGTTTGGTTATGATATTTTCTCAAATGATGTTTGATAGCCCCATTTTGTAAGTGCATAGATATTCTCCTACTGAGACTACATCTAGTGTATCCAATGCAGGATGAGTTACTGGTTACACAGTCCCCGATATCACATTTAAACTCATAAACTACTTTGGTTTTAGAAATGGTTTCAGTATTACTATTCATGTTTTTTTCTTATAACCAAAGAGTTAGTTTTTGGTTTGGAGTAGAATACAACCACACGGATTTTCTTCTCGTTAGAGACTGGGTGGCAGTTTGTAGTGATATATTTTATGATTTTTTCATCTTTTTCGTAAGCCTTAGTAAAGATGTTATGATAATAGATGTTAATAAATTGGGGTTTAGAGGATGTTTGGGGGAAAGGTGGTCACAGATCATTTTATTACAAATGGAATCAAACTCATGGTTAAGAAAATCATTATTTACAAGAATCTGCCGAATGTGTTTCAGTTCTGTATGTAGGGCCTGCCATGAAGAACAAACTTTGATAGCCCTACGGACATAAGCTCTAATGACACTGATCTTATAATTGGTCGGGCACTCGCTTTTGCAGTTTAAATATTTTTCAGACTTAGTAAGTTTTCTGTACATACTCGTGGCAAATTCCCCGGATGAAGAATCAACTAGAACATCAAGAAAAGGGAGTTTGCCATCCTTATTCAGTTTAATCATGAAGCTTAGTCCGGATTCTTCCTGGAGGCGCAGTCTTAATTTCTCGAGAAGGGCTTCTGATTGCGTACAAACAAAGATGTCGTCAATGTATTTGTAGTAAAGTGATGGTCTGACGTCGTCATCCTGGAAAACTGCTTCCTCTACTGCAGACATGAACGTTTAGGTAAAGAGTACTCCCAGGGGGAAGCCCATTGCTATTCCATCGTGCTGGACATACAACTTTCCATCCGGACATTTAAAGAGGGCCTCTGTAGAGCAGATTCTTAGCTTCTCTTTCATTATGTGCCTAAGGATGGTTGGAGGGGGGAAATCTGCGTGTCCATAAACATATTTAAGGATGATGTTGATGGTCCTAATCACTGGCACGTTTGAAAATTAACTAGCAGCATCCAACGATGCTAGAAAACCGTTAGGCCTATTCTCCCTTAGGATGTCAATGAACTCATCTCTAGATTTTAAAGAGTGAGTATTAGGGATATAGGGTGAGATGATTTCATGCAATGTTTTAGCTACGCTATATGAGGGGGTAGGGATTCGGGAAATTATGGGCCTGAAGGGGTTTCCTTCCTTGTGGGTCTTTACGTTACCATAGAAATAACATGGGGAAAAATCACCAACTAGGGGTACAAATTTGTTGCCTCCTATCACAGCATTAACAGTAGAAATAAGTTCGTTAAGTCTAGATTTAATCTGAACAACAGGGTTACGAGAGACATGTTTAAACTTAGAATTATCTAGGAAGATATCACGGCATTTCTGAAAATAAGATTCTCTGTTAAGAATCACATAGCACGAAGCTTTGTCTGCCCTTCTGATGACTATCCTCTCGTTGTTGCGGAGTTGTTTTGCGGCTTCCTTCAGACGAGGGGAAAGTTGATTAGGGTGGCGGTGGGGGTGCTTCGTACTTTCTGCCTGCAGCTGTTCCTGTAGATCTGGGTTAACGGAAATAACTCCTGATTTTTGTAGCTTACAAATGATATCAAAGAGAGTGGCCAGTTCTACCTTTTTGTTAACCTGCTTAAACTTGGGCATGAGGAAAAAATTAATTCCGAGGTTTAAGAATTCACACTGGGCCTCCGACAGAGGTTCGTCAGAAAGATTGATGAAGCTATCTGTTGGTTTTGGTAGGGCGAAATAACCTCCATCAAGTTTAAATATCTTTTTAGAAATGCGTGTTCTACCTTCCTGGTAGTAATTGGCTACCTTCAAGTTCAGAGCCTCCAAATCTGGTTAAAGTCTGAAGAAACGTATTCCTGCTCGGAAGGCCGGAGTTCCTCTTTAAAAGAAGAAAGAAGGATGAGCTTACTTTTCGTTTCTTCATTAACCATGGTCCAATAGAAATCCTGTAAGGATTCCGTATGCTGTACTGCTCGGTCGTGGAGACGTACATTTGAATTTGGAAGGAGCAGGTTCTCCTGTAGACATGCGTTGTTAAATTCGACAGCATTAAGGAGGTTGTTAATCTTCTTATGGGTATTTTCAAGCTTTCTAACTAGGTCTCGGCAATGAGGGGGGTGGGCATAAACCAGATTGCCAAAGGGAGTAGTGGGGTGTTACCCGTCTTGACCGCGTCGGTATGGGGGTTAGGGGGGGTTGGGCCCCCATACCGACCTTGTCAAACCTACCTTCATTGGTAGGGATTATTTAAACCTAACTTCATTGGTAGCGACCTTGTAAAACCTACTTTTTAATGGTAGGGCCCTTATGTAACTACCTTTATTAGTAGCAACCCTGGAAAACCTACTTTCATTGGTAGCGATCTT
>NC_134814.1:31684886-31689886 GCF_046742065.1 Oratosquilla oratoria | reverse complement strand
TGGCCTTATTGAAGAAAGTAACAGTGCATGGAGTTCCCCGTGCGAGTTAGTGCAGAAGGCAAGGGGTGATTCGTTCAGATTTTGTACGAATTACAGAAAAGTGAACCAAGTGATTAAGAGCGATTCTTACCCAATACCGAGTTGGATGACTATATTGACTGTGTGGGAAAGGCGAACTTTGTAAGTTCGATATGTTGAAAGGGTACTGGCAGATAGGTTTGACAGGGAGAGCCAGAGAAATCTCCGCTTTTGTGACAATGGATGGCTTATATCAATACCAGGTGATGCCGTTTGGAATGAAGAATAGTGGGGGTACATTTCAAAGATTGATTAACAAGGTATTAGCGGGAGTGAATGGGTGCGCAGTCTATATCGACGATATCGTCGTATATTCTGAGACTTGGGAAGATCATGTGGGGCAAATTTCAAATATCTTCCAGAGACTGAATGAGGCCAACTTAAAAGTAAATTTAGCCAAAAGTGACTGCAGAGGCGAAGGTTGAATACTTAGGGTATGTGGTAGGCCAAGGTAAAGTGCAACCTGTTGATGCCAAGGTGAAGAGTATCAACGATTTTCCTGCTCCTAAGAACCGTAGAGAGTTACTACGATTTTTAGGAATGAGTGGGTATTATAGGAGATTCTGTAGGAATTTTTCCACAGTAGCTTTACCGTTGACTAGGCTGTTGTCAAAGGGTACTAAGTTTGTGTGGGATACACATTGTGAGGAAACTTTTGTGACTATTAAGAGGATATTAACGAGTGACCCTATACTTGTAACTCCTGATTTTGAGAGACCATTCTAATTGTACGTTGATGCGAGCTATGTTGGAGTAGGGGGTATTTTAGTTCAGGAGAAAGAGGATATCGACCACCCGATATGCTATTTTTCAAAGAAATTCCTCCCTTACCAGAGAAACTACAGTACAGTCGAGAAGAAGACTTTAGCCTTGATCCTTAGTCTGAATCATTTTGATATATACCTGAGAGGGTCTGGATATCCTGTTTCTGTGTTTACTGACCATAACCCCCTGGTATTTTTGCATAAGATGAAGAATAATAATCAACGATTGACTCGGTTGCGATTGATGTTGAAGGACTATGACCTAATCATTCAACATGTAAAAGGAGTAAATAATATTCTGGCGGACATTCTGTCTCGTCTTCCCTCTCCAACATGAGTCAATCCGAGGATTGCCTCATGCCTTAAAGGGGGAGGGGGTGTTACCATAGTCACCCCTGGTTTTTATTACGTTCTCTATTTCTGTGTGCTGACATCACAAGTTCTGTTTACCTAGGCGCAGAATCGTGTTCCGAATAAAAGTGTTTCAAAATATAATGTATCTGAAGATATGTTTATGCTTGTGAGATTATGGTGCTCTAGTAACGTAAGATTTCATAAAAGTATTTATTGTAATTCCTTTTGGCGTATGACCAATGTATGACTTGTATTTTACAATGTTAACGATGTATGCAGGTGGATCCGGAATATTATTGGAACTGTTGTGGCAGCGAATTTGAAAGAGGCACTGTTCTCTTTCTCTCCTGCGTGTGGTGTGAAATGGACGTCCTTGAGGGGGATCAGGTAGGGGTATATGTGAAATGGGAGAGGTAAAATAAGGGGATATAATGAAACGACACGCAGGAGGGGAAGAGCAAAGGATATTGGAGGTATGTAAATTCCATATTTGTAGAGATTGAGACCTATTGGAGAGATCAGTAGGGTTCTAGATGATCGAGGTATTTTAAGGAGGCAGAGCCATGTTATAGAGGCTATACGAGTATTATGTAACGAGAATGAGTCTTGTAGAATCTGTATATGAAATGTGAATTAATCAATGGTGTTTTTAGCTTATATTGAATGTAATACAATGACTATGTTGATGTGGAGACAGAGCAACTCAACTGAGTAGAAGTGGAGACATTGAATACTTACCTCATATGTATAAGGACATGCATGAGTTTGATGTGTAGTAGTAAATGCATACATTTAGTTTCTGTATTGTTAGGTTTACTCAATATAGATATAGACATAATTATCCATCATCTTTATCTATCCCCATTTACAATAACAATTTGGTATAAGATATAAATTGGAAATTTAATGGATAACTTTCTAACTGATGGAAATAATGTAGTATGCAGCAAGGATAATGAACTTATCTATATACTGATGAAAAGTGAAATAGGTTATGAGTAATCTTTGAATAGAAAAGGGAATTGTATGTGTGGAGAGTGAGATTGATAACACTGGCCTGCGTTTAATTTTTTGTTTTCAAAGGTCGAAGGTTTTTCAAGTGATTAATAGGTTTTTTGGTGCGCTGAATCCAAAAATGCCATCCGTTTTCTTGGATCAGGTCTAGTTTTTGAGATATGAGAAGTGCGACTTTTGGGCCTTGTATAGTACTAAGTATAAGGAAAACAAGGCCTATTCTTATTATTATTTTTTTTTTTTGCATAAAAATTATACTGTAGCACCCCAAAACTGATACTGAAACCTAATTATGTTTTTGTTTACTTTCAGGAAACTGAAACCGAAACTGAAACTGAAACTGCATTGACTACATTGACAAACTGCATTGACAACACTGAAACTGAAAATGGTTTAGAAAAGTGTGATCTCTAATCAATGTGACTGATTTTATAAGAATCTGTGCTTTTTACAAGAATCTGTGCTTCTTGTGTTTCTATTTTGGACACGTATCTTAGATTGACAGAAAATGGAACGCAAATGCACAAATCATCCTGATAGGTTCTGCTACATATGTGGTGATGTGATTCTTCCTCGTCGACTAGAAAATATAACTGATTTTGTGAAGAAGGCATATCATGCTTACTTTGGAGTTAAGCTTGGGGACCAGGACAAGCCATTTGCACCACATGTTAGCTGCAAAACATGTGTCGAGAACTTGCGTGATTGGAGAAAGGGTAAAGATCATGTGTCAGACTGCTATTTCTGCATGACTAATCTTAAAGGAGTCAACCGCAAGAACAAGGATTGTATTCAGTATCCTAATGTTCCGTCTGCCATACGACCAGTCCCTCATGGTCCAGGCCTGCCCGTTCCCGAGCCAGATGTTGCAATGGAATCTAGCTCTGAATCGGAATCTGATAACGCACTAGACAGGGCAGAGAGTGGAGAATACATGCCAGAAGAGAATGACCGGCCAGTGCCTCTAACACAAGCAGATCTCAATGACCTGACACGGGATCTAAACCTATCAAAGGAATCAGCACAGCTTCTGGGTTCTCGTCTTTGTGAGAAAAATTTGCTAGCACCTGAGACAACATTCTTTTGGTACCGAGAGCGTGAAAGAGAATTTAGACAGTTTTTCATAACCCAGAAGGACTCGTCATTAGTTTACTGCAACAAAATTGCTGGTTTGATTCAATCAATGGGGCTGGACTATGTTGCTACTGAATGGAGACTGTTCATCGACTCTTCCAGCAGAAGTCTCAAGGCAGTCCTCCTTCACAACGGAAATAAATACTCTTCAATTCCAATCGGTCATTCGGTGCAAATGAAAGAAACTCATGACAACATGGATCAGCTACTGTCTGCTCTGAACTACAATGACCATGGTTGGTTGATCTGTGGAGATCTTAAGGTAGTTGGATTGATTTTGGGACTACAGGGTGGGTACACAAAATACCCATGCTTTTTGTGTTTGTGGGATAGTCGGGCTCATGATCAACATTTTGTCAGACAAGAATGGCCACCACGACAACGTTTGGAACCTGGTTCACACAATGTTCAGGCTCGTTCTCTTGTTGAACCAAACAAGGTCTTACTCCCACCTTTACATATCAAACTTTGTGAAGGCAATGGACAAGGACGGCATGGGATTTACTTTTCTTCAGCAGAAGTTTCCTCGGATCAGTCTGGAAAAGCTTAAGACTGGCATCTTTAATGGGCTTCAGATAAGGGAACTTATGAAGGACTCAATGTTTGACGATGCACTGAATGCAGCTGAGCTGTCCGTTTGGTGGTCGCTTAAGTCAGTGATAAGAAACTTTCTAGGAAATAACCGAAGTGCAGAATACGAGAAAGAAGTCGATGAGCTCTTGAACAGCTATAAAAAATTAGGGGTTCGTATGTCAGTCAAAATGCACTTTCTACGGTCCCACTTAGACTATTTCCCTCAGAACTGTGGTGACTTCAGTGAGGAACAGGGAGAACGTTTCCACCAGGATATTCGTGTCATGGAAGAACGCTACCAAGGCCGGTGGGATGTGAACTTTCTTGCGGACTACTGTTGGTGTTTGAAACGAGACGTGGTGGCTGCCCAACACAGGAGAAAGTCACTGAAAAGGCCCTTCATCCATGAATAGATTTTCTGTAATATATCCTCTTTATCTTCTGAACTATGTAAGAAAAAATTATTTCTTTTGTAAAGAATTTTTTTCCAAAATTAAAGGGAATAAATAGCACTACAAAGGATTACAAAGGCGGAGCATGCCGACAGTAGACCTTTTGATCCATATCTAGGTCGGATGCGAAAAAAAATCATATTAATAATAAAATAATAAATAAAAACTATGATAATGTAAATAACAAATAAAATACATGAATAAATTTATAGGTATAGTTAAATAATAAACAAACAGGTAAATAGTAAATAATAATAAATTAACATATAACTAATAATAAATGAAAATCAGACAGATAAATGATAACAAAACAAAAACAAATAATGTAAGATAAATTATAATCATTACAGCATCTTACTTAGGTATTTATCTAAATGATTCTTAAAGATTCGAACTGAACTACATTGCACTACCTGTGTAGGAAGTTTATTCCATTCATTTACTACACGGTTGGCAAAGTTGTTTCTACCTACTTCCAAATTGAATCTATTTCCGGACAGTTTGAGACCATTGTTTCTTGTCTGATTCTCATTCAATGTGAAAATTTGGTCACTTTTGATGTTGTCAATTCCCATTAAAATCTTAAAGACCTGTATCAAGTCACCTCTGAGTCTACGCTTTTTTAAGGAAA
>NC_134814.1:31667386-31679886 GCF_046742065.1 Oratosquilla oratoria | reverse complement strand
GCTTGACACCAAGTTCCAGTTGTTTAAGTCTCCCATTCCAAATACATACAAATGGTCAATACTATCTGTAAAATACATCAAGATTAATGTTCAACTTTTGAAAAATATCATTATAATATTCTCCATATTCTCCAGGGTTATTAATATTTATGCACAAAGTATTACTATAATCATCTTCATAGATCTGCAAGCTAATTTTCCTTATGTCATCTAAATGTCCTATCAATTCTTCTCTTGATTCTAAATGTTTAAGTTTAAACTTGTTTCCACCTGCAGAATCAATTACCCTATATGGACCAGTGTACCTTGGTGAAAGTTTATTATTGGGTGAGGTTATTTTGACCATTACTAATTCCCCAATTTTCAATTCTAGTTTATGAGCTATTTTGTGTTGTTGTTCCCTCATCTCTTGTGAATACACCTGCATATGTTTCCTAACTCTTTGGTGAATACTTTGAAGAGTATTTATCCTATTGGATATATAATCATCCATATTATATATGGGTTTTTGCTCTGCAGTCAACATTTCATATGGCAGAGTTTTGTCCTCCCCAAAAATTATAAAATGAGGTGTATCCCCAGTTGCTACATTAATTTGATTGTTCAGGGTACACTTAACACAAGGAATCCAAGTATCCCAAGTTACACTATGAGGACTTATTAGGGTTCTAAGACATATAATTATCTTTTTGTTTAACCTTTCTACTACTCCATTACTTTGGGGATGGTTAACGAGTATATTGACTTTCTTGATGTGGAACACACTACATAGATTTTCCAAGATTTTGTTATTAAATTCAGTCCCATTATCTGAAACTAGGATGTTAGGTGTAGTAAAATTACAGATTATCTGATCATAGATTACGGAAGCAATAGTTTCAGCTTTCTTATTGATTATGGGTTGTAATATACAAAATCTTGAAAAATAATCAATAGCAACAAATAGGTATTTAAAGCCGTTCTCGGTTAATGGTAATTCCAATGTATCCATGTGAACTCTTTCCCAAGGTTTCTGTGGAATGGGATAGGTGAGTATAGGAGCAGGTTTTGGTGTATTTCCCTTCACCTTTACACATTTTACACACTTTTCTATATAATCATATATAGTTTTCTTCATACCTAGCCAAAAGTACTTAAGTTGTGCCTGTCTATAAGTTTTATCCTTTCCAGGATGTGAACTACAATCACTATCATGAAGTAACTTCAATATCTCATTTACCAGAGTTTGTGGTATAACCAACTGATTTACTTGACCTCGAGAAATATCTTTCCCATTTACAAATGTTTTCCTATACAAAATTCCATTAATCAAATGAAATTCCTCCATCTTATACCCCTTTGGTAGCTTTGGAGGATCTCCTCTTGGGTTCATCAAATGCTTGATTATTGAATCACATGTCTCATCATCTCTCTGTTCTCTTATTAGCATTTCTTCATCTAAAGTTACTAATTCTTCTATACTACAAACAAAATTAATCAACCCAGTCCCAGTCATTGGTTGACTAATGTTTCTAGAAAGTGGATCTGCTACATTCCTTCTACCCGGAATATAATTAAATTGAATTTCATAGCACTGAAGTATCGCAAACCATCTAGCAAGTCTGCCTCTAAGATTCTTATGCTTAAATAAGTTCTGAATAGCTGTGTGATCAGTCCAAACTCTGATGGGATACCCTAGTATCATATCCCTAAAACTTTCTAAAGAATAAATTACTGCTAAAGTTTCTCTTTCAGTTATAGAATAGTTTCTCTCCGCACTATTACAAAGTCTGGATGTGTAAGCTATGGGTTTCAAAGTTCCATTTCTCTCTTGCATTAGTATGCCTCCTAACCCTATGTCAGACGCATCAGTACAAAGAATAAATTCTTTTTCATAGTCGGGGAAAATTAAAATAGGTGAACTCGTGAGTTTATCTTTCAACTTGTCAAAAGCTTGCTGTTGCGCAGGTCCCCATATGAACTTTGAGTCCTTTCTCAACAAAGAACTTAGTGGATTAGCAATGTCAGCATAACTTTGAATGAATTTTCTATAATATCCTGTTAATCCCAAAAAGCTCCTAACCTTGTCTACATTGGTCGGAACTGGAAAATTCTTGACAGCGTCAACCTTTGAATTTACTGTACTCAGTCCGTGTCTGTCTATCTTATGTCCTAAGTAAATGACACTGTCTTGCAAGAACTTACATTTTTCAAGTTTTACTTTTAACCCAGCTTCTCCTAGTCTTGAGAATATCAAATCTAATTTCTTAAAGTGCTCCACTGCAGTCTGAGAAACTATTAAAATGTCATCTAGAAATACACTGGCAGTGTTTCCTAACAATCCATCTAGAATAGTATTCATTAATCTCATGTAAGTTAATGGACTATTACATAACCCAAATGGCATTCTCTTGAACTCATAATGTCCTGTTGTAGTAGAAAATGCTGTGAACTCTCTTGAATCTTCATGCAATTCTATTTGCCAAAAAGCTGATTTGATATCTATAGTACTAAAATATCTATTCTCAGTTCCCAAACTTCTCAAAATGTCACCGATAATGGGTAATGGTAACCTGTCACGAATGGTGTGCTTATTCAGTTCCCTGTAATCAATAACTGGTCGCATAGTCCCATCAGACTTTGGTACTAAGATCAACGGAAAATTCCACTCACTTTTACTATGTTCAATAATATCCTGTGATAACATTTCAGTGATGAGTTTATCTACTACAGCTAATTTAGAGTGAGGAACTTTGTAAGCTTGTATGTAGATAGGTTGTGTTCCTGGTTTTAACTTAATGTGATGTTTTAAAACAGTTGTTTTGCCTAAGGCGTCCCCCGGCAAAGCAATTGCTTTTTTATGTTTCATAAGCAAAGCAAATAAAGCTTCATCCAACTCAGGGCAATTAGTTGATTGTAATAATTCTTTATATCTATTTCTTAAGTCTATGCCTTCTTGTACTGAACAAATTGATGAAGTTGGTAATTCTATCTCCTCACTATTCTCATTTAAAATCTTAATAGGTTTAGTACACACCTGAATACATCCTATTTGTGTACCTTTCTTTAAAACTATCTCTTTATTCATAGTATTAATTACTAATACTTCTACTCTGTTCTTATTTGTCTTATAAATCCCTGAGTCCCTCTTCAATCCTTTAAGTTTAACTGATTCTGGGACTGTAATTACTTCAGAGTCTACATTGATTCCTTTCAAACACACTTCAACCTTATTAATTGACATGGGATGTAACAATGTTGACCTTGTTAATCCGCAATCTGCAATTCTCAAGGCATCTGTGGTTGATGATTTAGTAATCTCTGGGATTTCCTGAACTTCTTAGTTGGGTTCACAAATTGTTTTACTTTCTGTAGGGTTGGACCGCTCGGCCTCGCTATCTAGGATAGAAATGTTATCTAAGGATTCATTGATTCCTGTCACTGGTCTTAAGTCTGGTTGATTTAAGAATGGGATTAACTGTGACTTCACTAAAATTCCTAAGTCAGCAGGACAAATTACCATGTTTTCTTTTCTCATAGTTGCAAATCCTATCAATAAATCTCCTGGAAAAACAGACTCTTCTACCACTATCACTGGGATGTACAATTGTTCATTTGTATACAAGGCAACTTCTAGCTCAATCTTACCTAATGTTTTTAACTGATTTCCAGTTACACCTTGCAATGTGTAACGGATTGGTTCCAACATTTTCACTCCTGGGTTCAACTGGTTTAAAACTTTACTAGTAATTACATTAACTACAGACCCTGTATCAATAAAAATTTGAATAGGCTTATTGAACACTTTACCTGCAATGAGAGGTCCTACAGAAGTTTTACCAACAGTAATTATCAGTTTGTCAGTTTCTTTCATCTCCCTTGCATTCCCATATTTAACACAATACCGCCTATCGGTATATATATGGGGAGGTCTGAAATGGTTTATTCTGTGTCTGGAGGTTTTCCTCTTAGCCCTGGGGTTACCCGAAAATTTCGGCATTCATGAGTTCTGTGTCCGATTTTATTATGGTAAATACAGAATGGAGGGTTCCTACATTGATACTCATTGTGACCTTCGTATTTGCAATTTCTGCAAATAATCCCATAAAAACATTCTTGTGCCTTGTGTCCCCATGCATTACAATTAAAACATAGGATTCTGGTATCCCTATCCCTAGATGGACTTCTAGCATGTCGCCTATGTCCTACTTCTGTTTTCTTAAACTCTCTAGAGTTCCTATATTGGCTTTGTTGATTTATAGGCATTACATATGGGTTTATTGTTCTGGTCTCACTGTATCCTTGAAGAAGATAATCTACTTCTCCTAAACAGATATTTGATTTTAAATCTTTGTACAGCCTTTCTGCTGTTAAGTCATCAGAATTCTTTGCCAATAAGCTAAATGTAATCAATTTGATTACCTGTGAGATTTTCATCTTCTCACTAGATCTTTCTATCCAGTCTGAATCTTTCATGATAGAATTCATGTCTTTTGACCATCTATCTAATCTAGCTAAGTACTCTGTGTCAGTTTCACTTGTCCTAACTTCCTTAATCATGTTTACCAATGATCTAATAGGATCCTGATCACATTTGGACATGAAATGCTTGAGAAATGCTTTCTTGTAATTATCATATTGATTAATTAATTCCATTTGCTGGAAGTTAATGACAAACCTCGCCCTTCCATGCTCTGGATCTATATTCTCCTTGAGAATCTCAATCTTACGATTCTCATTTGTAATGTTTTTACTAACTATAAGAGTGTCAATGAGGTTCAGGAACTTGTTTACACCATATGTGTTAGACTCTCCTGTGAATTTTGGAATATTTGTATTTGATGTGTGAATTTCGTGTCTCAACACGTTAGAATTCTGAGGGGTACTCATACTTATTACTAATACCTTGCTTTAGCCTGGCTGCTTGCGATGTCGCTTCGTGATGTCAATGTCTGGTTTGACGTCCTTCTACGGTCTTGTCATTCCTCAACGACGTTGTTCCTCCTCCATCACACACTCTGCCTTGAAGACCGCCTTGTAGATGATGATCACCTTGAAGAATCTTGAAGAATGCTTGTTCCCAACGTAGCAGTTACTTGAAGTTGTAGATTTCTCTCGTAGTCGTAATACACTCTTGATTTTGGTTGTCTTGTTCCCGTAGACTTCTTGCGCCACTCCTCTTCGGAGGTGTTTAACACCCAGTTCGTTCATCCCACCGCTGCCACCACTTTCACCTCCCCTTGTCACCACTGTCACTTAAATTTGACTTGTAATATCACTCGTCTCAAGGCCCCTTGCCTCTCGTTACGTGAGTTTCACTAATATTCAAGTTCCTCTTAATCAGTAGGCCCAATGCCTTCTTTTTCCTGTAGTCTCACTATTTTCTAGGCCCCATGCCTATTCCTCTCGTCCTTTGGGTTAATAAAAGGGTGGTGAATTTTCTTTCTTCTTTCACTGTAATTTCACCTTCTGCTTACACTCGGGATCTCTTTCTCTCGTCTCTACATCGTCTCCTGATCCTCTCTCCCCACCCTCTCTATATCTTCTCCACGAGATCCCGTATCCTACGCTAAGCTACCTTCGTCTGACGTCACTAATTTTTCTAAACCAATCTCCAGTTACTTTTCAAATAAATGTCACTCCTTATGGGCGTGACTTTGAATTCATGCACCAATAGTTTTTTTCTCCTTCTCCACCTTGCACCAACCCGGAAAGCCATTACAATGCCACTAGTGATATTGTTTATCTCAGCATTAGTCAAACGAAGCTAACCTGCGCTTACAAAGTTATGATTACATAATCGAATATAAAACAGTCACCACCATCGGTGTGTTTACATAGACAAAACGTCGCCCTCACATAGACATAACATTGCCCTCGAGCAGGCGTCGAGTCTGAATTATTCTAATACCCTAGCTCATTTCCATTCGTACACTACCGGCCTCTTACATATACATATATACATATATATACTTATATATACTTATATACATATATACATATATATATACATATGTATAAATATATATATATTTTAACATATATACATATATTCATATATATATACATATATACATATATATACAAATATATATATATATATATATATATATTAACATATATACATATATTCATATATATATACATATATATATATACAAATATACATATATACATATATATACAAATATACATATATACATATATATATACATATATACATATATATACAAATATACATACATACATATATATATATATATATATATATATATATATATATATATATATATATATATATATATATATTGTTATGCCACGACTTCCCAGGGCACGATGATCCCCGAGTATTCCAATTGAGGGCCCCAATATGGCGTAACAAAGTCCGAATTATGAGAGAGGACTTGGGCCCTTAAGTTATGCGTAATACCAGTCAACTGTTTCCTAAGAGCATTCCATTATATTGTTTCAAATAAAGAGCAACAAAGTAAAATAGATTTAATTATGAATGGGGGCTTAAGCATGACAGAACAATTTCAATTTAGAATAAGATGCTGCCGGCGAATGAGAATTGAAACATGGAAAAGCCGGCAGCTTTTAACAAGAGTATTAAAAAAATAAAGATCTTGCACAAGTATAACCATTACCATATAGACAGACACACACGGAATATAATAATCAAAGTTAAATTTAATCACTAGAGACCTAACTGCACTGGAACTAAAAATGTTTAATCTTACTTGACACAGGGTATTCTCACCAGTTCTTACTAGCCCGGTCCCTCCAGACAACTCAAACTCACTCACCTGGCCGACCGCCCACGTCACCTTCGGCCACCAATAAAGCAAAACTAAAGGCATCCACATTCTTTGTTACAAGATACAAATTTATATCTGACTGTACATGACGATTACATATAATTATTCATGTACTAGTGCGTTTAAGCATTCACATTACACCACCATACAAGGAATACATTCATCGTACCTTCGAACAACGTATCACCTAGCAGACGACAGGAGTCGTTGAAGGCGAACGGACAATAAACTTGCATAGTACATGGTTTCATACATAATACATAGTTTCATACATAGTACATAATACATACACAATACATAATTTACATAATACATAGTTTCATACATAGTACATAATACATACACAATACATAATTTACATAATACATAGTTTATCATAGAAAAAATGCACTCTTGCATAACACCCTCACCTTTAAATTAAACACAATAGTGTTTATAACCGGAATAGTGCATTTTTCAACTACAAGTTCCAAAATAGTAAAATAAACTTATACAATAATTCATAGTACATTACAAGATATTGAGGCAATAAACAACCAGCCTCAACCACACTTAGATTACCATACAGTAGTCGTGACCCTAATACCACAGTACAGAAACCACGATTGTCAGACGACTTTAGTACGGTCTTGATAAACTGTCTGCAATTACATTATTTTTACCGCTCACATGTTTTATTTCCAGGTTGTATGGCTGTAAAGCTAACCACCACCTTGTCAACCTCATGTTCTTGTTTTTCATATTGTTCACAAAGACAAGAGGGTTATGATCACTATAAACAGTTATTTTTTGTGGGTTATTTCCAACATACACATCAAATTTTTCCAAAGCCATCAACAACGCTGCTGCTTCCTTCTCTATAGTGCTGTAGTGTCTTTGGTATTTCTTGAATTTCGCAGACATATAACATACAGGAAACAATATTCCATCATGTTCTTGCATTAACACAGCTCCTGCAGCAGCATCACTAGCATCAACATTAATAGTGAAATTTTTGGAGAAATCAGGACCATGTAAGACAGGTTTGGAAGTAAGGATTGACTTTATCTTATCAAAGGCTTCTTGACATTCTAATGTCCATCTAAATTTTACTTTAGGACTTACTAAGTCAGTGAGTGGTTTAGCAAGTTTACTGAAATTAGGGCAGAATCTCCGATAATAACCTGCTACACCTAAGAAACGCTGGACTGCTTTACGGTTGGCAGGAGCAGCTAAAGCCTCTATGGCTTCCACCTTGGCGTGCATAGGTGCAACCGTACCGTAACCCACCTCATGGCCTAAAAAGGTCACCTTTGCATGAGCAAACTCAGTCTTCATTAGATTGACAGTCAACCTAGCCTTCCTTAACCTCTCGAACAAGGACCTCAGGGAAATCAAGTGTTCCTCCCACGTCTGAGAATACACGCACAGATCATCGATGTACACACACACACCTTCCAAGCCTGCAATAACATTAGACATTAGACGTGAAAACTTTGCGGGTGCATTCCGTAAGCCAAATGAAGTTACTTTGTATTGATATAGTCCACTAGGTGATATGAAACTTGACACACGTTTTGCCTCCTCAGACAGTGGCATCTGATAGTAGCCACTCATTAGATCTAATTTAGTTATAATTTTGGCCTTGCCGATTGAGTCAATTAAGTCATCTATGCGAGGAAGAGGGAAGTTGTCAGCCTTGGTAAGTGCATTAAGTTTTCTGTAATCAGTACACATTCTATACTCCCCATTTCCTTTTGGCACAAGAATACATGGAGCAGCCCAGTCACTCTTACTTGGCTCTGCTAAGTGATTATCAAGAAGAAATGTTACCTCTTTCTGGAGAATAGCTGCCTTATGGGGGGACATTCTATAGGGCTTTTCTCTTACCGGGGCGGCACCTTCCACTAGTTCAATATGATGAACTGCCTCAGTCGTTGGTCTCGGCACATCTCCAAAGATTTCCACAAACTCTTGCAGTAATTCTGAAACATCTGACTGTTGGCTGTCAGACAAATGATACAACTTACTATTTAGATTAGCAAGGACATCCGAATTCTTGAGTTTGTTACCTACAGGAATTTTATCAAGGTCCTCTTCACTTTGCATCTCCACAACTTCTAAACTATTTACAGTACCATCTACCTTCTCCTCTGTCTTAGCAGCACTTCCCGAGTCTCTTCTATGGTACTTCTTAATCAAGTTTACATGTACTAACCTTTTTGTTTTTCTGTGATCAGGAGTGGATATCACATAGTTCAAATCTCCCCGTTTACCTATAACTCTGAAAGGTCCCTTGTACCTTGCTTGTAATGGACACTTTCTTACGGGCAAGAACAACAGAACTTCATCCCCAACCTCAAAGTTACGTTCTACTGCATCTTTATCATAATTTTCCTTCATCTTTTCTTGACTTAGTTTTAAATTACATTGTGCAAACCTGTGTACCACATCTAGGTTTTCCTTTAACTTAGACACATACTCAGACAAGTTATCGGCATGCTCCAAGTCTATCCAGCTCTCATGGAGTAGCTTCATGGGTCCTCTTATGTCTCTGCCAAACAATAGTTCACTTGGAGAAAACCCGAGACTAGATTGCTTAGCACATCTGATCGCATATAGAAGGAATGGCAAACCCACATCCCACTCATTTCCAGTCTCATGACCATACTTTGCTAACATTGTTTTAAAGGTTCCATGAAAACGTTCCAAGGCTCCTTGGCTTTGGGCATGATAAGCAGATGCAATATATTGTTTAATCCCCAGAAGAGACATTACTTGCCTGAAGATATTTGATACAAAATTGGTACCTCTGTCGGACTGCACAATCTTCGGTATTCCGAATAGGGTGAAGAACTTTGTCAAGGCTGGCAACACAGTCCTGGCTGTAATGGAACGCAATGGAATGGCCTCTGGATACCTGGTGGTAGTGTACATTAGGGTTAACATGTACAGATGCCCCTTTTTGGTTTTAGGAAGGGGGCCCACGACATCAATTATCACATGGGTAAAAGGTTCCGGCACTACAGGAATAGGTTGCAACGGTGCAGGAGGAATAACAATGTTAGGCTTACCTACCAACTGGCATGTTTCACATGTTTTACAATATTGTGCTACTTGTCTATGGATACCAGGCCAATAGAAGTACTTGATAATCTTGTCCAAAGTTTTCTGCACACCCAGATGTCCTCCTATGTAGTCATGTGAAAAACTGATGACTTTCTCTCGATACACGTCCGGAACGATAACCTGATGAAACTCGCACCAATTCTCATTTGCAGGAACATCTGGCGGTCTATATTTTCTCATTAGTATATCATCACGCGTATAATAACATGTAGCTTCATTTGAGATGTCCTTCTCTTGTATGGCCCTTGCAAATAATGGGATTAATGACCTATCAGCTTTCTGGGCAGATATCAGATTACATTACTCTGCGCTTCATTCACTTTATCGCTAGACAGACTGCACGGCAGAACCCCGGGACTAGGCGAATCCACATCACGATCAGCAAGTTCATCTGGCTTAACAGCAGGTCCTGTACTAGAGTCTACATTAAACAAACTACTAATATCCATATCAGCAGTTTCTTCACTGGTTTTCATCCTTGCCTGGCTGCGAGTAACTGCGCATGCTGGAAAAATATCTCCACACTCGCTTTCCAAACCCTCGGCAGGATCCCATTCCAGTGGAGTCGTACTCACCACGGGATCAGGCACAATTAACTTTCCCGCTATATCATTTCCTAGCAAGAAACTCACTCCCTCAACAGGTAAAGTCTCTCCAACTCCAACCAACACAGGCCGAGTTAATAATTCGGTTCGGAGGAACAACTTACACAGGGGAACCGTCATCGTACCCCCAACGCCCTTTATCAATACATGCTCACCCGTCAACGCCTGTTCTACGTCAGGAACAGCGCTTTGTAATACCATACTGAGCGATGCAGCAGTGTCTCGCAACACAGTTACAGACACTCCGGGCCCATCCTCCTCGACAGACACTGTACCAGGGAATACAAATGGGTTAAACAGACTGCGTTCTCTTCCCACATCAGGATCCCCTTTTTCCTTTACATCTGCAGAAAGCAAAGTTACATTAGCAACACGTTTCTCTCTAGTCAACTCAGGACACCTTGCCCTTACGTGCCCAAATTTTTTACAGTAAAAGCAACCAATTTTTGACACATCTGTATTGCTTTTACCCAGGGTCCAGGTACCTTTACCCTTGTGTACCTTTCCCTCTTGAGGTTGAGAAATGCCTGGAGGGGAAGGAGGCTTACTTGATTTATGCGTTAATGTATAATTTTCCGCCAATGTGGCAGCTCGATCAATTCTACTTACTTCCTTTTCTAGCAAATAGGTTCGAACGTCCGGTGGAATACCCTTAACATACTGTTCCAGTGCAATTAGTTCCTTTAACTCCTCATAAGTTTCAATTCCGCTAGCTGATAGCCATCTATTAAATAATCTATTCACACTGTTACCATACTCGAGGTATGACTGGTGGTTTCCTCTAAAACAGCTTCTAAACTTTTGTCTATAAAATTCTGGAGTGCATAAGTATGCCTTCAACATTGTATCCTTCACTACCGAATACTGGCTCCGATCTTCAGAGGACAAGGATAAATACGATGAACGATCCTTACCCACTAAGGCCGTTTGTACCAGCACACACCAATATGGCTTAGGCCAGGAGAGGGTGGTTGCCAAACTTTCGAACTGCTCGAAAAACTCCTCCGGGTCACCCTCTAGGAAAGTAGGGACAAGGCGTACTACGCTGTTTATATCAAATGTAGGTTCCAGCAACCCTTGGACACCCTGCTTCTCCATCATTGCGAACTTCAAGTTCGTTTCAACCTTAAGCCTTTCAAGTGCTATCCTCTCCTTCTCCAACTCCTTCTCCAACTCCTTCTCTACTTTAAATTTCTCTAGAGCTATCCTCTCTTTCTCTACCTCCAACTCCATCTTAGTAATTTCCGCTTTATCCTCATCTCTCTCCGTCTCTCCTTGAAGCTCCATGTCACACAATGCCTTGGCACTATCCTCCAGAATTTCTTTCGAGATCAAATCTTGAATGACTGCTTTCTTAATATCAGCCTTGTTTGATTTACCTGTGATTTGAACCTTGTAAAACCTAGCCAAAGCTATCCAGTCATCCTTAAGTACTTCACAGTTCTGCAAAAGGGCAAGCCCAGGACCCTTAATGAATTGTGCAATGTCAAAAGACTCCATATCAGCTAGTGAGGAATTATAACCTAATTAATACAATGTTCATAAAGAATGGTTAAATACTCAAGAAACAGTAAACAATTATTATTCACTGCAAGTATACCGCACTAATACTACACCGCTGTACTTATACTTTATAGTACGATACCTTGTTCTGTATAATACACTCGTTGCACAATATGGTACCCCACATATAGTACGATCGCCGCACAATCCCAATACGTGCAATCATAATACCACACTATAGTACCCGGTATTATATAGTACCTTCACTTTATATGGTACCTTCAATCTATACGTTACCTTCAGTTATATGGTGTACCTTCAATTTATATGGTGCCCCGCATCTCCACCATTTTGTTATGCCACGACTTCCCAGGGCACGATGATCCCCGAGTATTCCGATTGAGGGCCCCAATATGGCGTAACAAAGTCCGAATTATGAGAGAGGACTTGGGCCCTTAAGTTATGCGTAATACCAGTCAACTGTTTC
>NC_134814.1:31647386-31652386 GCF_046742065.1 Oratosquilla oratoria | reverse complement strand
CATCACAAAATTTCACATAGAAGTGACAGTACATACTAAAGTAATATCGACTCACCGACTCCTGCGTCGTCCATGGTCCTTGCGTCCGTTGACTTATTTGACATTACAATGGTGAAGTGGTGACTTTGCGACAGTATACGTAACTTTTCCCTCCCTCTAACAGTGTATAACCCACATATTGGGCGACTCCTTGACCAATGCCAGTTAGAGAGAAGATGACCTTGCCATTGTTGCCCACACACACCATCTACCCTCCCTCCCCTTTATCGAAGTCGATGCCGGTGACGGGGGAAAATGGTACAACTGATCGTACCGTGACCTTTTGACGGACGTACGATACAAATCATTTTTTTCCACTCTTGATTTTCATACAATAAATTCAGTAATACAATTTTACGATTATGGACGTAACACTCCCCCACCTTGAATCTTAAGATAAAAAAAACATACATATATACATATCTAATGCAGACAACACAAAACATTTACATAGAACCTTCAAGGAATACTAGTTTTGTAATGGGTCGGGTGAACTCACTGAATTGAGTTTCCAAACGGGCACTACGGACCAATCCGTCCCTGCTCACCCACACTTCCTGGACTCTCCCCAGCGGCCAAGAACCACGGGGCGAGTTTTCATTCATAAGCACTAAATCCCAGACTGAAAGATTCGGGCTTTCAGATCTCCACTTCTGTCTTCTTTGCAATTCCACTAGGTATTCACTAATCCACCTTTTTCAAAATTGTTTAGCTAGATATTGCACATGACGCCAATGTTTACGGTAAGGATCGACATCGTGAAAAGCTCCCCACGATAGCGGGAAGTTTCCTTGGAGGAGTAACAGATGATTGGGAGTCAGCGGACTCTCATCACTTGCATCATCACTGCATTTGGTGAGGGGCCGACTGTTGACTATACTTTCCGCTTCGCAGAATAGGGTTTGCAGAACATCATCAATCATTCTGGGGCTTTTGATGACCAAGGCGAACAGTATTTTGCGTACAGACCTTATCATGCGTTCCCAAACGCCTCCGTGATGTGACGCGGAAGGCGGGCTGAACGACCACTCAACGTCACGTCGACGTGTTTCCCTTACGATTAATGATCGGTCAAGATCTCGTATACTGCGTGCTAATTCAGCCCTCTCTCCTACTAGGTTAGTACCATTGTCTGACCACACCTTACTGGTATAACCTCGCCTCACTGTGAAGCGTACGGAACCATTGATGAATGCGTCAGTTTGTAAGCTATCAAGCTTCTCAATGTGAATAGCTCTCGTAGTAAAACACGTGTACAGACACCCGTAACGTTTCCTTTCTGATCTCCCGACTTTAACATGGAAGGGTCCAAACAGGTCTACTCCTAAGTACCTAAAGGCAGGCCCCCCTGGTACACACCTCTTAGGAGGGAGGTCAGACATTCTTTGGTTCATGGATGCCCCGTATAATCTCTTACAAACTATGCAATCCATTTTGACGCGTTTCACCAATTTTCTACCCCGTATGATCCAGAATTTCTTACGCACCTGACTGAGTGTCCATTCTACTCCTACATGAGAGGAATTATAGCAATCCCGTACAATCAACGTAGACAACCTGTGGTTATGAGGGAGGATCACAGGATTTATGGCTTGCCCATTCAATGCTGCATGCTTGAGTCTACCACCAACTACTAACAGACCATCTATAAGAATAGGAGACAGTTTATATATTGAACTGGACTTTAATACAGTTTTCCCTGCTTCAATGTTCTTGGTTTCATGAAAATAAGCACGCCCTTGAACATGTTTGACAATTAGATTTTCCGCGTGCTTTAGTTCATGGATCTCAAGTGGTGAACTCTGCGGAATCTTCGTCTTCTTAAGGAATTGAATTAGCCTTAACCACCAACCAACGGCTTTCTTTAATTTGTAAAAACTTGAATAGTGCTCAATGAGCGTATCGATGGGGTGTTGGGTGATGCCCGACTGACACGTCTGTACGATACTCGTGGGATGTACGTCACGCCTTACCTCTGGGTCTTCATCCTGAAGACGTCCTACAAGATTATCTTGTGGTGGCAATGCACACTTGTAATTCGACAAGAAGGGAGGACCATTAAACCAAGAAACTGGCAAATTGTCTACGAAGCATCCCCGAGATAGTACGTCTGCAGGATTCTCTTCACCACTAACATGATGCCACTGATTGGCCTCTGAAACCTGTCTAATGAGTGTGACACGATTTGCTATGAAGGTTTTGAACCTTCTTTTCTCGTTCTGTATATATGCCAGAGCTATAGTACTGTCAGACCAGAAGTTATATTTGAGCAAGGGGATATCCAACTCTCTTCTAACAACAACATCTAATTTGGCTGCTACAACGGCAGCCGAAATTTCCAATCTTGGTATAGTAATTCCTTTGATGGGAGCTACTCTGGCCTTACTGGCTAGTAGAGCTACATGTACTTTTCCATCTTGATTGATTGTCCTGATATAAGTGCAAGCACCAAAGGCAACCTCACTTGCATCACAAAAATTATGTAATTCTGAAGTACAACCATTTAATTCTAATGGCAAAACACACCTAGGGAAGCGAAGTCTCGAAATTTCATATAGTGAAGTTATCCATTTCAACCATTTCTGACACAAAGATATAGGAATACTTTCGTCCCAAGATATCTTAAGTCTAGTCACCTCCTGGAACAAGATCTTGGCTGGAATAATGATTGGCAAAATTAAACCTAAAGGATCGTAAGTCGAAGCAAGTTGACTCAACATAACCCGTCTAGTCACATTCTGTGTTTGAACACCCTTGCTAACGAAAAAGAAACAGTCGTTCTCGACGTCCCATTTAATCCCAAGCACTTTGCTATGCATATTTGATGTCATTTCCTTCGCTGCCTTAGCCCTGTCTTGATCATTGATGCTCTCTAGCAATTTGACGTCATTAATCATGAATTTGGTTAAGTTAAACCCTTCGTGTCTGAGGACACTTCTCGTATCTTCAATTACCTTAATTGTCTCTTCGGGTGACGCTACGGACTTCAACATATCGTCAACGTAAAATGACCGGAATAACGTGTATTTTATTTCCTCACAATGATACATGTCTTCTACAGTCTTCCTCAGAGCGTAAGTGCTACTACTAGCGCACCATATTCCGCCAAAGGGATGTGAGGTCATTCTTAACTCTCTCATTTCATCACTAATATACCATAGAAACCTTAAAGCGTCTCTATCGCTAATGGGAATTTTGACTTGGTGATACATGGCCTCAATGTCGGCCGTGATGGCGTAATGATGTCGGCAAAACCTGAGTAACACGTGAATCAACTTATTGTTCAGATCTGGGCCCTGTAGGCACTGACTGTTCAGACTGACTCCGTTCTTTTGAGCAGCACAGTCGAATACTACTCTCACCTTACCTGGTTTGGTTTTGCTCGTAACAGCATGATGCGGAAGGTACCACACTTTGCCATCATCTCTCTTTAAATCAACCTCGGGAACATACTCTGCATACCCCTTCTTCAACAAATCTGAAATATTCTCAGAGTATACATTAAATATTCCGGATTTCACCAACCTTTTGTGCAAACTTCTTAATCGTCTCTCGGCGACGTCACGATTATTTAGCAAGTTTGGCTCACCTCGCCAAGGTATTGGCAGTACATAATGCCCATCTTCGTATCGTGTTTCTTTATCCCAAAGGTTGATAACCTTCTGGTCGTTCTGAGATGGTGCCCTATCTTCACATTCATTTTCCATCATCCACAAGCGTTCAACATCTGCTTCGATCGAGCTTGCAAAGCACGAGCCGACATCACGAGACTTACCTGCACTAATTGGGCCATTTACAGACCATCCAAAGTAGGTCCGCGTAGCATAAGGTTGGTGCTTATTCCCGCCTGAGCCCCCTCTGGCCTCCAATGGTTTTAGGAGCCAAGCGTTGTCCATTCCTATCAAAACGTCTGGCTCAGATACTTGACTAGTGTTCAATGGTATGCCCTTTAAGTAGGGAAATTGATCAAACTAAATTTTGACAGGTGGTTGCCTAACAGGCACTCTTGGGACGACCATGACATTTGTAACACTGGCCTCTCGTCTACCATCCGGTGACGTAAGGCTAAGGGATACTACCTTTCATTGAGTTTCCCTGGTCCCCCCTAAAGTACTCATGTTGTACTCCTTAAAGTCTCCTTTCAGACCCAACTCGTGGGCCAACCTTTCCGTGACGAAAGTAGTGTCTGATCCACTATCTAACAAAGCCGTGACCTTAAGTTTATTATCCACGACAACTGGTAAGATGGGCAGATAGATCTTCGATCGAGCATTTATGACCACACTTGATTCTTGACACTCCGAATTTTCAACTACGCCCCCAATATCATGAGAGTCCTTTGCCGGGACGTGGATGAATTTCGTATGCTTTAAACCACATCCAGGAACTGAACAATGGATTGCTTGAAGCATTTGCTAGCCCCGTGCCCACCTAGTAAGCAATTGAAACACAGCTTGTATCTTTTTACGACTGCCAACCGACATTCAAGCTTCATGCCTTTAAATTCCTCACAGTAGAATAGTCTGTGTCCTTCCCCACACACCACACATATGCTACAAACACGCCCTAACTTGACGGGGTATTTAGACTCAGATGCTGCTACATTACAACTTGTGCTCTTCACATTTTGACCCTTACCTATGGATTGCAACCCATAAACCGGATCACATGCCTCATCTGCCATGACATTAATAAACTCAGCAAATTGACTGAGAGATGGGTATGCGTCCGTTTCTCGTTTGTGACTTAAACCCTTCTGCTTCTATTTGTTACGAAGGAATCCCTGACATCTCTGTAAAATATCTAGGATATACTCTTGAGTGTTAAACCTTTCATACAATTCTAATTTTCCAAAAGTAGCCACTGCCATTGTTAAGTCATCCCCCAATTGCCTCAACTCTTGAGGCTTAGACACTATCTTACCATTTCTCAAATCATTAACAATTTGTTGAGATACAAGG
>NC_134814.1:31617386-31637386 GCF_046742065.1 Oratosquilla oratoria | reverse complement strand
GGAAGGGCCAGGTTCAAAAACTAGAGTTCTGCTTAAAGAATGATTATTTCCTTCAAAAGAAACAAAACAAACAAGATCGAAGAATAGATGTCGCCAAGCGAGCAAAAATTACAATATCCGAATACACATTAAAGTTCACAAAGATAAATAAATACCAGACAATGGGTTTCTTTAGGACATAAATGGCTAAAATTGCCAAGACACGTAAATATAAGAGTCGATCCAATATCGACAATCAAATAGAAAAAATAGTCTTCAAAGACAATACGTGGTAAGGTCGAGATATATCGACCATCAGAATGGAAACTAAGTCCTACGTAATATTTTACGTAAAAATTACAAAGTCGAGAAAATTCTACGACTAAGTCTAAGTCCAAACAAAGTGGAAAAAGGAAATAGCATAAGGCTAGACAAGGTAGTCAGGGGCTCTGTATAAGCAGAGTCCAAATTTTCCGTTACAATCACCAATATTTATACATTTCTCCGTAAGGCCCGGAGGGCTGCCAAGTGTCGCTAGATGCAACGATTAACATGAGAGTTTTTGAATACTTCCAAGTACATACACGGATATTCTTTACATCAATGTATACAAAATAATATATGATAAAGTTACCTTGTCAATCTTAGATAAGCAGAAACTTAATAGTTTTTATATGAAAATCTATACATACGTAAATGAAAGTTGGGGATGCTGTTGCCACAGCTTTCACTCCCACGCAATTTTTTCCAGAGCGCACGTATGCACCTCTTTCTCACACCGACGCCTTTCGGCGTCCGAGGACAATGATAATATGCATTTTCTCTAATCTTACGTAAATCAATTCCTAAGATTGACAAGATAGAGCCACAAGATAATACACATACATAAATCTATATGCAATGAATGGAGCATGTTTGACAAAGCAAAAGAAGAACGAAATACGTCTGATATATAGAATTAATCACTTTGACAGTCTTCATACGTCGTTATCAACGGTTTGGTTAGCAACGAGACCACCAAGCCTCTCGTGGGAAAGGCCGGCATAATCTCAAGGTACACGTACGCACATGCGTGCACATGTAATGTACGTAACCTTCACTACGACGAGTCTGTAGTCGTAACTATATACATACATATATATATATATATATATATATATATATTGTTACAAACCTCTCTAAAGTACCAAAGGTTCACTGGCCTTGTGAATGTCTGAAGTTTGCAACATCAAGGGAACCCTTAGACCCTATGTCTATTACGGGTTCAAACGGTCAAAAGAACTGAATAAGGTCGCCACCCGGTCGGACACCGGGGAAAGAAAATCAAACTAACTTAACTTAAAGAAATATAATTAAATAAATTATAAGTATGAAAGTTAATACAAGTAAAATGACACGAAAATAATATAACAAAGACACTATTACAATTAAACAAACATACATACATACATATATACATATACCAAGGCTTTTTTCCCCTTCCAAGGGAGGTAGCCAAAAAGGGAAAGGCATAAAAACACTCCCACCCATTTCATCCCTAAATACACTCCACACCCCTCCCACCCTTCCTCTCATCTGAGCACCTCCTGGATGACGGGTCATCCCTGCACCCTGCCCACCGCCCTGGGTCAGAAGCAGTGTCGCAAGACACAGTACATCCACAGCGAGGCCGCTTCATTTAATCGGCGACCCCCCCTCTCCGTCCCCCTTTGCATATAAGGCGAGGACGGGGAGAAATCCCTTCGGGCTGCGTCAAAATTTACTCACACATACTACCCCACCCCCCACTTCCCCGCCCATTCCTCCTCATGCAGTCACAACATCATCCATATACAACCATTCTCCACTCACCTCTGTCTTCCGTCCTCTACGAAAATAATATAACAAAGACACTATTACAATTAAACAAACATGATTTCACATAATACATCTGACTTCTGATCATACATATGACATTACACAAAAGAATCAAGTTCGAAGATTTTAACGGGATTGAATAGACGTAAGACCGGGTCACAGATCACCAAACAGTCATGAAATATAAGCTAATCCTAAGCCCCAATACTACTCACTCCGCGTTCACTTATAATAGGGCTCTACAAATCTAAGTCCTAGTAAATCTGGCTTGCTGCTATACCAAGGGAAAAGGGTACTAACCTCAAGGCTGGCATTTTGAATCTCACCCGTGTAGTAGGTCTAAGCAGGGTCTGGACAATCTTATAGACTCGTTGACCGGTGCGTGACGAGGCAATACGCTCGTAGCTCATTGGATACTACAAGGGGGGGCGGGATTTACCTAGCCTGACGAGCCTACATTGTTTAAGCGGGAAATACAAACGAAATATTTTTACGTCATGGCCTGTGACGTAGCAGAGACGCCTGCGCAATGGACACTTGAATAATCAACATATTACCAAAAAACAATCAATATCATTATAAACTAATACCATAGTTACATTAATAAATACATACAATACATAAAGAAAATACCTTACGGTGACATATTTGGACATAACCAAAGCAGCACAATACGAACACACGTAACATGACATTTCCTCGAAACTATAACAATTACATATTTGGCAAGTATACATCGCAGATGTAACAATATATACATATATATATATATATATATATACATATATATGTATATTACATATATACATATACATACATATATATATATACATACATATATAAATATTTATACATATATATACATATATATATACATATATATACATATATATACACATATATACATATATATACATATATATACATACATATATACATGTATATACATATATATACATATATATACACATATATATATACATATATATACATATATATATATATATGTATATATATATATATATATATATATGCATGTACGTAAGTACCTGCCAATGTGATATATAAGGACTTTATTAGGATAAACTCAAGTACAATGTGTATGTTCACTAGGATAAGGTAACAATATTCAACGAGTTCAAAGTACTTGTCACCGTTGATGACCCAGAAAAACTTTGAAACATTTTGAAATGTTAAATAAGGAAAAATATATAAGGGAACGTGCATGGTGACATGTGATATTATTGTTTTTGGTACAATAAAGGTGTAAAGAAATACTGCGGGCTTTTAAAGTTAATATAATGTACGAGTAAGGTACACTTCGTCTTTTCACTCTTCACCACAGTCACGGAAAATGCACTGATGCGTACAGAACGAGCTCACACAAAAATCTGGCGTGCTGCGTGACAAGCACCGATTCGATCCACAGAACAGTTGCTAACTTTTATTTATCTAATTATTTTAATTTTTCATTTGCATACAGAATTTTACATTTACACACTTTCAGTTACATGACAACTTCAAATTTGATAGTAATAAAGATCTATATCCCATTCACTCAACTTTCGCATTACAATTTATATGACAATTAATTAACAGGTACAACGACTTCTAGAACTCTGGAACTCACGCTAAAGCACGCACGCACGCACACACGTACACAGAAACTACGCATTAATCTAATTCTACATGTAGTTTAATTTCTAACCAATACATGCATACAATAAACGCTCGGCCACGTGAAAGGAGCTGGCCCCAGCGACTTACAATGTAACGTACAAAAGATATAAATGCAATTAGTACATGCTGGCATATGAACATTATATATATATACATGGAGAACATACATGGAACATTAATTTAATAAAGGAAGGTAGTGGAGAACATTTTTGGCAGCTATAGGGATTGAAGGTTCAAGAAGTATGACGGTTGCGAAGATTATATGGGTGGGAGACAGGGGATGTTGAAATGGGAGGGGAGGGAGGAAGGGGTTCTGTGGGAGTCGGAGTGTCATTGTCACAGTCTACACCTCGAGAGAAAAGCTTAAGGGTGTCCAGGTGCATGATGGATTCTGTGTCTGAATGCAAGTGTTTTAGTTTGACTTTGTTTGTAGGTTCTAGTGCGAGGACACGGAAAGGACCAAGGAATTTTGGTGAAAGCTTGGAAGATGGAGAATGGTTCTGGGCATATACAATGTCACCTATTGCAATGTTAGATTCTCTAGCATTTTTATTGTGAAGACGGGCCATCTCGTCTTTAGCGAGAGAAAGAGACTGAGTAATTCTCTTGAAGAGAGAGCTGAAATTTGAAAGTGAAACCTTTACAAAATCATCAAGGTTGTAAATGGGACCTATTTCTGAAGCAAGAAGGTCATATGGGAGTCGCTTGTCGGAACCAAAGATGACAAAGTGAGGCGACTCTGATATGGACCTATTGATGGCACTGTTAAGGCAAGACTGAATCATAGGGACATGGTGATCCCAGGAGAGATGGAGATCAGAAGCGAGGTGTCGGAGAACATTGAGAATCTTTCTGTTTTGCCGTTCAACAAGGCCATTTGAACTGGGGTGGTATGCAACAATATTACATTTTGTGATTTGAAAGGACTTGCAAATATTGGAAAGAATCTCATTGTTGAATTCCGTGCCATTGTCAGAGAGAAGAACTTTGGGAGTAGTGAAGGGGCAAATAACTTTGTCAATGAATGTCTTTGCAATTGTTGTCGCAGTCTTGTCTGGGATAGGTGCAAGTATGCAAAATCTTGAAAAATGATCCATACACACAAACAGGTACTGGTTTCCACTAGAAGTGAGTGGTAATTTAAGAAGGTCAATTGCAACCATATCAAAGGGTTTGCTAGGGATTGGGTATGTCAATATTGGAACTTTACTTTGAATATGACCTTTATGGCTAGCACATGAATGACAGGCGTCAATGTGGTTATGGATATCCTTTCTCATCGTAAGCCAAAAGTACTGAAGTCTGGCCTGTGTAACGCATTTGTCTTTTCCTGGATGTGCAGCAAGTGGAGAATCATGTAAAAGGAACAGAACTTCAGGTACTAAGTCAGAAGGAACTACGAGTTGTTGTACAAGTCTGTTTGGTTCATGCTTGTTGGAAAGTGTGGTTTCGTGATAAAGAACGTCATTGACAAGTCTGAAGTGTTCCAAGGAGGTAGGTAAGTCTGTAAGATCAGATGTATCTCCTGACTCGAGAGAGAATATCACACGTTTCCACATTGGGTCGGATCTTTGAGCTGCTTGTATACGCGCATGAGTAAGAGTGACTGGCTGAGGGAGGGTATTGATAGCAGCAACATTTCTAGAAAGTGCGTCAGCAACATGGTTTGCTGATCCGCGCACAAATGAGAAGGTGGGACTGAATTCTTGAATAGTCAAGAACCAGCGAGCAAGTTTCCCGGACAAGTTCTTGCCTCTGAAAAGTTGAAGGAGTGCCTGGTGGTCTGTATGGACTGTGACAGGATAGCCTAGAATGATTTCCTTAAAATGTCTAAGTGCATATATTACAGCAAGAGCTTCAATTTCTGTGACAGAATAGTTCCGTTCAGCTTTGTTAAGGAGTCTGCTGGTAAAGGCAATAGGGCGAAGGTGTGTGTCTTGTTCCTGCATGAGGACAGCACCAAGACCTTGGAATGAGGCATCGGTGTAGAGAATAAAGGGTAAGTCATAGTTAGGAAAGGCTAAGACAGGAGCAGTGGTACTTGCTGCAAACAGTGGAAGATTTTAGTAAGGGTACACAGAATTCTATTGGAGTTATAAGGAATTATGAAAGTATTCAACATTAATATATACATACACAAAATAATACAAGTAATAATGGTAATGACAAAGAAAACAAAAAGTAACACTATTGTTTGTATGGCAATGCTAAGTTATAACACAACACTGATTTTACGAGTATAAATAACTGCTTTAGAAACTTAAGTTCAAGAATGGCACTTATGGAGGAGGGGCTCAGTAAACCGACTGGAATCGTCGTGTAACGGAGACGACGTCGGGTGGGTGATGTGGAGGGTAGAGCGCTCAGCAAAGACGGCGGAGGTGGTTGGTGTCGCAGTGGAGGCGAGTCCGTTGGGTCTCGCTGTGAGGAACGGAGAGCGGATGGAGGTGGAGTGGTGCCTTGCGCGGACGGTGACGTCACGCATGGAGCTAGGCCGTGAGCTGGGGCTGGTGACCTCGTTTGGGCAAAGCACAGTACAGCACGTTCGTGGAAGTGGTTGAAGCTGGAGCGGAGACTTCCAAACGGTCGTGGTTTCCGGATTCCACTTTGGAAGTGGAGAAGTGGAGCAGAGACTGGAACTGCGTAATCCACTTGAGGAAGAAGATGATGCTGGAAGTACGCGTTTGCGGGAATTTGGAGTCACGCGTATGCTGTAAGGTAGTTGGTGAGCTGACTCGTAGAATGATTGACAGCTGGGTAGGGGGGTGCGAGCTGAAGGGTGACGGTGAGAGTGAAAGACGGGAAATGCGAACGATGGCTTGGGTAGCGACGAACGTGGTTGGAGGTAGCGTGGTGAGGTGACCTTATAGCACTGGCGCTTGTGTATGGTGGAATGCCGCTTGCAGGGCAGAGAATTGCTTGAAAATGCAATATGGGATCACACAAGGAGCGCAGACTGGAAAAGGGTCACACAGATCTTCACTCTGTTGTAAACAATGCAGAGAGAGACTTGTACACTGCCGATGCACTAATGGCGTAGACGCTGTGGTTAGGCCGGTCGGGGGAGCACTTAACTTTCGACACCGCGCCACCATTTATTGTTTTTGGTACAATAAAGGTGTAAAGAAATACTGCGGGCTTTTAAAGTTAATATAATGTACGAGTAAGGTACACTTCGTCTTTTCACTCTTCACCACAGTCACGGAAAATGCACTGATGCGTACAGAACGAGCTCACACAAAAATCTGGCGTGCTGCGTGACAAGCACCGATTCGATCCACAGAACAGTTGCTAACTTTTATTTATCTAATTATTTTTCATTTGCATACAGAATTTTACATTTACACACTTTCAGTTACATGACAACTTCAAATATGATAGTAATAAAGATCTATATCCCATTCACTCAACTTTCGCATTACAATTTATATGACAATTAATTAACAGGTACAACGACTTCTAGAACTCTGGAACTCACGCTAAAGCACGCACGCACGCACACACGTACACAGAAACTACGCATTAATCTAATTCTACATGTAGTTTAATTTCTAACCAATACATGCATACAATAATATGACGTCGCGTGAAACACTGGACAATTTAGAGGTGAGTCATGGTGATAGATTGGCTAGGGACCTGGACCAATGCAGGACCCTAAAACGGCAGACAAATATTATCTTGAGGAGGAAGAATAAGGAGAAATATGTTATGGAAATTGATGAGAATTTCCAGATCCAGACCATGGGGGAAGTCGTGACAGGCAAGATGAGTGAATATCTTCCTGATGAAATAATTTGAACAATTACATGTGCTCAAATTTCTGTGAGGTCAGCTTCACTTAACTGGTGTTCAGGTGACGGTTGTTCACCCATAGATAAATGAAGCTCCCCTTCTATGAATGAAGTTAGATGTGCAGTAAGTCGATAAGTTCTTCTGAGAGTTGTTTGGAGTAGAAACAGTGGCTACGAGGAGTTTTGCTCTGAGAAATCATGGAAAATATTTTCAGCACGAATGAAGCAACTCCCCCATCCCAATCCGGCTTTTGTCTTCCAGTGATGGTAAGGAGAGACCTCTGGCGAGAAATAGGTACACAATACCATCCTATTGATGCTAAGTATGACCCATTATTATTTTGTTTTAGTTAGTGTGGCTTAATAAGAAGCGTATTGGCCTGGTTGTGGTTTCGAAATCCGTACTTTTCTCCTATTCCGAGTAGTGACGTTACTTGACACAGCAGTCCCCAAAGTGCGTAGGACAAAGGTGATGGCTGCGGCCGTGGCTACGTTCCTCCCGGCGTAGCCTTCTCACTGTTTCTTTGTTAGTTAACGTCAGATGAACTTATAAAGCTCAAAGAGACCCCTGTTTGTAATGGTTTAGTGCAATGCCTCTATGGGTGGAATTCAAACTGTAGTTTCCATCAGAAGATATGAATTTATTCTCCAACTACCTCTAAATCACAAAAATATATATAATTTTCTATTTTGTGTGCACGCGGTGACTTCTGCCTGGAAGTCCGACCACATAGGGTATAGCTGAGTGTCTCTAAGCTTTTCTTTTTCACAGACCTCAACATGACCTTAGATGCAGGACACAATGAATATGTCAAAATATGAACACAGAAGTAATCTTGAAAAATCTAGAAAGATTTAAGTGATGAAAAAGTAAATGTAAAGAAAAATCACTTAGATCAGCCTCATAAGGTCATTAACATTAACTAATTATAAACCTAGATACTGAAAATATACTAAACTTTAAACAATCCAAGGAAATTAGTTTACAACTCATAGTAGTAGAATTAAAAATTGGCAGCGTATTATGAGAAAAGTAACCTGTTTCACACTTTTTACACGAGATTTTTGTAATACTATTTAACCTATATAACGTAAAATAATTTCTTTTCAGTTGATGAACAGGCTCGACACTTCGAAACAAAATAGAATCATCTGGCGTTACCAAGTACAAAATGTGCATAGTTAAACGACCGCAATGTCTTATATATATATACATACATATATATATATATATATATATATATATATATATATATATATATACACACAGTGGTACCTCTACTTACGAAAGTCTCTACATACGAATTTTTCAGGTTACGAAACACTTCTTCGGAAAAATATTGCCACTTGTTACGAAAGAAATTTCAGGATACGAAAGGTGAAAAATTCAAAATACGCGCTGCTACTCACAACTCCTAGAGTCCACCGAACGTAAACATACTTGTAGCATCCTGTATCTTGGTTTGAAAGTGGCGCGTCCGACCTGCTCTGCCATTGGCTATTGCCCAGCATCTTCCTGGCATCCCATTGGCTAGGAGGGACCTCTGTGTGTATGCGCGTATACCCAAAATCCTCTTCGTTTTCCCGTCGGCCCACGAGGATCACCGAAGCCTCAGTCTCACACTAGCGAAATTCAGTAAAACACGAAGTGTTCGGACAGTTTTTCGTCAGCTTTTGTTAGTGTTTATTGCAACTTTACGTGTGTGTATTAACTTTTATTCACTATGGGCCCCAAGAAAGTGATGGAGAAAAGTGGTGAGAAGAAGAAGAGAGTTGTTTTGTCCATATAAACAACGCAAGAGATATTAGAAAAGTACGAAAAAGGGATGCGTTTGGTTGATCTCGCCAAAGAATATGGCCGCAATCCATCTACGATCGGCACGATATTAAAACAAAAGGAAGCCCTAAAAGCTACGACTCCTTCCAAAGGAGGTCGGCAGTGAACAATGAGATGGAGAGGTTGTTACTCGTGTGGATAAAGGAGAAAGAGATAGCTGGAGACACAGTGACCGAGACCATAATTTACGAAAAGGCGACCGCCATCTTTAATGACCTCGTAAAGATGGATGCAGGCGAGGTAACTTCGGCGCAAGAACCACACCAGGAGTTTAAGGCATCGCGTGGGTGGTTCGAGAAGTTGAAAAGGAGGACTGGAATTCACTCTGTTGTTCGGCATGGCGAGGCATCTAGCGCCGACCAGAAAGCGGCCGACGAATTTGTGCGAAAATTTGAACAATTGGTGATCGCTGAAGGCTACGTTGCACAGCAAGTTTTTAATTGTGACGAGACTGGCCTATTTTTTTTTTTGTTTTAAAGATGCCTCGCCGTACCTTCATCACAGTAGAAGAGAAAAAAATGCAAGGCCACAAGCCCATGAAGGACCGCCTTACACTTGCCCTTTGTGCCAATGCCAGTGGGGATTGTAAAATCAAGCCCCTGCTGGTGTACCACTCCGAAAATCCCAGAGCATTTAAGGCCCACAAAATATTAAAAGAAAAACTTCAGATCCTATGGAGGGCCAATGCCAAGGCCTGGGTTACCAGACAATTTTTTGTTGAGTGGGTCAATTTGGTTTTTGGCCCTGCTGTTAAGAGGTACCTAGAGGAGAACAATCTCCCCATCAAGTGCCTCCTCATTCTCGATAATGCACCTGCCCACCCGCCAGGCCTCGAAGATGATATCCTGGAGGAATTCTCATTTATTAAGGTGCTGTACCTCCCACCTAACACCACCTCTATCCTCCAGCCCATGGACCAACAAGTCATTTCGAACTTCAAGAAACTCTACACGAAACACTTGTTCAAGAGGTGTTTCGACATCACTGAAAACACCCAGCTTACCCTTCGTGAGCTTTGGAAGCAGCACTTCGATATTGTTGTTTGCCTCAAGATAATAGTCATGGCTTGTTAGGAGGTGACCAGGCGTACCCTTAATGCGGCTGGAGAAAGCTGTGGCCCGATGCTGTTGCCCCACGATATTTTGAGGGGTTCGAGGTGGAGTTGAAGGGTAAAGTTGAGCCTGAAGTTGACGAAATTGTTTCGCTGGGAAAGTGCATGGGGCTTGAAGTGAATGACGAGGACATCGACGAGTTGATTCAGGAGCACCACGAGGAGCTTTCGACAGAGGAGCTGAGGGAGTTGGAGGCGATGCAACACACGGCAGTGCAGGAGGAGTTCAGTAAAGACGAAGAGAAGGCAGCAATTATTCCGACAGCCCGAATAAAAGACATTTTAGGAAAATTCTATGAAGTTTCGGAATTTGTTGAAAAGAATCACCTAGAAAAAAAATTCACTAGTCGGGCTATCGCTCACTATGATGATGTTTGCCTTGCACATTTTCGAAAGATTGTTAAAAGCCAACAGAAGCAAAACGACCTTGGATCGGTTCTTTACAAAACGTCAGTCAAAAACCACTGCTGAGAGTGAACCTGAACCGAAGATGGCGAAAGGTGACAACGATAGCAGTTAAAAAAAAAGAGAAAAATCAAATGAAAAAAATATATATATATTCTTTACATTATGTACAACTCTCATTTTTATGTTTATTGTGCAGTAATTTAATTCTAACATGTATTTGTTACAGGTTTTGATGCATTTTTGTAATAAAAAAAATGATGCCCGATTTTTAAGGGTCTTGGAACCGCATAGGGCCTTTATAGGGTAAAAAGCGTTTCTACTTACGAAATTTTTACGTTACGAAACGATTTCTAGAACGAATTAATTTCGTAAGTAGAGGTACCACTGTGTATATATATATATATATATATATATATATATATATACATATATATGTATATATATATATTACATTACGATATATATATATATATATACGTATATGTATATAGTCATGATATTACCCCTAGCCAGGTGACACGATACCCCATCCGGATACCAAGTACCCATTCACCTGAATTACACCCTTTCTACTACCACTGCCATCCTACTTCGAAGAAACAAGCAGGATTGAACAACGGCCAGGTCTATTAGCCCTCAACAATCTACTACCAGACAATCCCCGACAACTTGTTATGACTCAGGCTGGAAAGATACTTGTTAACCACAAGGGCATACCGAGTGCCGAAACCACAACAGCGTTAGAATGAGGATATAAAAACGCATCAGACTATTGGTATGCCGAAAGACAGTACAGTGTTAACATAAATTAACAAAACAATATCAATAATATTAACCCTAACACAAAATAAGAATAAATGGGGAATGAGATATGGGGAATGAGATATGTAGAACATATAGAACGGGTAAGACTGAAACCTGGCACGTCGAGTCGTCGGTTGTTCAAGCAATGATTATTTCAATCCAGAGGGGCGAAGCTTCCAGCTAGCTAGAGGCGAGTCTGTCGAGTTTTTTTTGTTTTTGTTTTTTATCTTTAAGCCTATCGACCTACAATGAGGTCATTAAGCCTGGTGTGAACCTGCGATCCTTTTTAATCTACCATTATAATTTCCACAATAGTCCTGTAGTGCGCAAATATAATACTACTTTCTCAATAAGTAAACGGTCACCGGTCAAAAGATTTGTAGTGCTTAGCTGATTTTTTTTTTTTTTTTTTTAAGTTTACAGTGTTGTATAAGCGCTTGGCGCTGTGTGTTGTATCTTGAGCAGTGTACGAGTATATGTCTTATGGATAGTATAGTGTTGCAGGTGTTGCATTGGGGAGGAAATACGAGTTTATGTATAGGTTTAGGTGGGTGAGGTGGGTCGAGTTCATCCTCAGTCTTGCTATGGCGATTTCCTCCCGTCTATTGTTTCTGTATGATGTCGACAAGTCTGTTATGTGTTCTTTTGTTTGTGCGAGATATGAAGGTTGTCCCACTGGAGTTGCCAGTGGGCGTGTAATTGTTTCCTTAGTATAGAATTGAAGGTTCCTATGTCCAGGGGTATGTCTGTAATAGAGTCTTTTTCTAAGGCAGATTTGGCTAAGGTGTCCGTTTTCTCATTCCCGAAGATCCCAATGTGGCTGGGAACCCAAGAGAGAGTAATGGACTTGTTGTTCGTCGACAATGTGCTAGTGATTTTGCCCAGGAGAAAGTTCTCCATATGGTTACCTGTCGTAATTGCTTGCAGTGCACTCAAAGAGTCTGTGAATATGACGAGGTTACTATGTGTGTCAGATTGAGTATTTTCTATGGCTTTGTATATGCCGAAGAGTTCGGCGATATATATGCTCGTATGGTCCGGCAATCTGAACATCATCCGGGTTTTGATGCTGTATAACCCTGTCTCAGTTTTGTGGCCGCACTTGTAGCCATCCGTGTACAGTGCCTTGTGGTCATTGTACTTGTTGATAGTTTCTAGGGTCTTCTGTTTTAGTTCTTCCATGGAAGACGATTTTTTTCTGAGGTCTTGGTTGATGTTGACCTTCAGGACGATGTTTTTCCACTGTGGTAAGTACGTAGTTTTCATCTTTTCTATTGACCACAATGGCACTGAATACTGCTCGCACAAGGATCGGATCCTGATGGAAATGGGATTTAGGCTGGAGTTGGTGAAGTTTTCGTGTTGGTTTACCGTTTGCTTGCAGGGATGTCGTTGGTTGCGAAGCACTTTGGCGGCGTATCGGAGTGTGAGGTGCTAGCGCCTGTAGTGGACGGGGGGAACATTTGCTTCAACTTCCAGCCTCTCGAATCTTGTGCAGCTTAATGTTCCAAGTGCTATTATTAGGCCTTTGTTTTGGATGATGTTCAGGGGTTGTAACGTGGTTGGTGTTGCCGAATCATAAATCTGACACCCATAGTCTAATTTAGATCTAATTAGGGACTTATAAATCATTAGCAGGGATTTCCTATCTGCTCTCCAATTTGTACTCGTTAGTTTACGTAGCAAATTAATTCTCTTGTTGCACGCATCAACTAGATATTTTACATGGGCCTTCCAGTTTAGCCTGGAGTCCAGTTTCAGGCCAAGGAAAAAGGTTGAGTTTTGTACTGGAATGGGATTACCATGCAATTGCAGATTTATTTCTGCCTGGGCTCTGCGTGAAAATACAATTACTGTTGACTTTAATTCCGAAAACTTAAATCTCCATTTGTCAGACCAGTCCTGGAGTGAGTCCAGGGCCAGTTGTACGCGAGAGCCGGAAAACTTGGCGTTCGGTGAGGAATGCCAGATTCCGATGTCGTCAGCGTATAATGAGTATTTAAGGCTCCGAGGTGGAGCGAGTAGAATATCGTTTATAAGTAACATAAATAATGTGGGACCTAACACACTTCCCTGTGGTGCGCCATTTTCTTGTGTGCGTACTGTTGAACAGCAATTTTGATTTTTGACTGAAAATGTACGTTCGTAAAAAAAAAAAAAAAAAAAATGAATGAAAATATGGAGATTCCCTCTAAGGCCAAGTGCATAGAGTTTTTCGAGGATACCACGTCGCCTTGCCATGTTGTAGGCTCTTTCTAAATCTAAGAAGCAAGCAACAAGGTAGTCTTTCCTCTCGAAACTTGAGAGGGTATCGTGTTCTAAGTCGACCAAATGGTTAAGACTACTTCTATTTTTCCCGAAACCACATTGGGCAGGAACTATTAAATTTTGAGACTCTAAAATGAATTTTAATCTGTTATTGGCCATACGTTCTAATACTTTGCATAAGCAGTTGGTAAGCGCTATAGGGCGATAAGAGGAAGGACTCTTTGGGTCCTTCCCCTTTTTGAGAATAGGTATGACGTGGGCATGTCTCCATGTTTTTGGGAATTCTTGATTAATCCAAATTGCGTTGTATATTTCTAGTATTTTTTTCAGTGAAATTGAATTTAAATGTTGCAACATCTCATACCTAATCCCATCTGGGCCAGCAGAGGTTCCTCTGCACGAGCTTAAGCTTGTTCAAGCTCGTGTAGTTGGAAGGGGGTGTTATAGTCGTGGTGTGTCTGTATATGGAAGATCAGTGGTTCTGCTTCCCGTCTTTGTTTGTGTTGTAAGAAGGTTGGCGAATAGTTATTCGTGTTTCTTGTTTGCGTAAATGTGTCTGCTATTGTGTTTGCGATCTCCATGGGAGCATCTACAAACGTGTTCCCAATGGTCAGGGTCTTGATGTTTGAGGTATATTTGCCGTCGATTTTTCGGACGGCTGACCAGATTTATGTTAGAGGAGTGTTTATGTTCATTGTCGAGATGTAATCATGCCAAGACTTTAGTTTGACCTCTTTGGTGGTTTTACGGGCCTCTGCTTGCGCCTTTTTAAAAGTGATAAGGTTTGGTGCAATTGGGTTATTTTTTAGAATACGGTAAGCCCTATTCCGCTTGCAAAATGCTTTTCTACAGTCTGATGTCCACCAAAGAACTCTATGCTTGTGAAATACCGAGGTTTTTGGTATATGCTTAAGAGCTGAATTCAAAATAGAGTTTAATAAATTTGATATTTTGTAATCCATATTATCCCCTGTGATATTGACGTTTGTTGTTGTGCGATACATTTCCCAGTTGGCTTTTGTGATGTTAAATTTGGGACAGGGAGGGGGTGGGCTGTCTCCGTAGGCTGGAGTAGCCGTAGCGTGGTCACCCCCTATTTTTAGGATTACTGGGAAATGATCGCTAAGCATGGTGTCGTCATGCGTGGTCCATTGGATAATGCCAGACAATACAGGAGATGATATGGATAAATCAATACATGTGAAGGAACCCCTAGTATTGTCTACACGAGTGGGACTGCCAGTATTTAGGAGGATCAGGTTGTTGGTATTTAGCACCTCTTCCATCTGCTCCCCTCGATGAGATGTTTTGTTGCTACACCACATGTGATGGTGGGAGTTGGAATCTCCCACTATGAGTTTGTGGTGGGGTAGTTCTCTTATCAATTTGTTTACCTCCTCTAGTGGGAATTGAGGGTCGGGAGGTAGGTAAATGGAGCAGATGGTGACGAGTTTGGTTTGCAGTTTTGTTTTGATTGCGACTGCCTCCAAGTTAGTGGATAGTGGTAATTCCACTTGGGGAAGGCAGTCGCTGACTACAACTGCGACCCCCCCCCCTCCAGGCGCTAACCTGTCCTTCCTATATATGGTAAAGTTTTTGGGTATTAACTCAACACTGGGCTTGAGGAGTGTTTCCTGTAGACATATTACTGAGTGGTTGTTTAAGGAGTTAAAAATTACAAGGTCATTTAATTTCCTTCTAACACATCGGCAATTCCACTGGATTATTTTCATTTTTATTTTTGTTTATTTATTTATTATTATTATTATTAATATTATTGTTATTATTATTTTTATTTTTATCTGCTTCGGTTTCTTTCTTGGCCTTAGTGGGAGAGGTGTGTTTAGCCCCGGATTTTCGTTCTGGGGTAGAAATGGGACTTAAAAGTCGCTTATTAGAAATGGAGGTCTCCATGTGAACATCCTCTTCCGTACATACAAGCACACGCTTGGGAAGCTCTGGGATGGCCGGGGAAGGAAGGTGCGAGTGAGTTTGCTAGGTAGTTGGGCGTTGATCTTTGTCCTTGTTGGAGTGTTTGTTCTCTGTTTATGTTTCAATGGTTCTATAAGTTTTCTTTACTGCCGAAGCATAGAAAGTTGCTCCGGAGGTACTAGTTGGGGTAACTAGTCTTTCCATCACACACTTCCTTGCTTCGTGAAAGGATATGCCACAATTTTTTTTTTTTTTTTTTTTTTTTTTTTCTTTAAGTGGGACAGTCTCGGGAGGTGGATGCATGGTTGTTATTGGAGGGACAGTTAACGCATTGAAACACATTAGCAGAGCAAGCATCCGTAGGATGTTCGCCTGCACACTTACCGCATATGACTGATTGTTTGCTGCAGAATTTGGCAAGGTGACCATATTTGAAACATTTGTTGCAGCCTAAAGGGTTAGGGACATATGGTCGTGTTGGGACATGAATGTATCCAATTTTGACGTGGTCAGGGAGGGTTGTTGAATTGAATGTCAGAATTACGAGGGGCGTGTTCACTCGCATGTTCCTTTCTCGGTCCAGTTGCGTTATGAATTTAGCCTTGGGATTTCATCTCATCGAGGATTTCACATTCTTCCGTGGTCATCAAATATCTGCAGTGAATTGCTCCTCTGTAGGAGTTGAGTGACCTAGGAAAGGATGCAACAACATCGAAGGAATGAAACTTCTTGGCCTTGAGCAGGTCACGTGTAGCTTTCCCAGAGTTGGTGGTAATTTGGAGGTCTCCTCTTCTTAGTTTTTTAACTTGATTAATATCATCGGTAAATTGAGATAGAAATTTTTTAAGCATGAATGGGTTGAGGTCAGCTAAGCGGGTCTGGTCAGAATGGAGAAACACGTGTCTAGCCTTGTCCGGGTCGATATTGGGGTCGTCAGGGGAGGTCTTCCTAGTCTGCAGGGATGGAGTTGAGGACTCCATCCTGCGCGTCGGGGTGGGGAGACGAGTCCCCTGTTACACGAAAATAAAATGTGCTCAGCAGAGTCAAAGAAAATAATATAAAGGGGTCACACAGTTTCCTTTGGCGACTGGTAACAGCCTCGTGGTAGGACACACTGTGTGCCCAGTGGTTACGGTGTCTACACTACTCTATACTAAGATAGAATTTTTCTAGATTTCGCCGGGCCGGACGACGAAGAAGTCTCATGAGCCAACAAGGGCTCGTGCGGATCCAGGAGAGCTACGAATATATGAAAATGATGAATAGCAAAAAGTGCTGGGAAATTCCCAGAAGTGGGTGGCAGTGTAACTGCCAAGGCAAAGGTATCCAACGTATGGTTGGATTACGAATACGAGTCAACTCTAGAGAGTAGCTCTAGCGAGATTGACTGTGCTCGTGTAAGTATCGCCTGTCTGCTGCCAAGGGCTGCCGACGTCTGATGTGTCGAGTCTTTTTTTTTTTTTATCTTTAATGCTATCGACCTATAATGAGGTCATTAAGCCTGGTGTGAACCTGCGATCCTTTTTAATCTACCAATATAATTTCCACAATAGTCCTGTAGTGCGCAAATAAAATAAGTAAACGGTCATCGGTCAAAAGATTTGTAGTGCTTAGCTGATTTTTTTTTTTAAGTTTACAGTGTTGTATAAGCGCTTGGCGCTGTGTGTTGTATCTTGAGCAGTGTACGAGTATGTGTCTTATGGATAGTATAGTGTTGCAGGTGTTGCATTGGGGAGGAAATACGAGTTTATGTATAGGTTTAGGTGGGTGAGGTGGGTCGAGTTCATCCTCAGTCTTGCTATGGCGATTTCCTCCCGTCTGTTGTTTCTGTATGATGTCGACAAGTCTGTTATGTGTTCTTTTGTTTGTGCGAGATGTGAAGGTTGTCCCACTGGAGTTGCCAGTGGGCGTGTAATTGTTTCCTTAGTATAGAATTGAAGGTTCCTATGTCCAGGGGTATGTCTGTAATAGAGTCTTTTTCTAAGGCAGATTTGGCTAAGGTGTCCGTTTTCTCATTCCCGAAGATCCCAATGTGGCTGGGAACCCAAGAGAGAGTAATATACTTGTTAGTTATCGCCAAAGTGCTAATGATTTTGCCCAAGAGAAAGTTCTCCATATGGTTACCTGTCGTAATTGATTGGGGTGCGCTTAGCGAGTCTGTGAATATGACGAGGTTACTATGTGTGTCAGATTGAGCATTTTCTATGGCTTTGTATATGCCGAAGAGTTCGGCGATATATATGCTCGTATGGTCCGGCAATCTGAACATCATCTGGGTTTTGGTGCTGTATAACCCTGTCCCAGTTTTGTGGCCGCACTTGGAGCCATCAGTGTACAGTACCCTGTGGTCATTATACTTGTTGATGGTCTCCAGGGTCTTCTGTCTAAGATCTTCTGTGGAATACAATTTTTTCCTGAGGTCTTGGTTGATGTTGACCTTCAGGGCGATATTTTTCCACTGTGGTAAGTATGTGGTTTCCATCTTTTCTATTGACCACAGTGGCACTGAATACTGCTCGCACAAGGATCGGATCCTGATGGAAATGGGATTTAGGCTGGAGTTGGTGATGTGCTCGTGCTGATTCATCGTTTGCTTGCAGGGATGTCAAGGGTTACGGAGCACTTTGGCGACGTATCGGAGTGCAAGGAGTTCGCGCCCGTAGTGGAGGGGGAGTACATTTGCTTCAACTTCCAGCCTCTCGAATCTTGTGCAGCTTAATGCTCCAAGTGCTATTCTTAGGCCTTTGTTTAGGATGATGTTCAGGGGTTGTAACGTGGTTGGTGTTGCCGAACCATAAATCTGACACCCATAGTCTAATTTAGATCTAATTGGGGACTTATAAATCATTAGCAGGGATTTCCTATCTGCTCCCCAATTTGTGCCCGTTAGTTTACGTAGCAAATCAATTCTCTTGTTGCACGCATCAACTAGATAATTTACATGGGCCTTCCAGTTTAGCCTGGAGTCCAGTTTCAGGCCAAGGAAAAAGGTTGAGTTTTGTACTGGAATGGGATTACCATGCAATTGCAGATTTATTTCTGCCTGGGCTCTGCGTGAAAATACAATTACTGTTGACTTTAATTCCGAAAACTTAAATCTCCATTTGTCAGACCAGTCCTGGAGCGAGTCCAGGGCCGGTTGTACGCGAGAGCCGGAAAACTTGGCGTTCGATGAGGAATGCCAGATTTCGACGTCGTCAGCGTATAATGAGTATTTAAGGTTCCGAGGTGGAGCGGGTAGAATATCGTTTATGAGTAGCATAAATAGTGTGGGACTTAATACACTTCCCTGTGGTACGCCATTTTCTTGTGTTCGTACTGTTGAATAGCAATTTTGATTTTTAACTGAAAATGTACGTTCTTTTAAAAATATTTGAATGAAAATATGGAGATTCCCTCTAAGGCCAAGTGCATAGAGTTTTTCGAGGATACCACGTCGCCATGCCATGTCGTAGGCTCTTTCTAAATCTAAAAAGCAAGCAACAAGGTAGTCTTTCCTGTCGAAAGAGGAGAGGATATCTTGTTCTAAATTGACCAAATGATCAAGACTACTTCTATTTTTCCCGAAACCACATTGGGCAGGAACTATTAAATTTTGAGACTCTAAAATGAATTTTAATCTGTTATTGGCCATACGTTCTAATACTTTGCATAAGCAGTTGGTAAGCGCTATAGGGAGATAAGAGGAAGGACTCTTTGGGTCCTTTCCCTTTTTGAGAATAGGTATGATGTGGGCATGTCTCCATGTTTTTGGGAATTCTTGATTAATCCAAATTGCGTTGTATATTTCTAGTATTTTTTCAGTGAAATTGAATTTAAATGTTGCAACATCTCATACCTAATCCCATCTGGGCCAGCAGAGGTTCCTCTGCACGAGCTTAAGCTTGTTCAAGCTCGTGTAGTTGGAAGGGGGTGTTATAGTCGTGGTATGTCTGTGTATGGAAGATCAGTGGTTCTGCTTCCCGTCTTTGTTTGTGTTGTAAGAAGGTTGGCGAATAGTTATTTGTGTTTCTTGTTTGCATAAATGTGTCTGCTATTGTGTTTGCGATCTCCATGGGAGCATCTACAAACGTGTTTCCAATTGTTAGGGTCTTGATGTTTAGGATATGTTTGCTGTCGATTTTTCGGACGGCTGACCAGATTTGTGTTAGAGGAGTGTTTATGTTTATTGTCGAGATGTAATGTGTCGAGTCTTGGGAATGCCTAGCTTATATAGGGGAACTAAGCTGACGTCTTGGCCAGTGATTGGTTGAGGTTAATTATTCAGGCCGAACTGCCGAACTACCGCTTGGCTGCGGAGCTACCTAAGTAGGGGTTGGGGAGAAGACTG
>NC_134814.1:31609886-31612386 GCF_046742065.1 Oratosquilla oratoria | reverse complement strand
TAATTTTTTCCTACGATTGAAGTCAAGCTTATAGACCTATAGTTATTTATTATCTTTTTTTATGGTAGTAACGTTAGCTAGCTTGCATTCTCTTGGGACATCTCCGGATGTAATGTATTTCTTGAAAATAATTTCTAATGGAACAACAATCTCATTTTTTATTTCCTTTAAGATTCTTCGATGGTAACCGTCAGGTCCTTGTGTTTTACTAACTTTGAATTTCTCTATACACCTTTCATTTTTTTCTTTTGTTACATTTACCGTAGTAAGTTCACCCCAGACTTTTCACAGGTTTCAGATTAGAAGTGACTTTGAGGCGTTTTGTTTACGAATACTGAGATAAATAGTTGTTTGAAATATCACACATTCCTTCATTTGAATATTCAAGTTGACCGTCAGCAGATAATACTGGGCCAATGGGATTTCTAATAACCTTTTTATCTCTAATGTAACTAAGGAATTCTTTAGGATTTTCCTTGGGTTTATCAACGATATTCATTTCGTATTATCCTTTTTGCTTTTTTATTGCCTTTTTAAATCTCTTTGTATTATTACATAACTATGATAGTCATTAGGTGCACCCGAGCACTTGATTTCTGATAAGACTGTCTCTTTTTAGCAATACTTTTTTCAATTTCTTTGTCAAGCTATTTTGTCCGAGCCTGATTTGGGGAGTGTCTGTTCTTAAACCGGATGTAGGTATGAATCATCTTAGTAACCATATTTTGAAACATTTCCCACATCTGATCTACAGGTCTCTCGCTTAATTTTGCCTCCCATTCTGTAAGCAGAAGCTCCTGATGTAGTCGTATGAACTGAAATTTATTAAAATCGGGTATTTTAGAAGCACAAGTATTTATTCTATTTTCTTTAGCAGTTTCAATCTAAGCTGTGATCGCCACTTGCAATAGTTTCACCAAATTCTATTTCGGTTATCATGCTTTAGCGGCTAAGGATCAATAGATCGAGTACGTTTCCCTGTCTTATGGGCTCTTTTAAATGCTGAAGTAAGTAATTGTCATCGAGAAAATCTATCAAGCGACTATCTATATGGCCATGTTCAAGGATCATCCAATCAATGTCAGTAAAATTGAAATCACCCATTATCAATTAGTCCCGGTTGCAGAAATTAGACAGTTCTTGAAATAACAGTTTGTCGTCTGTTAATGATAATGTCTTTGGCCTAAATATTACACCTACATTTATTTTTGTCCAATTTTTGAGGTTAATTCTACCACAAACTATCATATGCATCCTGTTTCACTCTCTCTAAAATATTGCTTTTGGCGTACAACAGAAGACCCCAACCATTCTTGTGGTTTCTTTCCTGATGAAAATGTTTAAATCACACAATATTAAATTCAGCTTCAAACTCTTTACCATTTAATCATGTCTCGGTTATTCCTATCATATCGAAATTTTCACTTTTGACATACGCCTGTATTTTTTGGACTTTGTTCTTCATACTACGAACATCAAAGTACATGTTTTTAAGAAATTCGTGATAATTTCTTTTTGACACGTTTTGAGTGCCTCGGCTATCGGGGGCGTGCTTCAGCAGGAGGGCGAAGGAGGTGCGAGACGTCCACTCTCGTACTTCAGTCGCACGCTGAACACGCATGAGAGACGGTACAGCACCGTGGAGAGAGAAGCGTTAGCGGCAGTGTACGGTCTTACGGTTAACCGCCCACTAATCATGGGCTATCCTGTTCGGTTGATGAGTGATCACAGGCCATTGGTCTGGCTCTTCACTGTTAAGGGCACAAACACTCGGATCCTCCGGTGGCAGATGGCCATCGCCGACTTTGACATCCAGGTCGAGTACATACCTGGGAGACTCAACATTGTTGCGGACGCACTCTCTCGGATACGGGGGGCTGACCACCCTATAGATGACTTCATAGTTTCGGCCGTAACCACGGATGGCCGAGGGAACTCGTGCACAACTACTGAGGAGGATACCATCACCTGGAACCAGGTTGAGATCCGAAAGGATCAGGATACACACCCTGATTGGGGTCGAGTAAAACAATACCTCAAAGGAGTGACGTCAGAAGTGCCAAAGATCCCGCGCCTAAGAGTGCCAATCGGGGAGTTCCGACTCCTCCCCGACGGACTCCTATATCATGCGCGTAGGAATGCATACCAGTTGGAAGAGCTTCGCCTGGTATGCCCTGATGGAGCAAAGGCGGCAGCGTTACGCATCGCCCATTCCCTTCCGATGGCCGGCCATGGCGGAATCCAAGTTACTCTGGAACGCCTACAGAAGTTTGCATTCTGGCCTAAGATGTCGGAGGATGTGAAGGATTTTATCAAAAAATGCAAAATCTGCATTACTTGCAAACCTTCCTATGACCTCCCAGCTCCACTTAGACAGTTTCCTGACGTGAAAGCTCCATTTGAGAGAGTGCACGTTGACCTCATTGGTCCACTAACCACCACGCTAACTGGTGCGAAGTACATCCTGACCGTAGTCGATGTACTAACCCGCTTCCTGGTC
>NC_134814.1:31599886-31604886 GCF_046742065.1 Oratosquilla oratoria | reverse complement strand
CGATGTGGCAGTATTTCACTGACCACGCCTCGTCTGTCCCACAGCTTCGTGAACTGGTCTTGCACAAACACAAGCATTAATGGGGGCAGCGATCTGGGTGTGCCTTGTTTCTCAACCCATGCTTCCTGTTGCCTTACTGCCTCACGCTCCCTTGTCCGGAGGGCGTGTCGCCAGTGGATGTCTACTTTGTAGTGTTGCCTGTGGACTGGAACACCGTCCCGCAGCTGCCTGTCCATGGCCAGCTGCGGTGGTGACTTGCTCACCCCGCGTAGAGGTGTGTTTAAATACTGCAGTAACGCCATCGCTGCTCTGTCGGTGTCAAGGCTCCCTCCAACGCCTGTGTTGTCGCGAAGTAGCCTCTTGGCAGACTTGACTGCCACCTCTCCACGCCCGTTCGACTGTGGGAAGTGGGCAGAGGCGACTCTTCCCTTCACTCCCCATTTCCCAAAGAAGTTGCGCATCTCCTCGCTGGTTAGGTTGGTTCCACCGTCTGTCGAGATTGACTCTGGTGCGCCCCACCGATGGAAGTACTGTCGAAGTATTGACGAGAGCTTGCTTGATGTAGCTCCGCTGGTCAAGTGCGCTATTTCCAGCCAGCCCGTAAGCCTGTCTGCGTACGCTAAATATACTCGTCCGTCGAGCTGGAACAGGTCTGCCACGGTGTGTTGGAATGGGTACTGGGGTGGGGTGTCAGGGTGAGGGGTTCGGCGGTTTGCGAGGGTGAGTGCGTGTTACAGCTGGCACAGGTGTCTCTGTGGTGCTGTAGGTCACCCTCCATGCCAGACAAGTACACAGGCTGTCTTGCCCTTTGTAGCATCCCGTCTAAACCTTGATGGCTTGCGTGGAGGTTTGCTGCCACACGGTGTCTCAGTGCTCCAGATACCACTTAACGGACCTCTCCTTGTTCGTAGGTGTATGTCACCAGCCCTTGCGATACCGCCAGCCTGTCCCTGACTCCATAGAACTGGCGCAGGCAGGTCAGCTCTTGAGCCCGTTGTGGGTGCCAATCTCCTGCTGTCACTTTAGCGATGAGTAGCTGATAGTCTGGGTCATCGGCGGCGGCCTGTACCACTGCTGAGTTATCCAGGGCTATTTGATCATCGCTCTCGAGCACCGCCACTGTTGCGGCCGCCACAGCAGCTTCCATGTCGTAGGCCAGCTCTTCATCTATGACGTCAGGTGGTGCACAGAGTGCCGGGTAACGGGACAAGAAATCGGCTGCAGAGTTGCGCTTACCTGGGAGGTACTTGATTTGGAACCTATACTGCAGCGTTTTCTCCTTCAGGGCAAACAGTCTTGGGTTCACTACGTCTTTCAACTCTCTGTCCCCCAGGAACTTCACTAGCGGACGGTGGTCGGTGATTATGAGGAGATTGGGGCATCCAAGCAGGAAAAGGCGAGTTTTACGGAGGCACCATGCGACAGCCAGAGCTTCGCCCTCCACCGGTGCGTAACCTGCCTCCGCGGGTGTTAGGTGACGGCTGCCACAGAGCGCCAAGCGCCACCCGCTCTTGTAGCAGAAGGGAGCCTCTCTCAGGGGGCAGGGACAGTATTGCTGTAGAATAACAAAGCCAATGCCCACCTTGCTCCAGTCCGTCACTACCATCGTAAGTCTGTCCTTGTCGTAATATGTTAGTCCCTCTTTGGCGAGCTTGCAGACTACTTCTTCGGCTTGCCGGAACTTTTCCTGTAGGTTTTCGTCCCAGTAGACTTTCCTCCCCTGTGGTCTCTGTAATAACTCCCGGAATGGCTCCATGACTGATGCGGTGGCTAGGAAAGGTGCCAGCTGGTTGACGAACCCATGCCAGGAGCGTATGTCTGTTATAGATGGTTCGATAGGCATGTCAAAGTTTCTTCTGTGGGCTTGTAGGTGTGGCGTGGGATGCCAGATACCAAGTCAAACGGTGTAGGAGTGTGGTGGGTCTCTCTCCTGCAGGCAGCATTGAGTTTCTGGTAGTTGATGGTGCGTCTCGGTTGGCCCGACTTCTTCGCGACCACCACCATCCTTGCGCACCATTCTGTTGCCTCTCCAACTGGTACTGGCTCCAAGATCCCCTTTCTCACGTCCTCGTCCAGCTGCTTCTTCACCATCGTCTCCCAGTGTTTCGGCACCGAAGCCAGTGTATGGCAGGCGTAGGGCTTGGCGTCCGGGAGCAGGTGGATGACATGTGGCTCACCTTCCATTACTGGCAGAAGGCTCCTGTCAGTGTTGGACGTTGACCCAGAAAAATGGTGGATAAGCCAGTTCTCTAGCTGTGGCACATTTTCTTCTAGTGAGGTGAACGGGACTGAGGTAGGCCGCGGTGGCGTCAGTTCGCCGTCAGTTGACTCGGTGGCAGCCGATGCTGCAACTGCGGGCTGGTGCGGGAAGTCAGGGTGTACCAAACCCAGATCCTTACAGGCCTGTAAGGAAATGTAGCACCGGGAGGCGGTCTTCACGACGAAGACCTTTTGCATCGTGAACCTGCTGCCATGTTGCATGCGACAGGTGACTGCGCCCATGGGTTTCAGGCTCACATTCGACACGTCACGCAGGCTGCCCCGGCTCACTAGCGATGCCGTATCAACGCCCAAGGCGGCTAGCAGGCCTGGTCCCGCAACGCACACCTGGGCTCCTGTGTCCGGTACCACTCGGATCCTGGACGATGTCTTCTCCTTCCGTGTGTCGCTGACGGTCACCCAGATACACGGCTGGCTCTGGGCTTTCCCTGCGGCTGTAATTACTATACCGGAGGCTTCCCCCTCCTCCGTCGCAGCTGCTTTTTTATTCTTCCTGCACAGGCGACGTAGATGACCGGTCTTGCCGCACTCGTACCATGTCAGCGTCTCCGCAGGACACATGCCTTTCCCTGGCTTGTGTTTTCCCCCACAGTTGCCACAGCGGGGCTTGTGGGGTGGCGGGCGGGTCCCAGCGACCTGAGGCTGGAGATTCTCTTGCGGTGTGCCTGGCAGCTGAGTCACCGCCGCCGTTGGCGTTAGCGTCTCCCGTCCAAAATTACCATCCTGACCTGGGGGAGCGGCGTCCTTGTGAGCCGTCTGGAACGCCACACAAAACTTACGCAAGGAATCTCTATCCTTAAACGAATCACACTTGCGAAACACCTCCTCCTTTAACCCAACACTCTCCAAACCACTCACTAGCTTACGGAGCAGCATGTACTCAGACAAGCTACTGTCACAATGGGGGCACTTAAATTCGCAATCCGCCGCACACTGAGCAGACCGAGTAAAGTACTCACTTATGGACTTGTTGCGTTCCTGGCGAGCGGTGAAGAACCTGCACCAGTCGGCTGCCTGGTTGGTCGCCTGGAGGGCGTTGCCACTGATCGAGTCCAAGGCTTCCTTAACGGTCAGTGCCTGCCACTCGGCTGCGGTGAACCTGGCATCCAAGGAGCGTTGCAGAGGAGGCGTGCAATGGAGGCGGATGTACAGGACGGCCTCCGTCGGTGCCCACCCATTCAGGTCCAGCCAGCACTGCATCGAACGTCTCCACGACCGGAACGCTGCTGTGGACATGTCCATGTCGCACTTCTCAGGGGCTGCCGGCCGTGAGGCTGGTGTGGTTTGAGCAGGGCGCGCTGCCAGCTGCTGCTGTAGGGAGACGATGGCGTCGGTTTGCGCCAGGAGCAGCCGGTGAGCCTGCTCGAGTGCTGTCGGCGTCTGTAGCGTCTGTGATCTATCCAACACTCTCCTGTGGGTAGATCTGAGGGTATGAGTGGGTAGTCGTACACGTCCAGCCATGGTGGGTAGCGTAGGTTTGATCTATCACTGCGCCATGTATAATAGCCTTTATTATAACATGGTCTACAGTGTACTGGGCCCGATCATGCGCGGCAGCGCCGAGTACGGCTTGCGCGTTGCCGATATGTCGGCCCAACATATCGTACATATCCTACAATCTAGACTGTTTTTAAATTCGTGTATCGTTTTTGCACACACCATATTCTCATCTAACTTGTTCCAAACTTTCCTTGTCTAAATTCAAACTGCGTTACCCATCTAATTTTGAGCAACCTTTCACAAAATTTAGCTATCCTACTTGTAAGAGAGACAGGTCTATAGTTAGTAGGGTCTTCCTTGTTCCTCCTTATTATATTGGTACTCTATTTGTTCTTTTCCAATCTTCTTTAATTTTTCCTTCTTTCAATGAACTGCTTGTTAGACTATGTATTTTGTCTGTTAGTTCATTCATGCATTCTCTCAAAATCCAGTTCGCCATTTCATCTGGTCCATGCGATTTTCTGACATCAAGATTATTCAAGTGATTCATTATTTCATTCCTTGTTACTTCTATCTCTTTCTTAGGGGTGACTTTCTCCTCCCACTCGATATCTCTAAGTTGTATGTTCTCCCTCGTAAACACTGATTTAAAATGCTTGTTCATAATTTCTGCCATTTCTATTTCCTCTGTGTATTCAATTCCTCCTTGTCGTAGTTTCTCTAATTCTTGTTTGTTTTTCAGTTTGTTGTTTACAAATCTGTAAAATAGTTTGGGTTGATCTATACATTTTTCTATGATATCGTTTTCATATTTACTCATTTCTGCTCTTTAGACTTGTACATATTTATTTCTATAACCAGTATATATCTTCCAATTTGCAGGTCTTTTATATATTTTTTCAATTTTATACAAGCTTGATCCCTTTTGTCTTTAAACTCCCTACATCTTTTATTGTACCAACACTTTACATATCCTATTTCTCGTTTTTGTCTTGGAGCATACTTTTCCTCTCCTTCTTCATATATATATATTTTTGCCAAAATATTCCATTTCTCTTCTACTGCTGCTTCCTCCTTGTGTATCCTTTCCCAGTCTGCTTATTGAAAGAATTATCTTATTTTATATAAAAAAAAAAAAATCCATAAATCAATCTTCCCTTTCTATATTGTTCGTTTTCTTTCCATGTATTTTTCTTCATTTAGTTCCAGTTCAATCAATATGTGCTCACTTTTACTTATTGGCGTATTATATTCAATCTTGTCCACTATTTCTGGTGCTG
>NC_134814.1:31589886-31594886 GCF_046742065.1 Oratosquilla oratoria | reverse complement strand
GTAGGAAACACAGGAGTCTTAGTCTTGAGTTTATTCCTGAATAGTATCGCAGTTATGCTGTTTCAAAGGAATGGCGTACAATTTTTTTTTCTTTTTCTATTTAATAATTAGTCCCAGCGGAGGGATCCGATTTAAGAACTGTCTTTTAGTTTCTCAATATTAGTTGTGTGTAATGTGTTGCTAGACAGTTGGAGGTACTACCATGTACATCTAGTACATCTAGTCCGTCTCTGGGAAGATGTTGTGCGTCAGGGGCGCTATAATAAGTGTCCAACTGGTGAGGTGGGGATTAGGTGGGTTGCCATGATGATGTGGTGGTCGGTGATTGAATATAACCTAGACATTCTTAGGGGGTTCTTTCCTAGTAGGTTCAGCAGCGGTTGGAAGTGGTTAAGAGGGACGGGGCATAGGAATATGCAGTAGAGGAAAGAGATCAGCTCCGTCCTTCAGGCACAGACGGTCTTCAGGTAGCGGGTTCGCCAGTGGTTGACAATGATTCTTGAGATGAGGTGAATAATGTGGGATGGAAGTTGATGAGGGTGGGTCCAGAAGGTCCCCTTATTACATGTCTTGATGGGCCAGCCTCGGGTAGCGGCAGTCCCGGAATATTCGTCTGACTAGAGATCCCATGTTGCTTGGCCAATTTTTTTGTTGGCATCACTTGTTGAAAAGCAGAGCGAGATGCAATACTTTCCAGAGGTTAGGGCCCCTCCTTTGGCGGCTCGGTCGGCCATCTCGTTTTCATTATTATTATTATTACTATTTTTGTTACTATTATCACTGTAACAATTATTATTAATAATTTCATTGGTATTATTAGTGTTGTCATCATATTAAACTGTATCATTATCATTACATTTGCCACAATGAATATGTAATGTTCACACGGGGAGGTAGTGAGGTCCACCCCATGTATAAAATGCCAAGAGACTGTTTGTACACCATTCCTTTGAAAAAGCATACCTGCGAAACTAGTCAGGAATAAACTCAAGACTAAGACTCCTGTGTTTCCTACTCCACTTACGCATATACATATACATATATATATGTATATATACATACATAAATATACATACATACATACATATACCAAGGCTTTTTTCCCCTTACCAGGGGGTAGCCAAAAAGGACAAGGCACAAAAACATTCCCACCCATTTCATCCCCGAAAACACTCCACACCCCTCCACCCTCCCTCCCATCTTAGCACCTCCTAGATGACGGGTCATCCCTGCACCCTGTCCACTACCCTGGGTCAGAAGCAGTGTCGCAGGACACAGCACATTCACAGCAAGGCCGCTTCATTAAATCGGCGACCCCCCCTCTCCGTCCCCCCATATAAAGGAGAGGACAGGGAGAAATCCCTTCGAGCTGCGTCAAAATTTTTGCTCACACACACTACCTCACCCCCATTCCCCCGTCCAATCCACCTCATGCATCACAAAATTTTCCATATACAACCATTCTCCATTCACCCCTGTCTTCTGTCCTCTCCCGTCCTTCCTCAACCGACATTCCCCTCTTCCCCTAAGCCCCCTTCACCCCATCCATCCATCTCATCCTAGGACGTCCCCTCATGTTCACTCCCCCCACATCTGCCTTCCATACCTCCTTTACTAGTCTTTCTTCACTCATTCTTTCCATGTGTCCAAACCATCCTAATACTCTTTCATCCACCCTATCTCCCAGCTCCCTTTCCATCCCTGTTCTCCTCCTCACCTCCTCATTTCTCACTATATCTAGCCTAGTAACCCCCATCATACTTCTCAGACACTTCATCTCAAACACACACACACACACACACACACACACACACACACACACACACACACACACACACACACACACACACACACACATATATATATATATATATATATATACATATATATATACACACACACATATATATATATATATATATATATGTGCACTAAAAACCCACTATTATTTGGATTTAAGAAAAGAAGGAAATAACGAATTTCCGTATATTTCGATCACTTGCTGTGATCCTCTTCAAGCGGAATACATAGACAAGAGAACATATATATTTTATATACAGATGAGAGAGGTAAAGTTAGGGAAGATGGACAAGATATCTCATGTGGCATCTATGTTGTTGCGCGGGTTTTGTGGCATATCGTCCGCTTTTACAATATGAGGAAATCATTTATTAACTGCCAAGGTGGTTATGTAATCTGGTGACCAACAATAATCACAGAATAAATTGGGACGAGGCAAAAACCATTTTCAAATCCAAATGTAGTTATAAAAGGAAAATAATTGAATCTTCCTTAATAAAACAATTCCCGAATTTTAATATCTCAAAAGGCCAATGGTCACCAGATTACATAACCACCTTGGCAGTTAATAAATTATTTCCTCATATTGTAAAAGCGAACGATATTTATACATTTCTCCGTTAGGCCCGGAGAGCTGCCAAGTGTCGCTAGATGCACCGATTAACATGAGAGTTTTTGAATACTTCCAAGTACATACACGGATATTCTTTACATCAATGTATACAAAATAATATATGATAAAGCTACCTTGTCAATCTTAGATAAGCAGAAACTTGATAGTTTTTATATGAAAATCTGTACATACGTATATGAAAGTTGGGACGCTGTTGCCATAACTTACGCTCCCACGCAATTTTTTAATCAGAGCGCACGTAGACACCTCTTTCTCACACCGACGCCTTTCGGCGTCCGAGGACAATGATAATATGCATTTTCTCTAATCTTACGTAAATCAGTTCCTAAGATTGACAAGATAGAGCCACAAGATAATACACATACATAAATCTATATACAATGAATGGAGCATGTTTGACAAAGCAAGAGAAGAACGAAATACTTAAAAAATATATATATAATAATAATCACTTTGACAGTCTTCATACGTCGTATCGACAGTTTGGTTAGCATCGAGACCACCAAGCCTCCCGTGGGAAAGGCCGGCATAATCTCAAGGTACACATACGCACATGCGTGCACATGTAATGTACGTAACCTTCACTACGACGAGTCTGTAGTCGTAACTATATATATATATATATATATATATATATATATATTTTGGTAGGAGGCCATGTTGTATACATGATTTTAAGAAATCTACAGCGACAATGGCGTTGTTGAGTTTATATTGGAGCTTTAATTTCTCTCGTGCAACAAGTTTCTGTGGTGGTTCCAAATAGATGAGAAGGTGTCCAAAAGACATTGGGTGCGGTTTTCTCTTTTTTAATTCTCCTATACGTATTTCGACCTTACTCGGTCATCCTCAGGGAGGGAGTAACAATAGTTGGTGATTACAGGGTTTAAATACAGGCCATACATTGGCCGAACACTGGGAGAGGTCATTTCATGTAGCCGTGATCCGTAGCGCTGCGTACGTGGAAGTAGCAACTTCCTTGTGGATTGTGGAAAGGGGTGTTATTGTTTGTGTTATGTGCGTCTACTGCTTGGGAGTGTGGTTGTGGGCATGAGTTGTATGTTAATGGAAGGTTTCTCGATGTATATGTTCACTGCTTCGGCCATCTTAAGGCGAAGGGGGTCGTGGGCTTTGTAGATTATTTTAGTGTTTTCGTTTAGTGTTTGTCTGGTGATGGTGGTTTTGTGTTCTTTTGTCATATGTGTTTTGATGGCGCCATTCTGGAGGTGGTATGAGAGTCTTTTGGAGAGGGTCATAGAAGTCATGCCAATGTATGAGGAGGTGCGGTGCTGACAATCACCGACAGGGCAATCAAACTTATACACGACGTTGACTTCTTGTAGAGGAGGGTTGGGGGGCTGGCTGTTGTTCTTAATAACCAGGGTGTGTGTTTTGGAGGTTTTGTAGTATACGATTAGGCGTATCTTAGTGTCTGGGTTGTTGGGTCGAATGTTACGTGTGATAATATTTTGAAGTGTTCTTTCGTCTTCTTTGTAGCCGGTGTTCATATTTCCTTTGTAGTACAAGTCCAGTGTTGGTATATTGGTGTTTGTGGGTGTTGGTTGGCCGGTAAAGGAGTTCATCTTGTTTTTGATAATGGATTCGATGGAGTGTTGTGGATAGCCGTTGTTGACAAGTAGTGTTGTTATACGTTGGAGTTCGTTGTTCGTGGTTTTCCATGTACTGCTGTGGGAGAAGGCTCGGTTCACTAGTGATCGGATCACACTTTGTTTGTAGAGTTCTGGACATTCGCTACTGCCGTTAAGACAGAAACCGAGGTTAGTGTCTTTGACGTAGACTTCAGTCCTGAATCGATCTGAGGCTGTGCCTACTAGTATATCTAAGAATGGGAGGGTGCCATCGTTGCGTTGGTGTTCATAGGTGTAATTGAGGGTTGAATGTTTCTTGAATGTGTGTGAGAATCCATTATCAAAAACAAGATGAACTCCTTTATGAGAGTTGTAGAGCTTGCGTTAGGATTAGAAATGAAGAGAGTGAATGGTTTGAGGTAAAGGTGGTACTTCGTCAGGGATGTGTTATGTCGCCCTGGCTGTTCAATCTTTACATGGATGGGGTGGTGCGAGAAGTGAATGCAAGGATAGTGGGTCAGGGGTTGGAGATGATTAAAGAAAATGGAGAAAAGTGGGAGCTGAGCCAACTGTTGTTTGCTGACGACATTGCGCTAGTAGCAGGATCAGAGGAGGGATTGAGGAAGTTAGTGACAGAGTTTGAGGTGTGTGAAAGAAGAAGGATGTAGATAAATGTGGGCAAAAGTAAGGTGATGAGATGTACAAGAGGAGAGAGTGACAGTAGGCTGGAAGTGAGCGATAAGGGTGAGAAACTGGAGGAAGTGGATAGTTTCAGATACTTGGGTGCGAATGTGACAGGAGAGGGAGGAATAGGGATGGAGGTAGAATGTAGATTGGGAGAAGCGAGTAAATGCCTTGGTGGATTAAAGAGTGTAATGAGAAATAGACATTTAGGAATGGATGCTAAGAGGAGACTGTATGAAGGAGTGATTGTGCCAACAGCAATGTACGGGGCAGAAACATGGAACATTAGAGAG
>NC_134814.1:31577386-31579886 GCF_046742065.1 Oratosquilla oratoria | reverse complement strand
AAGGCTTATGGGAGAATCTTGATTGAGAGGATTAGGAGAGGAACAGAAGGAGTAATTGGTGAGGAATTGTGTGGATTTAGGACGGGTAAAGGTTGTGTAGATCAGATCTTTGTGGTAAGACAGATATGTGAGAAAGCTATAGGAAAGGGGAAGGATGTTTTTTGGGCTTTTATGGATCTGGAAAAGGCTTATGATAGGGCAGACAGAAAGACACTGTGGGAGGTTTTGCGGATATACGGGATAGGAGGAAAGCTTCTGGGAGCTATCAAGAGTTTTTATGAGGGTAGTAGAGCATGTGTCAGGATTAGAAATGGAGAGAGTGAGTGGTTCGAGGTAAAGGTGGGATTTCTTCAAGGATGCGTTATATCGCCATGGCGGTTCAACTTATACATGGATGGGGTAGTGCGAGAGGTAAATGCAAGGGCAGTGAGGTCAGGGATTGGAGATGGTTAAAGAAAATGGAGAAAAATGGGAGGTGAGCCAGCTGTTGTGTGCGGACGACACTGCGCTTGTGACAGGATCGGAGGAGGGATTGAGGAGGTTGGTGACAGAGTTTGGGAGAGTGTGTGATAGAAGAAAGCTGAAGATAAATGTGGGTAAAAGTAAGGTGATGAGATGTACAAGGTGTGAAAGTGGCAGTGGATTGGAAGTGAGCATTAAGGGAGAGCGACTGGAGGAAGTTGATAGTTTTAGATACTTGGGTGCAAATGAGGTAGGAAAGGGTGGAGTGAAGGTGGAGGTAGAATGTAGATTGAGAGAAGCGAGTAAATGCCTTGGTGGATTAAAGAGTGTAATGAGGAATAGACATTTAGGAATGGATGCTAGGAGGAGACTGTATGAAGGAGTGATTGTGCCAACAGCATTGTTTGGGGCAGAAACATGGAACATAAGAGAGGAAGAGAGAAGGAGTTTGAATGCGTTTGAGATGAGGTGTCTCAGAAGTATAATGGGGGTTACTAGGTAAGATAGAGTGAGAAATGAGGAGATGAGGAGGAGAACAGGGGTGGAAAGGGAGTTGGGAGATAGGGTTGATGAAAGAATATTAGGATGGTTTGGACACATAGGAAGAATGAGTGAAGAAAGACTAGTAAAAGAGGTATGGAAGGCAGATGTGGAGAGAGTGAACATGAAGGGACGTCCTAGGATGAGATGGATGGATAGGGTGAAGGGAGATTTGGGGAAGAGGAGAATGTCTGTTGAGGAAGGACGGGATAGGACAGAAGACAGAGGTGATTGGAGAATGGTTGTATATGGATGATGCTGTGATGCATGAGGTGGAATGGGCGGGGGGATGGGGGATGAGGTAGTATGTGTGAGCAAAATTTGACGCAGCCCGAAGGGATTTCTCCCCGTCTTCTCCCTTTATGCATGGGGGGACGGAGAGGAGGGGTCGTCGATTTAATGAAGCGGCCTTGCTGTGGATGTGCTGTGTCTTATGACACTGCTTCTGACCCAGGCCAATGGACAAGGTGCAGGGATGACCCGTCATCCAGGAGGTGCTAAGATAAAAGGGAGGGTGGAGGGGTGTGGAGTGTATTCAGGGATGGAATGGGTGGGAATGATTTTATGTCTTTTCCCTCTTTGGCTACCTCCCTTGTAAAGGGGAAAAAGCCTTGTTATATGTATGTATTATTATATTTTTTCTCTTTCTTCTACTTCTTTTTCTTACTCTTCTACTTTTATTTTCCTTTTTTCTTCTTCTGCTTGTTTTTCCTTGTCTTCATCTTTTTGTTTCTCCTATTTTTCTGAGCAAAAATTATGTTTTGGTTCTCTCCCGTTTCATTTAGGAAGATGTTATATGACCTTGTTAAACAAATGGAAACGCCTTCACTTACTGTCGTTGTGTAAGATCGATGGATCCTTCAGTAGCTTAGTGAAACCTTTATTTTTATTTGTGGAGCTATGTGATAATTGTCTTGATTAACCTTCTACAGAATATAGGTTATTTCAAGGACTTTTTTCTGGCAAACGCCCGCCCACCACCATGAGCCTAGATATTTGCTTTGTGCTTCAATGGGCTAAACTAATATATAAATAAATTGTTGTTCATTGAATCCAGTTTTATAAAGAGCAATTTTGATAACAATATCAACTTGAGCTCAGGTTTATTTAAGCTAGATAATGTTAAGAGTTTTTATGAGAGTAGTAGAGCATGTGTTAGGATTAGAAATGGAGAGAGTGAGTGGTTTGAAGTAAAGGTGGGACTTCGTCAAGGATGCGTTATGTCGCCCTGGCTGTTCAACTTATACATGGATGGGGTGGTGCGAGAGGTGAATGCTAGGGTAGTGAGTCAGGGATTGGAGATGGTTAAAGAAAATGGAGAAAAGTGGGAGGTGTGCCAGCTGTTGTTTGCGGACGACACTGCGCTTGTGGCAGGGTCAGAGGAGGGATTGAGGAAGCTGGTGGCAGAGTTTGGGAGAGTATGTGATAGAAGAAAGCTAAAGATAAATGTGGGTAAAAGTAAGGTGATGAGATGTACAAGGGGTGAAAGTGGCAGTAG
>NC_134814.1:31557386-31564886 GCF_046742065.1 Oratosquilla oratoria | reverse complement strand
AAGGAAATCAAGAGGAGCTTAGTGCGAGAGCAGCGACGTTTTTGCACTATATGTCGCAATCGGAAAGTCTTACCCAACTTTGCTAGGATTAAATCTTCGGTAAACAGCAAACGAGCTAGGGAGGTTTTAGAGTCTTGGTAAACAGCAAACGAGCTAGGGAGGTTTTAGAGTCTTGTGATCGCAGACTGCTCAAATGTGCTTTGGACCATCACCACGGAACTCTACACCGGCTGGGTATGGAGATCGAAGAACACCGACGTCTACTCGGTCAGTCCTTGGATCAAGGTGTGTTAGTTGAGGTTATAGCTAAAATTACCAGCCTTAGCAGATCGAAGGCTGGAGCCAAGCGGATAGTCTTGGATCGCAAATTGGATAGATTATTAGACACTAGGCGGCAGGAGCCGGAAAGGTGGGTTAGTAACCTCTCGAGCAGACCACTCAGTGAACCCGAGACCAAGGTCCTGTCTAAGGGTTTGAACTTCAACATGCAAGGGGGTTTGAGAGAAGAGGAATTCCTGGCTGCGGTGGAAACGGGAGTCAACTTGATGACGTGCAGTGAGGAAGGTAAACAGGACACAAGGATGCGCATAGTGGGAGCACTGGGGAGACCAGTGCGGGGGCATAATCTCACTACGGAGGAGACCAAGGCTTTGACAGGCTTAAGACGAGACCGGTCCATAGTGATACTGTCGAGTGACAAAGGCAGATCGACGGTGGTTATGGACAAGAGCGACTATGAAGGTAAGGCCACGACACTACTTCAGGACATGGAAACTTACGAAGTAGTACTAGCAGACCCCACTGCTAAGTTGCAGAGGAAGGTGGAGGGAGAATTGAAGAAATTAAAAGAGGCGAGGTTAATTACGGAACGGGAATGGACCAGGATGAGGCCGGGGGACTCCACGATCCCCAAGTTTTATGGACTTCCCAAGGTGCATAGAGAAGGAGTACCCCTAAGACCCATTATTGCTTTCAGGGGCTCGCCTACTTACAACTTGGCGAGGGATTTGGCCAAACGTCTGAGGCCTCTAGTGGAAAGCTCAGAGAGGATGCTTAGCAACTCGGCGGACTTCGTAGAGAGACTTAGAGGAGTCAGCTTGGGGGAGGAGGATTGCTTGGTGTCGTTTGATGTCAAAGCCATGTTCACGTCATTACCACAGGGTCTAATAAGGCAGGCTGCTAGGTCAACGATGGAGAGTAACCTCGAATTCCTAGATAAGTCAAAACTGACGGCAAAGGAATTGATGGGACTGGTCGATTTGTGTTTGGACTCAACCTTTTTCAAGTTCAGGGACAAAATATTTCATCAAAAGGTTGGGACGCCTATGGGCTCTCCAATTTCGGTGGTTTTGGCGGAAATGGCCATGCAGCGCTACGAGGAGGAGGTATTGGAGGATGCGCCACCTTCATTGAAATTATGGGTAAGATACGTGGATGACGTTTTTGTCGTTATGAAGAAAGAAGACGTGGGACCTTTCTTCGAGCGACTGAATACAAAGAATGAAGCCATCCAGTTCGAGATGGAGAAAGAGGAGAACGGTCAATTGCCATTCCTGGATGTCATGGTGACGAGAAGCGGGTCCACACTGATGACGGGGGTTTATAGAAAGGACACCCATACAGACCGGCTTCTGGACTATGGCAGCTGTCATCCGGCCACCCACAAAAGAAGTGTGATTAAGACTCTGTGGTATAGGGTGGAAAAGGTGTGTTCCACGGAAGATAGCAAGAGGAAGGAGAGGAGTCACCTGAAGAAGGTATTTAGGGACAACGTCTAACCGAATTCGGTGGTAAAAAGGTGGACGGCACGACAACAGAGGGGAAGGATGGACGACAGACGACCGGACGCGACGCGGGTCACGGTCCCTTACTTGAAAGGGGCTTCTGAGGTAGCGGCCAGACTGCTAAGGAAACACGGTGTTGAAATAGCACACAAACCGAGGAACACTCTACATAGGGCCCTGACCAAAATTAAGGACACTGTGAGCCAAGCGGACCGAATAGGGGTGGTTTATGACATTAGGTGCAAGGACTGTGAGACACATTATGTTGGGGAAACTAGCAAGAAATTGGCGACAAGACTGCTAGAACACAAGAGGGCTGTCAGTAGAAAGGACATGAGTTCGGCCGTCTCAAGACACTGCGAGGAAACGGGACATGAAATGGACTGGCAAAACGCGGAAGTGAAATACGGAGGTAGTGGAAAAAGCACCAGGTTATTCTTGGAAGCTTGGTCAAGTGATGCATCACTCTTAACCCAATTTATAAGGGGGCGAAGGATAGGCTGGAGAGGAAGCTTACTTCTTAATATGTTTATGTTGTGTGTTTTATTTGTTTTTGTTTCGACTTGACGGTAGTGTGTTTCTTGATGTGTTTTGTATCATTCCATTTTATTTTCATTTTTATGTATGTAATTTTGATTATTTATGAAATTTACTAACGGTGGTGGCATGCGTTACATGACTTTTGTTCCGCGTATCGTTGTGGCATGCCACGTCGTACAGCTTTTATACCCAATCTTGGGGGACATTTTTTCACACTGGATTTCTTATTTATTTCAATGTGTACTCTTCCTTGTTGCATGTTTATGATATTGATGGATTTTGTGTTCTAGTTCCAATTTCCTTTATTCGTGATAATACATGCTACGCGGGACATTTGTTCCACGGGGGTGCACAGTGGTGCGACCCATCGGTAGCGGGTTGAATTCTTAGAACTTTCACGGTATTTTCTTTATGTATATACATATATTATTTTTTTCTGTGGTAAACTCGGTGAATGTTTTCAAGGAAGTATTGCACTGGTTATTTTACAGTTTTACTTATTTGTTTCTCATTTGTGTTTTTGATTTGGTTTAACTGCGTTGGATTATAACGATTACTGTGGAGACCTGGCCCAGTGTACCAAATTCCCCCTATTTATGTACATTTCCATTGCTACCACTGTATTACCCTGAAGACGAACCCCGAACAGGGTTCGAAACGTCGGAATAAATTGACGAACGTCGAGTCTAGCGTATACTTTCTCCCATAAAAATATATATATATATATATATATATATATATATATATATATATATATATATATATATATATATATATATAAAGGATTACAAAGGCGGAGCATGCCGACAGGAGACCTTTTGATCCATATCTAGGTCGGATGCGAAAGAAAAAAAAATAATAATAAAACAATAGATAAAAATTACAAAAATGTAAATAACAAATAATATACATAAATAAATGCATAGGTATAGTTAAATAATACACCAACAGGTAAATAGTAAATAATAATATATTGACATATAACTGATAGTAAATGAAAATCAAACAGACAAATGATAACAAAAGAAAAACAAATAATATAAGATAAATTATAATCACTACAGCATCTTGCTTAGGTGTTTATCTAAATGATTCTTAAAGCTTCGAACTGAACTACATTGCATTACCTGTGCAGGAAGTTTAATCTATTCATTAACTACACGGTTGGCAAAGTTGTTTCTACCTACTTCCAAATTGAATCTATTCCCGGACAGTTTGAGACCATTGTTTCTTGTCTGATTCTCATTCAATGTGAAAATCTTGTCATTTTTGATGTTGTCAATTCCTTTTAGAATCTTAAAGACCTGTATCAAGTTACCTCTGAGTCTACGCTTTTTGGGGGGAAAACAGATTCATATGTTTTAGTCGATTTTCGTATGATTTATTTTTGGAATCAGTTTTGAGAGATAGACTTTGCAAAACCTTTTGATACCGTCCCACACGAAAGACTACTTACTAAATTAGCTTTGCATGGAATAAGTGGTAGCCTATTAGGTTGGACTAGTAATTGGTTGAAAGGTCGAAAACAGAGAGTTGTTTTAAATGGAAAAACTTCTGGATGGAAAAGTGTTGCAAGTGGAGTTCCTCAGGGTTCCGTTCTTGGGCCACTTCTATTCATAGTATATATAAATGATATAGACCATGGACTAAAATCTACTGTTTCCAAATTTGCTGATGATACAAAACTGTGCGGAGTGGCAAATGATCACTCAAACCAATTAGATATTCAAGAAGATTTAGATAAATTACAGCAATGGTCTGAAAAGTGGCTAATGAAATTTAATACAAGTAAATGCAAGGTAATGCACATAGGTAAAAATAACAGTAAGTACGATTACAAGTTATTTGGAAATTCGTTAACAAAAGTGGATAGTGAAAAAGATCTCGGCGTAATTATCAGTAACGACCTCAAATCATCCAAGCAGTGTATTTCAGCCTCTGAGAAAGCAAATAAGATTCTGGGATTGATTGCGCGATCTTTTGATTTCAAAAGTCCATCACTCATTAACAAGCTATATAAATCGTTAGTTCGTCCACATTTGGAATATGCTGTTTCCGTATGGTCACCGAATCTCATTAAAGACATTGACAGACTGGAAAAAGTACAACGGCGAGCCACAAAACTGATTCCAAATATCAAAAATAAATCATACGAAAATCGACTAAAACACATGAATCTCTTTTCCCTAAAAAAGCGTAGACTCAGAGGTGACTTGATACAGGTCTTTAAGATTTTAAAGTGAATTGACAACATCAAAAGTGACAAGATTTTCACATTGAATGAGAATCAGACAAGAAACAATGGTCTCAAACTGTCCGGAAATAGATTCAATTTGGAAGTAGGTAGAAACAACTTTGCCAACCGTGTAGTTAATGAATGGAATAAACTTCCTGCACAGGTAGTGCAATGTAGTTCAGTTCGAAGCTTTAAGAATCATTTAGATAAATACCTAAGTAAGATGCTGTAATTATTATAATTTATGTTATATTATTTGTTTTTGTTTTGTTATAATTTGTCTGTCTGATTTTCATTTATTATTAGTTATATGTCAATTTATTATCAATTACTATTTACCTGTTTGTTTGTTATTCAACTATACCAATGCATTTATTTATGTATTTTAATTGTTATTTACATTGTTATAGTTTTAATTTATTATTAATATGATTTTTTTTTTTTTTTTTTATTTTTTTTTTTTTTTTTTTTTTTTTTTTTTTTTTTTTTTTTTTTGCATCCGACCTAGATATGGATCAAAAGGTCTCCTGTCGGCATGCTTTGCCTTTGTAATCCTTTGTAATCCTTTGAGAGAGAGAGATTTTAAGTGAATGTTCTAACACTTTTCCATGATAGATTGAGTACCCCACTATCGAAGAAATAAAATTGTTTTAAGATACGTATATTGCTCTAAAGTATATAGGGGGCAATATACAGTTAGTGATTGCAATATATCGGTTAAACTCTAGCAAAAATCTTAGAAATACTCAGAAATATCAATGATCAAGACAAAACGACTGTGGCCTGTATAAATACACGCAATATGATAATCAAAAGTTGATCATTTTTATCGTTCAATAACGTTTATCTACAAGAGAATATACATATTTTTTAAAATGTCGAATGTTTATCGCCATAGCCTGAAGATGAAGTGATTAAAAAAAAAAAAATCAGAATGGATAACAGCAACTGATCAAACTGATTCATACAGTTCTCGTCACGGGATTATGCCGGGTGGTCACCCCAGCATAAGGCCATGACGAAAAACAGTGGTCTACCGTACAGGGGTGTCTTTGTCCGTCACGGCAGTATGCGGGATACCAGCCGTTAACATGACGTCACTGCCTCACAACAAACACCACATGCCGACTCGACTCAGTGCCCGCGTTCCTGTCGTGGTGAGAGAAATTGGTGCGCCTTTGTTCTCTCATTCGCTCCATCTTTTGTCTAGGTTTCCTTTGGTGATTATGGGTAAAAAAAGTCGTTAATGCCTGTAAATATAGTTCAAATCATAGGACTTCACAAAGCTGGGCTTCAGACAAGAGAAATAGTGGCGAATGATTGGTGTGAGTAAGCGATCTGTAAGAAACTGGGTTAAGCGTTTCAAAACTAATGGTGGTGTCGAGTTATTATCTGTTGAACCTCGCCCTGCCCCTTGAAGAAGATATATGTGCATACTTTGACTGTGATAAAAAAAAAAAAAAGTAGCCAGAGAGTTCACCTACCATAACTGCAAGAGAAGTGAAAAAAAAAACACGTCTGCTCTCTGAGGTGTCCATAAGAACAGTCAACAGGCGGGTGGCCGAGCTTGACCACAGTAGCCAACGGCAGGTTAAGAAACCCATCCTTACCAAGCGGCAGAAGAAACGTAGGTTGAATTTTGCACTTAAATATCGTAATTGGAGTCCTCAACAGAGGTCTGAGATACCGACCCACTAGACTCACGGTACACCTGTGAGACCACAAAACACCCAGACTCACTCATGGTTTGGGAATGTTTCACTGCTCAGAGTGTTGGTGAACTTGTGGTGGTCCCTAAAAACCAGTATACCAGTATATGAACCAATAATAATTATTTGGAGGTGTTGTGTGACAATTTATCTGTCTCGTTTGACAAGTGTGGGAGCTAAGGTATTTATGCTGGATGACCCACCGTGTCACACCACCAGATCTGTAGTTGAGTGGCTTAAGGACTATGATATGGGCTTCTTTAATGACTGGCCAGGTAATTCCCCTGCCGTAAACCCCGTTGAAAACCTGTGGTCAATACTGAAGCGAAATTTGATGGGCAAGAATATTAGTTTTATTCCATGGCTTGAGTCTGCTGTACGTGAGGCATGGATTAATATACCTCACCAGATCATCAGGAATTTGTGTGAGAGTCTTCCTAAACGGCTGAGGGACGTGGTGAAGCGTAATGAAGGCAGTACCAAGTAATAGAACCTCGGCAAGTGTGCAAATATATTTTTATGACATGTTGATGAAAAAGTATTAGGATGGTTTGGATACATGAAAAGAATGAGTGAAGAAAGATTAGTAAAAGAAGTGTGGAAGGCAGAGGTGGAAGATGTGAATATGAGGGGGCGTCCTACGATGAGATGGATGGATGGGGTGAAAGGAGCATTACAAAAGAGAGGAATATCTATGGAGGAAGGGCGGGAAAGGAGAGAAGATAGGGGTGAATGGAGAAGGGTTGTGTATAGATGAGGCTGTGATGCATGAGAGGGAGTGGGTGAAGGATGGGGGGTAAGTATGTACGAGAAATTTTTTTTACGCAGCTCGAAGGGATTTCTCCCCGTCTTCTCCTTTTCTGCATGGCATGGGGGGACGGAGAGGGAGGTCGCCGAATTTATGAAGCGGCCTTGCTGTGGATATGCTGTGTCTTGCGACACTGCTTCTGACCCAGGGTAATGGACAGGATGTAGGGATGACCCGCCATCCAGGAGGTGCCAAGAGGGAGGAAGGTGGAGGGGAGTGGAATATATAGGAAATAGAATGGGTGGGAGTGGTTTCTATGCCTTTTTATTTTTGGCTACCACCCATGTAGGAGGAAAAAGCCTTTGGTATATGTATGTACGTATGTATGTTTGTGTAAGTGTGGGGAGTGGCCGCCATAATGCCGTGACGAGCACTGTAAGTGAAAGAAAGATATTGAAGGGTTTTATCACAAAAATAAAATGA
>NC_134814.1:31502386-31527386 GCF_046742065.1 Oratosquilla oratoria | reverse complement strand
TGTAATCGTACTTACTGTTATTTTTACCTATGTGCATTACCTTGCATTTACTTGTGTTAAATTTCATTAGCCACTTTTCAGACCATTGCTGTAATTTATCTAAATCTACTTGAATATCTAATTGGTTTGAGTGATCATTTGCCACTCCGCACAGTTTTGTATCATCAGCAAATTTGGAAACAGTAGATTTTAGTCCATGGTCTATATCATTTATATATACTATGAATAGAAGTGGCCGAAGAACGGAACCCTGAGGAACTCCACTTGCAACACTTTTCCATCCAGAAGTTTTTCCATTTAAAACAACTCTCTGTTTTCGACCATTCAAACAATTACTAGTCCAACCTAATAGGTTACCACTTATTCCATGCAAAGCTAATTTAGTAAGTAGTCTTTCGTGTGGAACGGTATCAAAAGCTTTTGCAAAGTCTAGATATATTAAATCTATATTGTTTCTTTTGTCATAATTCGAGATAACTGTGTTATAGAATTCGAGTAAGTTAGTCACGCAAGAACGTTTCCGTCTGAAACCATGCTGGCTATCATTTATCAAACGGTTACTCTCTAAATGATGTTCGATAGCATCTCTGACGATAGTTTCCATTATTTTTCCTACGATTGAAGTCAAACTTAATGGCCTATAGTTATTTGGTTTCTTTTTGTCACCTTTTTTGAATATGGGAGTAACGTTAGCTAGCTTCCATTCTCTTGGGACATCTCCGGATATGATGGATTTCTTGAAAATAATTTCTAATGGAACAACAATCTCATTTTTCATTTCTTTTAAGATTCTTGGATGCCAACCGTCAGGCCCTGGTGTTTTATTAACTTTGAGTTTGTCTATACACCTTTTAATTTTTTCTTTTGTTATATTTACTGTAGTGAGTAAGTTTACCCTAGACTTTTCACAGGTTTCATTTTGGAATTCACTTTGAGGTGTTTTGTTTACGAATACCGAGCTAAAATAATTGTTTAAGATATTACACATTCCTTCATTTGAATATTCAAGTTGACCGTCAGCAGATAATAGTGGACCAATGTGATTCCTAACAACCTTTTTATCTCTAATGTAACTATAGAATTCTTTGGGATTCTCTTTGGATTTATCAGCGATGTTCATTTCGTATTGTCGTTTTCTTTTCCTTATTGTCTTTTTTAAATCTCTCTGTATTGATACATAATTTTCATAGTCATTAGATGCACCCGAGCACTTATATTTCTTATAAGCCTGTGTCTTTTTAGCAATACTTTTTTCAGTTTCTTTGTCGAGCCACTTTGGGCGAGCTTGATTTGGGGGACGTCTGTCCTTAAAAGGAATGTAAGTTTGAATCATCTTAGTGAGCGTATTTTGAAATATTTCCCACATCTGATCTACAGGTCTTTCGTTTAATTTTGCCTACCAATCTGTAAGCTGAAGCTCCTGACGTAGTCCTATGAACTGAGCTTTACTGAAATCGGGTATTTTAGAAACACAAGTATCTATTCTAAAATTGTTTAGGAGTTTGAATCTAACTAAGTTGTGATCGCTATTTGCAACAGATTCACCGACTTCTACATCAGTTACCATGCTTTCGCGGCTAGTGATCAAAAGATCGAGTATGTTTCCATATCTTGTGGGCTCTTTTACATGCTGTATTAAGTAATTGTCACCAAGAAAATCAATCAAGCGACTACCTATATGGCCATGTTCAAGGGTCATCCAATCAATGTCAGTAAAATTGAAATCACCCATTATCAATAAGTCCCGGTTGCAGAAACTAGACAGTTCTTGAAATAACAGTTTGTCGTCTGCTAATGATAATGTCTTTGGCCTATATATTACACCTGTATTCATTTTTTGTCCATTTGTTTGGGTTAACTCAACCCACAAACTATCATATGCATCCTGTTTCACTTTCTCTAAAACACAAGCATGAACATTGTTTTTAACGTACAATAGAACAGCCTCACCTTTCTTGTGGTTTCTATCATGATGAAAGTGTTTAAATCCCGCAATATTAAATTCAGCTTTGAACTCTACCATTTAACCATGTCTCAGTTATTCCTATCATATCGGGATTTTCGCTTTTGACATACGCCTGTATTTCTTGAAATTTGCTCCTAATACTACGAGCATTAAAGTACATGATATTTTTTCCTCCACTATAATTACACCCCCTCGTGATCTTTTGTTTTCCACTGTCATTACATCCTATCTTGATATTTTGGCCTTCATTGACATTCTGTTCGGTATCCCTTCCTAAAATTATATTTTGTCCTTCACTGACATATCCTACCGTGATATTTTCTCCTCCATTATCATTACATCCTATCGTGATATTATGTTCTCCACTATCATTACTTCCCATCGTGATCTTTTGTCCACTGTCATTATATCCCATTGCGACATTTTGTCCTATGACATTACATCCTAATGTGACATTTCGTCCTCTAGCGACATTACATCCTATCATAATATTTTGGCCTTCATTGACATTCTGTCCGGTATCCCTTCCTAGAATTATATTTTGTCCTTCACTGACATTATATCCTACCGTGATATTTTCTCCTCTATTATCATTACATCCTATCGTGATATTATGTTCTCCACTATCACTGACATTATATCCTACCGTGATATTTTCTCCTCCATTATCATTACATCCTATCGTGATATTTTGTTCTCCACCATCATTACTTCCCATCGTGATATTTTGTCCTCCACTGTCATTAAATCCCATTGCGACATTTTGTCCTATGGCATTACATCCTAATGTGACATTTCGTCCTCTAGAGACATTACATCCTATCATGATATTTTGGCCTTCATTGACATTCTGTCCGGTATCCCTTCCTAGAATTATATTTTGTCCTTCACTGACATTATATCCTACCGTGATATTTTCTCCTCCATTATCATTACATCCTATCGTGATATTTTGTTCTCCACTATCATTACTTCCCATCGTGATATTTTGTCCTCCACTGTCATTATATCCCATTGCGACATTTTGTCCTATGACATTACATCCTAATGTGACATTTCGTCCTCTAGCGACATTATATCCTAAAATTATATTTTGTCCTATACTGGCACATTGTTCTACATTAATGCTATACTCTACACTATTTTCCCAAGTACATTCTATTTCCCCTTCCCTTTGGGCTTCTACCCTAAAAAAGGAACTAATTCATTACAAACTCCCACAATGAGGTTTGTAAGAAAATCTTTGCCTCTGCGGATATGGTGGATCCCATCAGAAGCGTAAAGGTCATAGCGCCTAGAAAAGAGATACCAAGGATCAAGAAAGTGGTATCCCAATTGTGTGCACAACTGCGATATCCTATCATTGATCCCTATGGCTCTACTGTTCCAACACGAGCCTGCGTAGATCCTCGGGAGGATCCCACAGACTACGTGACGGCTCCCACGTTCCTTCATCTCCTGAAGGAGGACCTTGTAATTCCGAACAAGCTCCTCTGATCTCACCCTACCTACATCGTTACTTTCCGTATGAACAATCATAACCGTGTTCTTCCGTCCTTGCTCCCTGATAGACCGGGTACAATCGACGATCCCACGGCCCGGTTATATATATATATATATATATATATATATATATATATATATATATATATATATATATATATATATATATATATATATATATATATATATATATATATAGACGAGATAAACACCATATTGTCGGCAAACTGCCACTTTTAAGGATATATATATATATATATATATACATACATATATATATATATATATAAATATATATATGTATATATATATATATATATATATATATATATATATATATGAGATTATACATATATATGTGTACGGGGTGAGATTGCATAGGGTAGCACTTTTGCAGAAAGTCGGACGCACCTGCACCTTCCTGTGTGGCTTAGACTACACTAGTCACAACGTTCTCACTCAGCTTGTGTGTATGGCTCCTAGTAGCTGCTCAGGCACAGCAGCGGCCACACCGTGGTAATAGTGTTGTCCCACCGGCTAAACTACACAGCGGGTAACCAGCCAGAAATCTTCGGCTGGCTATAGGGGATAGCTTCCCTTGTGTGCCTAGCAGCCAACGACCAACCACTCGGATGGACGGAAGAACTGCGTCCTGAAAAGTCAATGGTTTCGGGCAGATGAGCGTGCGAGGTAACATTGCGCACCATACCTGATCACAAGCCGTCTCGGATCCACGTGCCACTGGACCTTCACCAGGCCTCTGGATATGCATCGTGTGAATACTGATATGCAGCTGTCTTCGCACATTAAATCTTCTCACACACAGACACTCTCACAGACCATACATCTCTCTCCCCATGTCCATCTCACCTACATCTCAAGCTCATTTTCTTATTTTGCAAGTCCTCCGGCGATCAGTTTCAAGGCGACGGAAGCAGGTCTATGCAACTTGAAGTTTCTAACCGTGACCTGGCCGGAAGGCGGCAAACACAAGATGGTCGTCTGTGCACCTAGACGAGGTGGAGGTGCCTCTCGGCAGCTGTGATTGTGATTGAGTAGTCCTTTTTAGGATCCACTCTGCTCACCCTGCACTGGGAAGGGGCTAGAAAAGGTGCCTGAACACAGTCCGCCTCAACCATCCTGTCTAGGCCAACCGGTCGAAAACAAAAAGAATTCAACCTGAAATTCGGTTCCGTTCCTGGAATGTCAGGACCCTTAACGACAACCCAAACTCTGACAGACCTAAGCGACGGACAGTAATCGTTGCCTGTGAGCTCAGTAAACAAAGTATTGATATAGCTACCCTAAGTGAGACCCATCTAGCTAATGAGTTGCAGCTGAGAGAGACTGGTGGTGGATACGCCTTCTACTGGAAGGGTAAACCAACCACTAAAACCATGCATATATGGCGTCGGTTTTGCTTTAAAGAACCACATCATCAACCCACTGAGTGAGTATCCAGTGGGCATCAACGAACGGTTGATGCAACTTCGCCTAAAATTGGCCAACAACCAACGCATTACTGTACTCAGTGCCTAAGCTCCTACTCTGGACGCCGAGGATGTCGTTAAAGAGACCTTCTATTCTTGTCTCAATGAAACCACTCGTAACATTAAAAAGGGGGATAAGATGGTTCTTCTTGGTGACTTCAACGCCAGAGTTGACAGGGAGTACAATCTCAGGAATGGTGTCATTGGTAGACATGGAGTGGGCAACACTAACGCCAATGTTTACCTTCTCCTCACGACCTGTGCGGATCATAACCTCGTGATCACAAACACCATCTTCAGGCAAAAAACACGATTCCAAACTACTTGGCGTCACCCTTGTTCTGGTCACTGGCACCTTTTGGATTAAGACATCGTCTGTGCTCGTGATATCGCGGATGTCCGCATTACTCGCTCGATGATCGATGCTGATAATTGCTGGACTGCCCATCGGCTCATTTACTCAATAATATCATTCAAGCCTCCACCATGGCATACACCGTGCAGCAAACAACACCGCTGAATTTGTCTCTCTTGAACAGCGAAAAAGTTGCTGAGGAATTCCAACACAATCTCGAAGAGAAACTATCATCCCCGAACACGTCCAACAACATATACGAATCCTGGGATAAACATGAAAATCAACATCTTAAATATCTCCGAAGCTACGCTGGGCTATTTAACAAGGAAAAACCAAGATGGGTTTGATGAGAACGACCAAGAGATTACCGCACTTCTTGGGAGGAAACGTCTAGCTATGAAAAAGTGGAAGATGGAAAACAACTCGACCCACAAAAAGCTTCAGCTCAAGGAAGCTAAATCTGCCGTCCAATCAATAACCAGATCTATGAAGAACAATTGGTTTACATGCAGGGCCAAGGAACTCCAGTCTCTTGCCGACACCCACAACACCCACGAGTTCTTTAAAACTGCGAATTCAATGTATGGCCCTTCATCCGTAGGTCCTATGCCACTTCGTACAAAACACAGCTCCACACTACTCAAGGACGAAAACAAAATTAAGACGCGCTGGGAGGAGCACTTCAGTGAGCTCTTAAACAACGACAGCCCAGTGGATGAAACCATCTTCGACGAGACTCCACAGCACCCCATCCACCACGACCAAAAATCTGCCGGTCCTAACGGCATCCCAGCTGAAACATATAAATGTGGTGGTATCTCAATGGCAAATCGAATTCTCCAATTATTCACCACCATCTGGACGGAAGAACAACTACCCAATGAATGGAGAGATGCCACTACCGTCACTATCCTTAAGAAAGGCGATCGATCAGATTCCGGTAATTACCGCGGCATCTCACTTCTCGCTGTTATTGGTGATTTTTTTTTTACCAGGATCTTACTGAACCGCCTTATTCTTATTGTTGAAGCAGTTCTACCTGAGTCACAATGTGGCTTCAGATCAAGTAGAGGCACTGTCGACATAATCTTCACAGCCCGGCAGCTAAAAGAGAAGGCTCGTGAACCATATCAGCCACTCTACATGACTTTTTTCGATCTAACAAAGGCTTTCGATTCCGTCAATTGCAGCGCTCTCTGGAAGATTCTGTCCCGTTTTGGATGCCCTGACAAATACATTAACATAGTGAGACTATTTCCACAATAATATGTAGGCCACCATCCTTTGCAATGGTGATATGACGGACCCTATAGAAGTCCGTACTCGAGTGAAGCAGGGATATGTCATTGCACCCCCTCTCTTCTCTCTTTTTCTGGCTGCTATCCTCCGCATTATTGAGGACGACTTACCTTTAGATGTGCAACTGACGTACCGTACCAATGGCAAACTATTCAACATTGACCGCCTGAAAGCAGTAACGAAAACCACCACCACCTCCGTTGTAGAACTACAGTATGCAGACGACACATCTGTCAACTCCTGTACCGAATAAGATCTCCAGGTTATAGTAGATGCCTTCACTAAGGCCTAAAATAGACTCGGTCTGAAGCTGAATGCGAGCAAGACCAAATTACTCTACCAGCCTCCACCTAATACTACTCCTTCACCACCCTCCATCGCTGCAAACGGTGTACTTCTAGAGAACGTGGATTTCTCTTACCTTGGCAACTTCCTGTCATAAACGGCGAACATTGACGCTGAAGTACAGCACAATATCTCCAGTATTAGTGTAGCTTTCGAGCGTGATCACCCTTCTTTATGGCGCAGAAACAAGGGTATACTTCCAATTGTACTATCCTAGTGGAGATGGGTTGAATGCAAAATTTCATGTATGTGTATGTATCTCGAGCATACAAATATATAAGAAAAGTTGCGCTCAACTTATACCTCTCTTGATAGCGTAGTTGGTAAATACTACTAGAATTAAACAACATAAATATAGCGTTAAATTAGCACAAGAATCCAATGCTCTATTTGTTCAGATGAAAAACTTCAATCATTGTATTAATTGGACTAATGCTTCCATTATTATTTCTTGTAATTCATTTGTCAATAGAAACATAATAGAAAGTACTATTATAAAAAAATTCTGAAGGTTCTACTCTTAATATCAGTAATGGCATTTATAAGTTAGATAAATTCATCATTAACAAAATTTATAATCAGGTTGTATGTCACCAAAACTAATTTGGTGAATTGCGCTGTTCTCTAGATTTCTTTTTCATTGATGACCTTGTGTACTATGACTTATTCTTTTTTCACATGTGACTTTTTGTGTTTTGCCAGTTCCTTTCCTAGTGTAAAATCTCGTGTCATCTTGTACTATGCCAGTTCCTTTCCTAGTGTTTAATCTTGTGACATCTCGTACTATGCATGTTCCTTTCCTAGTGTATAATCTTGTTATTTTTAAACCTTTTTGTAACACAACTTTTTCTGTATTCCCCTGAAGATGTGAATTATACGTTAAGCGCTAGGGAATTACTGTTTTCTTCCGATTTCCTTAGTGGTTACCAGCAAAATTTGTGGATCACGTGTTATTTTTAGTGGTCTTTATGCATATATATATATATATATATATATATATATATATATATATATATATATTATATGTATATATATATATACATATATGTACATATATATATACATATACCAAGCCTTTTTCCCCCTTACTGGGGAGGTAGCCAAAAAGGAAAAGGCATAAAATCATTCCCACCCATTCCATCCCTGAAAACACTCCGCACCCCTCCACCCTCCCTCCCATATTAGCACCTCCTAGATGACGGGTCATCCCTCCACCCTGTCCACTGCCCTGGGTCAGAAGCAGTGTCACAAGACACAGCACATCCACAGCAAGGCCGCTTCATTAAATCGGCGACCCCCCCCTCTCCGTCCCCCCATATAAAGGAGAGGACGGGGAGAAATCCCTTCGAGCTGCCTAAAAAATTTGCTCACACACACTACCTCACCCCCCATCCCCCCCGTCCATACTACTTCATGCATCACAACATCTTCCATATACAACCCTTCTCCATTCACCCCTGTCTTCTGTCCTCTCCCGTCCTTCCTCAACCGACATTCCCCTCTTCCCCAAAGCCCCCTTCACCCCATCCATCCACCTCATCCTAGGACGTCCCCTCATGTTCACTCCCTCCACATCTGCCTTCCATACCTCCTTTACTAGTCTTTCTTCACTCATTCTTTCCATGTGTCCAAACCATCCTAATACTCTTTCATCAACCCTATCTCCCAACTCCCTTTCCAACCCTGTTCTCCTCCTCACCTCCTCATTTCTCACTCTATCTAGCCTAGTAACCCCCATCATACTTCTCAGACGCCTCATCTCAAACACATTCAAACTCCTTCTCTCTTCTTCTCTTATGTTCCATGTTTCTGCTCCATACAGTGCTGTTGGCACAATCACTCCTTCATACAGTCTCCTCTTAGCATCCATTCCCAAATTTCTATTCCTCATTACACTTTTTAATCCACCAAGGCATTTACTCGCTTCTCTCAATCTACATTCTACCTCCACCTTCACTCCATCTTTTCCTGCCACATTTGCACCCAAGTATCTAAAACTATCCACTTCCTCCAGTTGCTCTCCCTTAATGCTCACTTCCAGTCTACTGCCATTTTCACCCCTTGTACATCTCATCACCTTACTTTTACCCACATTCATCTTCAGCTGTCTTCTATCACATACTCTCCCAAACTCTGTCATCAACTTCCTCAATCCCTCCTCCGATCCTGCCACAAGCGTAGTGTCGTCCGCAAACAACAGCTGGCTCACCTCCCACTTTTCTCCCTTTTCTTTAACCATCTCCAATCCCTGACCCACTACCCTTGCATTTACCTCTCGCACTACCCCATCCATGTATAAGTTGAACAGCCAGGGTGACATAACGCATCCCTGACGAAGTCCCACCTTTACCTCAAACCACTCACTCTCTCCATTTCTAATCCTGACACAAGCTCTACTACATACACACATATACCAAGGCTTTTTCCTTCTTCCAAGGGAGGTAGCCAAAAAGGGAAAGGCATAAAAACACTCCCACCCATTTCATCCCTAAATACACTCCACACCCCTCCCACCCTTCCTCTCATCTGAGCACCTCCTGGATGACGGGTCATCCCTGCACCCTGCCCACCGCCCTGGGTCCGAAGCAGTGTCGCAAGACACAGTACATCCACAGCAAGGCCGCTTCATTTAATCGGCGACCCCCCCTCTCCGTCCCCCTTTGCATATAAGGCGAGGACGAGGAGAAATCCCTTTGGGCTGCGTCAAAATTTACTCACACATACTACACCCCCCCACCCCCCCGCCCATTCCTCCTCATGCAGTCACAACATCATCCATATACAACCATTCTCCACTCACCTCTGTCTTCCGTCCTCTCCCTTCCTTCCTCAACAGACATTCCCCTCTTCCCCAAAGCCCCCTTCACCCCATCCATCCACCTCATCCTAGGACGTCCCCTCATGTTCACTCCCTCCACATCTGCCTTCCATACCTCTTTTACTAGTCTTTCTTCACTCATTCTTTCAATGTGTCCAAACCATCCTAATATTCTTTCATCAACCCTATCTCCCAAATCCTTTTTCACCCCTGTTCTCCTCCTCACCTCCTCATTTCTCACTCTATCTAGCCTAGTAACCCCCATCATACTTCTCAGACACCTCATCTCAAACACATTCAAATTCTTTCTCTCTTCTTCTCTTATGTTCCACGTTTCTGCCCCATACAGTGCTGTTGGCACAATCACTCCTTCATACAGTCTCCTCTTCGCATCCATTCCCAAATGTCTATTCCTCATTACACTCTTTAAACCACCAAGGCATTTATTCGCTTCTCTCAATCTACATTCTACCTCCACCTTCACTCCACCTTTTCCTGCTACACTTGCACCCAAGTATCTAAAACTATCCACTTCCTCCAGTCGCTCTCCCTTAATGTTCACTTCCAGTCTACTGCCACTTTCACCCCTTGTACATCTCATCACCTTACTTTTACCCACATTTATCTTTAGCTTTCTTCTATCACATACTCTCCCAAACTCTGCCACCAGCTACCTCAATCCCTCCTCTGACCCTGCCACAAGCGCAGTGTCGTCCGCAAACAACAGCTGGCTCACCTCCCACTTTTCTCCATTTTCTTTAACCATCTCCAATCCCTGACTCACTACCCTAGCATTCACCTCTCGCACCACCCCATCCATGTATAAGTTGAAACAGCCAGGGCGACATAACGCATCCTTGACGAAGTCCCACCTTTACTTCAAACCACTCACTCTCTCCATTTCTAATCCTAACACATGCTCTACTACTCTCATAAAAACTCTTGACAGCTCCCAAAAGCTTTCCTCCTATCCCATAAATCTGCATAACCTCCCACAGTGCCTTTCTGTCTACCCTATCATAAGCCTTTTCCAGATCCATAAAAGCCCAAAAAACATCCTTCCCCTTTCCTATAGCTTTCTCACATATCTGTCTTACCACAAAGATCTGATCTACACAACCTCTACCCGTCCTAAATCCACACTGTTCCTCACCAATTACTCCTTCTGTTCCTCTCCTAATCCTCTCAATTAAGATCCTCCCATACGCCTTCCCTACTACACTCAACAAGCTAATCCCTCTGAAATTACTACATTCACACTTGTCCCCTTTTCGCTTGTAAAGAGGAACTATACAGGCACTACTCCAGTCCTCCGGTACTCTACCCTCTCTCCAGCAAACATTAAATAACCTCACCAACCAGTCCACCATCACTGAACCTCCCTTTTTCAGACATTCTGCATGAAATCCATCCAGACCAGGTGCCTTACCTGCTTTCATCATCTTTACAACTACCTTCACCTCATCCTTCCTTATTTCTCCTCCATTCTCCTCACTCATCACTCTCATTTTCTTCGCATTTCCCACTGCAGCTATCTTTCCTTCCTTATCCTCCTTCATAAGCTCTACTACTCTCATAAAAACTCTTGACAGCTCCGAGAAGCTTTCCTCCTATCCCATATATCCGCATAACCTCCCACAGTGCCTTTCTGTCTAACCTGTCGTAAGCCTTTTCCAGATCCATAAAGGCCCAAAAAACATCCTTCCCCTTTCCTATAGCTTTCTCACATATTTGTCTTGCCACAAAAATCTGATCTACACAACCTCTACCTGTCCTAAATACACACTGTTCCTCACCAATTACTCCCTCTGTTCCTCTCCTAATCCTCTCAATCAAGATCCTCTCATAAGCCTTCCCAACTACAATTAACAAGCTAATCCCTCTGAAACTACTACATTCACACTTGTCCCCCTTTCCCTTGTAAAGTAGAACTATACAAGCACTCCTCCAGTCCTCCGGCACTCTACCTTCTCTCCAGCAAACATTAAATAACCTCACCAACCAGTCCACCATCACTGTACCTCCTTTTTTAAGACTTTCTGCATGGCATCCATCAAGACCAGGTGCCTTACCTGCTTTCATCTTAACTGCTGCCTTCATTTCATCCTTCCTTATTTCTCCTCTATTATCCTCACTCATCACTCTCATTTTCTTAGCATTTCCCACTGCAGCTATCTTTCCCTCCCTATCCTCCTTCACATTTAGCAACTCCCTAAAATATTCTGCCCATTTTCCCCTTACTGCCTTCTCCTCCATTATCATCTCTCCATCTGCACCTTTTACCTTTTCTTCTCTACTTGATTCGCCTCCTCTTCCTCTCTTAATTTATTTCCAAAACATCTTTTTATTACTTTCAAAATTTTCTGTCATACTCTTACCCCATTTTACATCTGCTCTCTTCTTTGCCTCCTTTACCTTTTTCTTTACTTCTCTTTTCTTTTCTTTGTACGTCTCATATGACTCCCTCGTCCTATTTTGTAACCAATCTGTGTAAGCTCGCTTCTTCTCTTCTACAACCTTCTTCATTTCCTCATCCCACCATTCACTACCCTTCCTTCTATTTCCTCCTGCCCTTCCACACACCATCTTTGCACCCTTTGTGACTCCCTCCTTGAACCATCCCCAATCCTCCTCCACACCTAGCTCTACTCTATTCTTCACTCTCTCCCACTCCTCCTTCAGCTTCTTCTTGTACTCCTTCTCCTTTTCCTCTTCATTTAAAGAGTTCACTCTAAGCACCTCCCTACCTTTGGTCCCTTTCCTCTTGCTCCATCTGTCCTCCACTCTCAACTTACCTTCCACCAGAAAATGATCTGATATTCCCCCACCCTCTCCCCTTAGCACATGTACATCATTAACTCTCCCTATCATAATCCTATTTACCACTACATAGTCCATTAAAGCTCTATCTACCACCCTTCCCTCTACCACCCTCTCCCATGTGTACATATATATATATATATATATATATATATATATATATATATATATATATATACACAAGCCGCGGGCTTCGCCGGGGGCTTAGCTGCGCAAACACCGGCCTACGGCCGCAGCTTTCCGCGCTCTAATCCCTCGTTTTCCCCTTCGGCCTCGGACTCGGGGCGGAACCCCAATACGGGATCCCCAGCACGAAGAAGAACGAGAAGAAGAACGCGAGGAAGAAGAACGCGATGAAGAAGAACGCGATGAAGAAGAACGCGAAGGAGAACGCGAAGAAGAACGCGAAGAGGAACACGAAGAAGAACACGAAGTAGAGTGCGAAGAAGAACGCGAAGAAGAACGCAAAGAAAAACGCGAGGAAGAAGAACGCGAGGAAGAAGAAGAAGAAGAAGAAGAAGAAGAAGAAGAAGAAGAAGAAGAAGGAGAAGAAGAAGAAGAAGAAGAAGATAAACGCGAAGAAGAACGCGAGCAAGAAGAAGAAGAAGAAGAAAAAGAAGAAGAATACATATATATACACACATACACACACACACACACACACACACACACACATCTATATATATATATATATATATATATATATAAATAGATATATATATATATATGCGATGCGTAAGTAACCACTAGGAGAAGTAAACTAACGAAGCAGAGCGCTCTCGTATAATTACATCTTTAGTACTGATACAAAGAATATAATTCCTTCCTTGTATCAGCACTGAAGATGTAATTATACGAAAGCGCTCTGCTTCGTTACTTTACTTTTCCTAGTGATTACTTGCGCAGTTGTGAACACACGCTCCTAGGATTTTTATTGCATATATATATATATATATATATTTATATATATACATATATGTATATATATTTATATGTATATGTATATATATATATAAATATATGTATATATATATATATATATGTGTGTGTGTGTGTGTGTGTGTGTGTGTGTGTGTGTGTGTGTGTGTGTGTGTGTGTGTGTGTGTGTGTGTGTGTGTGTGTATGTATATATATATATATATATATATATATATATATATATATGCATACATATACCAAATGCTTTTTTCCCCTTATAAGGGAGATACCCCCCCAAAAAAACACAAAAAAACAACAACAAAAAACAATGTCATAGAAACCACTCCCACCCATTCCATCCCTACCATACTCGATTTCCCTCCACCCTCTTCCCTCCCTGTTATCTTATCCTGGATAACGGGTCAACCCTGCATCTCACCCACTGCCCTAGGGTCAGAATCAGTGTCGCAAGGCCGCTTTATTAAATCGGCGACGCCCTCTTTCCGTTCCCTCATGCAGGAAAGGAGAGGATGGGGAGAAATCCATTAGGGCTGCGTCAAATTATTTCTCCTACATATTCCCTCACCACTATCCCCTCCCCACTCCACCTCATGCATCACAGTATCATCCATAAACAGCCATTCTCCATACACCCCTCTCTTCTGTCCTCTCCCGTCCTATTTCAATAGATATTCACCTCTTTCCCAATACCCTTTTTACCTCCACCATCCATCTAGTCCCAAGTCGACCCCTCATGCTCACTCCTTCCACATCTGCCTTCCACACCACTCATTCTTTCCATGTGTCCAAACAATCCCAATATTCTTTTATCAATCATATCTTCCAACTCCCTTTCCACCCCTGTTCTACTCCTCACCTCCTCATTTCTCACTCTATCTAGCCTAGTTACTCCTATCGTACTTCTCAGACACCTCTTCTCAAACACATTCAAACTCCTTCTATCTTCCTCTCTTATGTTCCATGTTTCTGCCCCTGTAATGATGGCATAGAATATTCTTTGTGTGTTGCACATACGTATATGTAATAGTGTTTATTTATCATATATTTTGTATATTATTGTGAAAACCAAGTGTTCATTTAAGCGTATATGTTTTTCCCGCCAAGTCTGAGCTTGGCGTCGCTTGGAACCAGTCTTGATTCTGCTTACGAAGCGACCGCACGCTTGTTTTTGTAGTGCTTGTAAGTTATACAATATTTTGCATTGTTGCATTATTGATTGTTTCATTGGCCACTCCAGTACATATGGTGGCAGCGGAAAATCAATTAAGTGTTTAATTGTATTATATGAATTGAATTTTGTGCAGAACGCTCGTATTTATGGTTAACTTTGAAAAATTTGCCGGCCAGTGATATTGCGTTGTTCGCGTTTGTGCTTTCTCCTATTTTTATTTCCAGCCAGGTGATTTTCTTCAGTGACAATGGAACTATTCATACCTTTCCCTTGAACATTTTGTGCGTAATTAGGCGCATGAACATTTTTCTCTGAGTGCGTTTGGTGATTTTTTTTTGTTCCCGCATGCTCTTCTCGTTGGCGTCGGCGTTTACGGGTTCCATCGACATCATCTACGATTATCACTGGATCGTCTTATGTTCCTGTGTGTATCAGCTGTAATTTGAATCCTAGATGGTGAAGGATTTTGGACAGACAAAATTATACCTACACATTCTTCACATCGGTCGGTGATCATCGTTCGCTGATTTCCATAGTGACTTTCGTCTCCTTTGCCAGTGCATTATTCAGGCTTGTACATGCTTCTTGTTTATTCATGACAGGTCATATTGTGTTTTCTGATTATAATGAAATAATTGGTCAATGGTTCTTTGTCTGGCAAGATGGCCAAGTTGGTTGGCGTTCACGGTGGCCATGTTGTGACGTCATGATCCCTTTACCTTAAGATCTAGTATAGTTACCCCCGTGCGGTAACGGTTTTCCTTGTTTATAGTTATTAGAGAATTGTGGTAATTACGTGACTTAATTGTGAATCATATATTTTGTATTAATAACACTCTTGCTTTGTGTATTAGTGAGAATATTATTGCTTACGTTCTTTCAGGTGATCCATTCTTCCGATTCGAGGAGTGTATTTATTGCGATCACCATCATTAATTGTATTTTCTTTGTTTTGATTTTGATGTTATTACGCAGTGGAGTGCAGTTATCTTGGCCCCCTTCTAATATGTCTAAACCAAAGGTACCATCTTTTATCAATCCCAAAAAACCATCTGAAACAAATACTCATACTTTAACTTTATTACACCGAGAACCCTCTGTTATTAAATTTTCAGGCCAGGACCCCCATTATAAGGCTATAGATTTTATTCGCCAATGCGAGGATGCTACAGTGAACTCAAATGTTTCAACTGGGCCTGAAAAGACACCTTTTGTGAGGTCACAACTTGTACCTAATTCTCTAGCGTCAGAGATGCTGTCTGCAACGGGCCTTGATCTCAAGTCTTTGGATTATAATTATGACATCCTTAGGTCTAATTTCATTAAAAAAAAATTCAGATACCCCCTGTTGGCAATTTTTTTCAATGGTGCTTCAAACTGGCTGATACCCTCGTATCCCTACTGGGTACTCTTGACTACAGGCGTGCTCAAGCCCAGGCCAGTATAATTGTTGTTGGCGCCTTCGATTCACTCTCACATTCAGACTGGGTAGATAATGGTACAATCACTTTAGATAGGTTCCGCCTTATTTTTGGAATTTTTGCTTTACGTTTTTTACCAGCGCTTGTTTCACAACCCAAAGATTTGATCAGTAATATTCGGTTTCAAATCATCTCCTTAGTAGCTGTTGAGTCTTCCCAATTACTTACCTTCCAATTTCTGCAAGGGATATGCCTATTTCAGTCACTGTAGATACTGGTGCAGAATGTAGTCTCATAAGTAGACAGGCTTATTTTGCTCTCTCCGGGAATTGTACAATCTCCCTTTATCTCCCTTTTGTAATAATTTGCATTCTGTGCAAGGTTCTCCCTTGCTTGTTCTTGGGTCTGTTTGTCTTCCCATATAGTTTCCCTCGCATGCTACAGTTTTCCATGTCACTTTCGTTGTTGTTTCTGGTATTGCCCATATGTGTGACTGTCTCTTGGGTATTGATGCTCTTACAGCTCATGACATAGATATTTCTAATAGTCGCCGTGTAGTGACTTTATGCAATTTTGTTATCCCTGCATCAGATAGGCCAGTTTCTGTTTGTGATTCTCCTGTGATTGATCAGTCCGCACATTTACCCTCACCTCCTTGTTCTGCTGTTGTTATAGGGGAGCATCTTATTGGACCTTCAAGTTCAGTTCGAGTTCCAGTGCGCGTTTCAGGTGCCCCTATAGGGTCTAACGTTCTCTCTCTGCCTGACTCTGTTCGTATTCAACGCCTTGCATTAGTAGGATCTCTCCACTATTCGCAATGGTCGTGTTACCGGGGCAATGGTAACAAACATCACGGGTGTTCCTATTGCTCTCTCTCCTGGCAGCCACTTAGGCTCCTTTGATGTGATCGACATTGTTGCTTTCCAGGACTCGCCTATCATAGCAGCTTCTGTACTACAATCTCCTCCAACACGTGACTCTGCTCACTTAGCTTCTGAGTTTGTCATATTTGTAGGCGAGATTGATTTTTCTAGTGAGACGCCTCGTCTCATTGAACTGTTAGTTACCCACCGTCAAGCTTTGGCTTTGCCTGGTAATCCATTAGGTGTTACAGATCGTGTGGTTCATAGAATTGATCTTCAGCCAGATGCTCGTCCTGTTTACGTTCCCTCATACAGGTTACCTCACTCACGTCGGCTTATAGCCCAATCCTTCGTTGACGACTTATTGCGTGAAGGTGTTGTACAGGAGTCCCACTCAGAGTGGAACTCGCCTCTTCTCCTGGTGCTTAAGAAAGACGGATCTTTTCGTCCAGCTATTGATTACAGGCGGGTTATCGAGGTCACTATTCCTAACCATTACCCTTTGCCTGTCTTAAGTGACCCCCAGTCCATTGGCACTGGTAAGACGGTATTCACCACCTTAGATTTAAAAGCCTGTTTTTGGCAGATACCCCTGGAGGAGAAGTTTCGTAAAGTCACGGTCTTCTCGACTCCCAGTGGACATTATGAATGGCTTTGTTGCCCCATGGGTTTGTGGAATGCTCCCTTGACTTGCCAGCGCTTGGTTAACTCCATTTTTCATGGCTTAGTGGGGGATGGACTTTTTGTTTACCTGGATGATTTAATTCTAGTTTCCAAAGATGTGGAAAGCCACTTTACTAAGTTGTCCATGGTCTTGCAACGTTTTGCTGAAGCCCTATTGAAACTCAATTTACCCAAGTGTTCCTTTTTTAAGTCTAGTATCCAATTCCTATGTCATGTTGTAGACAAACATGATATCCACACCACAGGTGATAAAATCAAGGCGGGGAGGGACTTCACTATATCGAAGTCAGTTGAACATGTACGTTCCTTCCTTGGACTTGCAGGATACTATCGTGCATTCATTAAAGACTTTGCTTCAATTGCTTCCCCTGTCACTCGCCTCCTTAATAAGGACTCTTCCTTCCAGTGGCGTGATATTCATCAGAAAGTTTTGATTCTTTGAAGCTTGCGTTTACTGAAGCGCCTGTGTTATCCTCCCCAGGTTATAATCTCCTCTTTACTATTTGTACAGATGCTTCTGGTACAGGCACTAGAGCTGTACTCATGCAATAAGTAGATGGATGTAGACCTCACGTTATTGCATATGCTAGTCGCATTCTTAATAAGCCATTACTCTGTTACTCATTTAGAAGCCCTGGCAGTGGTGTGGGCTTTAAAGCAATTCCGTGATATCATTTTTGGATATCCTATTACAGTCTGCACGGACCACACTGCTATCACTCAGCTTTTCAAGGGCAAAAATCTTTCAGGCCGCCTAGCCAGATGATTCCTCACGATTGAGGAATTCAATCCAACCCTTAAACATATCCCAGGGCGTGCAAACAACGTTGCTGATACAACTTCTCCCTGAAGGATCTGGCCAAAGCCCAGCGTGAAGACTCTGTTTGGTCTGCTGTCATTTATGCTTTGGAGTCTGGTGATGATACCACTTTACCAGCTTTACCGGTACCTCTGTCCCAATTTTCCTTGCAGGACAAGGTTCTCATTCGTAATGTGGAAGTGTTTTGTCCCTTGTTCATGCCCCTCAGGCTGGTCACCCAGGTCGTAACAAAACTCTGGATATGGAGCGTAAGAAGTATTATTGGCCTAAAATGCGACTCGACATTACCTCTCATGTAGCCCAGTGTAGTTCTTGTGCCCGGAACAAAGATTCTACGCGCACTGCTCCCATCTTAGAGTACCCTACTCCTTCTCGCCCTTTTTAGACTGTGGCTATATACCTTTTGCAGCTGCCTCGTAGCATTCAAGGTTCTGTATATATCCTTGTGTGTGTGGACCACTTTAGTCGTTTTGTAATATTAGCTCCCTTACGTAACAAGTCTGCACCAGTTGTAGCCCATGCTTTAGTTTATCATGTTTTGTGTCCATACACTACTCCTTCGGTGCTCCTAAGTGACAATGGTACTGAATTTAGGAACGAGGTTTTGGCAAGTATTTGTGAACGTTACGGCATCACACAAACATTCGTGACTCCTTACCATCCCGGCGTCCATTGGTCTTGTGGAGAGGACGAATAGGAAATTTCTAGATATACTCAGACACGTTACTAGTAATTTTCATGAATCTTGGGAAGATTGGCTTCCCCATGTCAGTGCTTGTATTAATAGCACCATTAATGTTTCTACGGCAAAACGCCTCATTATGTCATCTATGGAGTTGAAAAACGGCTCCCTTATGATGTGATTGACAGCCCTGCTCGTCCCCTCTAGAATTTTGATGACTATAGTCAACTCCAGAGTCACACGTTGCATGCCATTTATGACTCTGTGAAAGAAAAACTTGATGTTTCCAAGGCTGAAATGTTGAAACACCAACATATTCGTGCAAAGCCTGTTACCATCGTTGTTGGTGATCATGTTATAAGAGCATGCCTGATCGCCAATCTAAGTTGAATTGTAAACTTACAGGCCCCTTTTTGGTTAGTGAGAAGTTGCATCCCAACAAATTCAGGGTCTTTGATCCTTCACAGGGACTAAGCGAAGTGGTGCATGTAGACAGACTTAGGTCACTCTGGTGCCCATACCGGCGTTTACCCAGCCTCCTCCAAGGCCCACTGGACAAATTATTCCTGTATCAGCCCCTCATAATTATAATCTCCGAATATGTACAGAATTTATGTTGTTAATTATGTTTGTCTTGACCTGTAATTTGTGTCTTTTTTTTTCTCTGTTAAGTGTATTGATTTGTGTGTGTACCTCTTTTTTAGCTATTAAGTGTCATGTCCCGGACGTCCGGCAATTCCTGTCTTTTGTATTTTGGTTAACTGGCGCCAGTTCTTATTTCATTTTGTTGTATGTGTTTCTTATGTACCTTCATTATGTTGTATGTGATTCTTTTATATATTTTCTTGTATTCTTGTTTATGTATTAGGGTGTGCTATTGTTATTCTCTTTCACACTTTTGTATTCACCTTTATATGTGTGTGGACTGTGTTGTGTTTGCTCTTGTTTTGCCTGGTCATTTTTTTTTTTTTTTTTTTTTTTTGCTCGGTGGGGTCACCGAGTGGTGGTGGCCGAGCTATGTAATGGTGGCATAGAATATTCTTTGTGCGTTGTAGATACATATTTGTAATATTGTTTATTTATTATATATTTTATATATTATTGTGAGAACCAAATGTTCATTTAAGCGTATATGTTTTTTCCGCCAAGTTTGAGCTTGGCGTCGCTTGGAGCCAGTCTTGATTCTGCTTACGAAGCGACCGCACGCTTGTTTTTGTAGTGCTTGTAAGTAATACAATATTTTGCATTGTTGCATTATTGATTGTTTCATTGGCCACCCCAGTACACCCCCGTACTGTGCTGTCGGCACAATCAGTCCTTCACACAATCTCCTCTTGGCATCCATTCCCAAATGTCTATTTCTCATTACACTTTTTAATCCCCTATGGCATTTACTCGTTTCTCTCAATCTACATTCTACCTCCACCCCCACTCCTCCCTTTCCCGCCACATTCGCACCCAAGTAACTAAAAATATACACTTCTTCCAGTCTCTCTCTCTTAATGCTCGCTTTTTTTTTTTTTTTTTTTTTTTTTTTTGTCTAGCTCAATGCAAAGCCCCGGTTCGAGACCCAGGGCGACTGTCGGAATTATTATATATATAAGGAAGGGGGGACAAGTGTGAGTGTAGTAGTTTCAGAGGAATCAGAATTTTGAGATGTAGTTGGGAAGGCGTATGGGAGGGACTTGATTGAGAGGATTAGGAGAGGAAAAAAAAGGAAATATTTGGTGATGAACATTGTGGGTTTAGGACAGGTAGGGGTTGTGTAGATCAGATTTTTGTGGTAAGACAGATATGTGAGAAAGCTATAGGAAGAGGTAAGGATGTTTTTTGGGCTTTTATGGATCTGGAAAAGGCTTACGACAGGGTAGACAGGAAGGCACTGTGGGAGGTACTGCAGATATATGGGATAGGAGGAAAGCTGTTAGGAGCAGTCAAGAGTTTTTACGAGAGTAGTAGCGCTTGTGTTAGGATTAGAAATGGAGAGAGTGAATGGTTTGAAGTAAAGGTGGGACTTCGTCAGGGATGTGTTACATCGCCATGGCTGTTCAATCTTTACATGGATGGGGTGGTGCGAGAGGTGAATGCAAGGGTAGTGGGTCTGGGGTTAGAGATGATAAAAGAAAATGGAGAAAAGTGGGAGGTGAACCAGTTGTTGTTTGCTGACGACACTGCGCTTGTAGCAGGATCAGAGGAGGGATTGAGGAAGTTAGTGACAGAGTTTGAGAAGGGTTGTGAAAGGAGGAAGCTGAAGGTAAATGTGGGCAAAAGTAAGGTGATGAGATGTACAAGGGGAGAGAGTGACAGCAGGCTGGAAGTGAGCCTTAAGGGTGAAAGACGGGAGGAAGTGGATAGTTTCAGATACTTGGGTGCGAATGTGACAGGAAAGGGAGGAGAGGGGGTGGAGGTAAAATGTAGATTGAGAGAAGTGAGTAAATGCCTTGGTGGACTAAAAAGTGTAATGAGAAATAGTCATCTGGGAATGGATGCTAAGAGGAGGTTATATGAAGGAGTGATTGTGCCAACAGAAACATGGAACATGAGAGAGGAAGAGAGAAGGAGTTTGAATGTGTTTGAGATGAAATGTCTGAGAAGTATGATAGGTGTTACTAGGCTGGATAGAGTGAGAAAAGAGGAGGTGAGGAGGAGAAAAGGGGTGGAAAGGGAACTGGGAGATAGGGTTGATGAAAGAGTATTAGGATGGTTTGGACACATAGAAAGAATGAGTGAGGAAAGATTAGTGAAAGAATTGTGGAAGGCAGAGGTGGAAGGAGTGAATACGTCCTAGGATGAGATGGATGGATGGGTAAAAGGGGCATTATAAAAGAGAGAAATGTCTGTGGAGGAAGGACGGGAGAGGACAGAGGATAGGGGTGAATGGAGAGGGGTTGTGCATAGATGATGCTGTGATGCATGATGGGGAGTGGATGGGGGATGGGGGGTGAGGAGGTATGTATGAGAAAAAATGGACGCAGCCCGAAGGGATTTCTCCCCGTTATCTCCTTTTCTGCATGGGGGTACGGAGAGTGGGGGGGGGGGGGAGGTCGCCGAAATTATTAAGCGGCCTTGCTGTGGATGTGCTGTGTCTTGCGACACTGCTTCTGACCCAGGGCAGTGGACAGGATGCAGGGATGTCCCGTCATCCAGGAGGTGCCAAGATATGAGGGGGGAGGAGGAGGGTGGAGGGGAGTGGAATATATAGGAAATGGAATGGGTGGGAGTGGTTTCTATACTTTTTCTTTTTGGCTACCCCCCATGTATGGGGAAAAAGCCTTCGATATATTAGATATATTTATATATATATATATATATATATATATATATATATATATATATGAATATATATATTACACACACACACACACACACACACACACACATATATATATATATATATATATATATGTGTGTGTGCGTGTGTGTGTGTGCGCGTGTGTGTATACACACACACACGCACACACACACACACACACACACACACACACACACACACACACACACACACACACACACACACACACACACACACACACACACACACACACACACACACACACACACACACACATATGTATATACATATATATATATATACATATATATATTTGCATGTATATATATATATATATATATTACAGGTGAAAAATGTAATCACACATTTGTCAATAACGTAGAAACCACTGTTGGAGTAGAAAAGAGTTAGGTGGGTGCGGTCACCGAGGGTGGGGGAGGAGGTGGAGGTGAAGGGAGAGAGAGAGAAGTGGTAGAGGGAGAGGGGGGATTTTTATTTCTAAATATTGGGATAGAAGAGATTACATTGCATTGGATGTTAATAACCTGAGTTTTGTCCTTAATGTGGAAGGCTTCGAGTAGTTGTAGTCTCTTAGGGTCATTGCTCGATCCAATAATTTTGGTGTTGTTGATCAAATCATCTCTCCTGAGTGCAGCGTTATGGGAACTCCTATGGTGTTCTTTGATTGCTCCCTCTTGTAGGTGGAAAGTTAGGCGACGGCTGACTTTACATCTAGTAAACCAATGTAGGAATGGGGGAGGAAATTACAATTTCCTGTAGAACATTGATATTGGTATACTACATTAGTTTTAGATGTGAAGTCCGATCGCTTTGACAAATTGTTTGTCATGATCATGACAAACAAATTTCTTTCGCCTCTTTGGAGTTTCTATAGTATAATTCAAAAGTCTTACTTTCTCCTTGATGGTGTATGGTCCTTGAAATCTACTTTGAAAAAATCTCCTGGTATAGGTAATAGGCATCTGAATGTTTGTCTTTTTATCATACCTTTCCTTCATCTTCTTTTGAGCCTGGGTAAATTTTTTCTTGGCTAAGTTCCAGGCTGTCTTTAATCTTTCTAACTTTCTCTCTAGATGTACAGTGTCTGAGACAGAAGAATCAAGAGTAAGCCAACTATCTTTCAATACTTTAAGGGTAGAGATAGGATGACGCACTCCTAATCCTTTCAAAATCTGTTCAATGTGGTTTGACATAAAGTTTGTGCCTTGATCACTTTGTACATCTATGGAGAAACCCCTCAGAGAAAAATACTTGATTAGCTCCTCCATAACAGCTTAAGACCTAATGTTTCTCAGTGGTATTGCTTCGCAATCTATGATAACTTTAGAGAAGAGTTCTCCCATGACAAAAATGGGTTGTAAGGGTGCTTTAGGAACGGGTTGATTTGGTTTGCCTACCATATGATAGGTGTTACATTGCTTGCAGTAACGTGATATACCTTTTCTGATATGAGGCCAATAAAATTGTCTAGTGATGTATGCTAATGTTTTTCCGACTCCTTGATGTCTTGCCAAAGGAGTGTCATGGGCCAACTGCAGGACTTGTGGCCTCATGCATGTGGGGTTAACAATTGATGTCTGGCTCGCCAAAACTGGTCCAGCGGGATATGAGGCGCTAACAATTTGCGTATTAAAATACCTTGTTCAAGGTAATAACATCAAGATAATGTCTCGCATTGTGTTTTGGTCACACGTGTTTTTTTCATTTCCGCATCTATTTGTAATCTTCTTAATATGATCTGTGTATCTGTCGCTTGAACAACGTGAATAGGACTTAAGGCAGCCCTATCTAATACCTCCTCTTCATTTAAATTTTTAACTAACTCGTGAAGAAGATATTTCTTTTCCTCCTAGGATCTAAAGCTAGATCGTATTCTGTGGCAATGCTTACTAATTAAGCTTTAGTAGCATCTTCTAACATATCAATAGAGGGAGTCTCCATACTTTTTTTAAAGACATTTTTCCATAAATATGTAATTGCAACGAGCAGCCTAATCACTACCTGAATACTCTTTTTGTCCTGACAAAGGTCACCAAATTTCTTGTCAGGATCCACCGGCCAGGCTAGTCGCTACTCGAAAAGAAAAAAGTTAAGGCAGTGCGCTGTTTGGACAAGTGACAGAATTTAGGCAGAATAAACATATTTTTTGCTAAGATTAAAAATAACATAAATGGACATAGAATATTTAAATATATCAATAAATGTTACATAGAATATACATGTAATAATATTTCCAAAGTAGAGTAGGTGGGTATGCTCTTATATGTAAAATATAAGAACAGGTGGGTGAAACCAAGTCTTGATTATGGTGTAGACGAGTTTTGATTTTGGTTGCTAAAGTCGCACCAACGGTCTCGGGAACAAATAGGTAGTTTGAGGTGATAACGTCTTGTAGGTGGAGCTTCTGGTAGTACTTACGGTAGGTGAAGCTTCTTGTAGTCGGGAACACGTAAGATTTTGGTTGATGTTTCGTAGTTGAGGAATAACAGAGATTGTCGAGTCGCACGT
>NC_134814.1:31492386-31499886 GCF_046742065.1 Oratosquilla oratoria | reverse complement strand
AACACTGGACTCAGAGTAACAGAATTTATTACCGGCGTTTCGAACCCTGTCCGGTGTTCGTCCTCAGGGTTATACATAGTGAGCAAAAGGATTCATTTAAATAGTGTACCGATGTTCTCTGGGACAGGTCTTACCGGAGTGTACAAAGTTGAACCAAATCAAAACCCATTCCGAATGACAAAAGGTAATTACAAATTTATGTAAAGCGTTAACCAAATGAAAAGAATTGACAAAAACCTCATAACACATGTCATAATAAATGGAACAAAACCAATTCTAAACGATACCCAGAAATTGATAACAGAGTAAGTACAGAGTGTCACCAAATGGCTCCACCGAAAATAAGAAATAAAATTAAAAAGGGGGCAAAAAGAAAATATCAAATGGCACAGACCAGACACAAAAGCACTACACGAGTCATCTGTCACCGCTCTAACTGTCCTGTATACCCTTAGTACAAATCAAACCATAAAATAAAATAAAAACAAAAACCAAGACTAAAAGACACAAAGAAATTTGATTACAAAGTGTCCACAAGAATAACAAAAGGCAAATAAATGGTAAACCGACATAATGAAAATATCAAAAAATCACGGTCCGGACCCAAAAGCACCACACGGGTCGCCATTCTTTCTGTCCTGCTTGTGCTTCGCTCCCTTCTTCAGTACAAATCAAAACTAACAAACGCCACCAAAACTGAATGACAAAAAGAAATTGCAAAGTGAAAAAGTGTCCGCTGAAAATAAAAATAAAAAATAAAAATGAAAAAGAAAAGGGGGGGAGGGGACAAAAAGCAACTGAAGCCAAACCCAACAAAATGACAATTAACTCAGCAGCAGCGAAACAAAACAATACACAAAACAAAACCAATTCTGAACGATAAAAGAAAAGGAAAATTATGATAAAGTTATATAAAGTAACATCACAATGGGACTACTAAAAATGCCCACGTGTGCCAAACATCACAGTCCCGGCATAATATCACTACACTGGCCTCCGCTCACTGCTCCTTCTGTCCTGCCTGTCTTTCGCTCCCTTGTAAATAGGATTTAGATTGATGCATCTGTTGACGCTGTTGCTATCGCTGGCCCAAGCTTTCAAAAATAACCTTTCTCCTTTCTTATTGAAAGGAGAAAGGAGAAAGGTTATTCCAGTCTAGCGATAGTGCATCCTCCTCCTCCTCCTCCTCCGACAGCGAAGTGCTTACCCTCCAAGCCCCTAAGGCTAACTAAGCTTCCTCTTAAAACTCCCTCCAGCTAGTAGGACTCACTAAAGACAACTATTCCTATGGATAGATTGGATTTACGTGTGTTCTACCAGAACGTCCGTCACTGGGCCCCACAAAGTACCAGCACCTTGTTAGAGATTGCCAGACACGGTCCTGATATCATTTGTTTGACTTCGATGGGTGATCCAGCCCCTGACTCTCTTCCCAAGATTCAAGGCTTCAACACATGGAGTCGGGGTCTTGCTTTGCACTCGGGCGTCTGTATTTTAGCCAGGAAGTCCCTCCAGGTAACTATACTTGATCAATTTCATTATGAGCAGATGCTCGCGATCAAGTTAAGCACCACTCGAGGTCCCATCCTCCTCTGTACTCTCTACCGCCCTCCCCGTATCCCCTTCCTCCCCTTTGTTGACATTGCCGAGGTGATGTCATACAAAGTCCCAACCTTCTTCATTGGCGATTTCAACTGCAGTCATGCTACTTGGAGCCCTGGAACGCACAACAGCAGCTCAGTGAGTCGGCAACTACACTCTCTTATTATACTTCACCGGCTGAAGTTCCTAGGTCCGGACTTTCCCACATTCATAGGTCATGGATTGCAGGGTAAGCCCGACCTGGTGTTCTCCAACAGCCGAGCTTTCTTCCTCAACTCCTCTATCTCACCCGGTGCCCCCACCCTCTCAGACCACATACCCTTAATCCTTAGCATCTCCACCTCACCCATCCTTATCCCCAGTGAGCCTCGGTTACGTTACAGTCAGGCCGACTGGGAAGGCTTCAAAAACACTCTCACGACATACACCAACACAAACATGGACAACACTCCACAAGCGGCGATAGAGCAGGAATGGCGCTCACTTACAAAGTTTGTCAAAAACGCTGTAAAAAAGCACATTCCTAGAACAAAGCACCGAAAGGTTGCCACGTTCACCACTTCTATGCACACTAACAGACTACGCATTGCACTACAGAACAGATCTACAGATCTATTACAAGCACCCCTAGAGGCCCGTGTCGCCATCCTAAGAGACATGCACTGGCTACAGAGTAGCCTGAGGAAGTCCCTCTACATCGATTCACATCGAGAGGAGGAGCAACTGATGGCCTCGCTCTCCGGCGCCTGTGAGACGGACCCTTCCAAGTTCTGGAGGACCCTCAAACGTGAGCTGGAGGAGTGCTCTGTGCCTCCACCCAAGGTCATCAACCATCTTCACCACTCTGCACACTCCCCCCAACACCAAGCTGACCTTCTGGCGTCAGCATGGAGTGAGGTCTTTAAACCCCATCCTGTGCAAGGACCACATTGCTTTAGCACCTTGCACAGTGTTAACTCCTTCATGAACAGCTGTAGTGACCTCATTCCCGACGAGACTGTTGATCTCTCTCAGTTAGATGAAGATGATCCCCTTATCTGCCCCATCGTTTTGGAGGAGGTAAAGGGGGTTATCTCGGCATTAAGACTAAAATCCCCTGGCCCTTCAGGCATCGATGCACACATACTCAAACGTATGCCAGACAACATAATCTCACACATGACGACACTATATAACAGCTCACTAGCCTCTGGGTACTTCCCACAACTATTCAAGGCCTCCCATACCATCCTCATTCCTAAACCCCAGAAACCCGCCTCCGCCCCCCTTTCATATCGGCCCATCTCCCTTCTGGAGTACTTTGGAAAGGTGTTTGAGCACGTCTTATGCCGCCGCCTGACCGTGTACCTAGAGACGGAGAATGTGCTGAGGGACTGCCAGTTTGGTTTTCGGCCGGGGCGCGGTGCAGAAGACGTAATATCCATAATCACTCAATGGGTTCAAAGACCGCCAGACGGTCGCCCTGGTAAGGCCATTTTGGTTTGTAAGGATGTGGAGAAGGCATTTGATACTGTCTGGCATGAAGGCCTTAAGTACAAATTGTACCACAACTTCGACTTTGCCCTGCCGTTCACAAGGTTGCTCTGCAACTACCTGGACGACAGGTCAATAAGAATAAAGTGGCGGGGCTGTCTGTCCCAACCTTTTGTGCCGAAGGCTGGAGTACCGCAAGGGTCAGTCCTTGCCCCCACTCTGTACAATCTATATACGAATGACCTGCCAGAGCCAGCTTATCCTCGCAACCAGGCTCTAACTCTTTCGTATGCGGACGACACTAACCACATAAGCAGACACAAAACGCTGCAGGGAGCGTTACACGTAATGCAAAACATCCTAGACGGGGCACACGCGTGGGAGCAACAGTGGCGCATTAAGACCAACGCGTCGAAATGCAATGCTGTATACTTCTGCTGCAAACGAACCAACAGAACAATCACAAACACTCCTCTTAAACTAAACAACACAAACATCCCAGCGAAAGACCATACCCGTGTGCTGGGTAGCACACTTGATAATGGCCTTACCTGGACCCCACACTTCCGCAAGCAGGGAGCGAAGGCTAGGGCTGTGCTGGGTAAGCTCAGACGCTTCAAAACTGCAACACTGAGAACCAAACGTCGATTGTACCTAGCCCTCGTCAGACCGATTCTGTGCCAGTCCCCGGGACTAAGCCAGCTGACATGTGCCACTAATAACTACGAGCATCAGAAGGTTCAGAATGCCGCTGTCCAGTTCATCACGGGCTCGCGATGGAGCGACTTCAGAACCACTGAGTCTCTACACCAAATTTCCAACATCCGTCCACTCAACCAACACAAACACAAACTTCACTCAAGACACCTAGAAAAACTGCACGCCAAACACAAACATCTGATACAACATATTACACCTAGACCACACCGTACAGACTATCTGTCAGCTGCGCCCGTCCCACGTGCGGTGTACACGATAAGACGTGTATAACCGTACCTACAAGTAACACACCCCTTCACCAGCTTGACTGGTGATAACCGCAATAATGTAATAATAATAATAGTAATGGTAATAATGATAATAATAATAATAATAATATCGCATTAACTGACAGGCTACTCAAACCCAACCTGGGGTAAAACAGGAATTCTCATGCCTTACCTGGGGCTAATCAGGAACGCCCTCTACACGCGGGAAGTGAAATCTACTCACTAACCGTAAATTACACACACACACACCTCTCACGAACATAGCCGCATCCCACGCACAAACATATACACTTCCTTTTTCTTCGACTAAAATTCGTTTCCTTTCTCACTTTCTCTTATACTACATCTTCTCATTTCAGTTTACCTCCCACTAAAGATTTTTCCGTTTTTCCCCCTTTCTCTCCTACTACGTCTCCTACCATTTTCCAAACTTTCGTTGGTGATATAATATGCTCTTCCTCCCGGCATTGGCGCCGCCGTCCAAGTTCCTAGCCCAGTTCTCCTAAGCCACGACAACAAATAAGCCCCTAATCGCTCGCAATTCGCCCGGTGGCAATAGCCCTCTTTTATACACTACTATCTTTTCATTTTCCTACAGACATTCTTCCCCTCCCACAAAACCCGATCCCGCGCAAGCGAGGTGGTCTTTCCTTGGAATCCAGAACCCTGAGGACGAACACCGGACAGGGTTCGAAACGTCGGTAATAAATTCTGTTACTCTGAGTCCAGTGTTTCGAAATTTTTCCGATATCATGGCTCCTGGACTTCAGCTCTTTACGAACACACACACACACACACACACACACACACACACACACACACACACACACACACACACACACACACACACACAAAAATATATATATATATATATATATATAAACATATATATACATATATAAATATATGTAAATATATATGTATATCACAACAAAGATATGTCGTAGCACATATGTAAAATAATACTGATAACCCACTTTCGGAGAAGAATAAGCGAAGATATAGAGATCTGTATATTTCGATCACTTACTGTGATCCTCTTCGGCAGATATAAGTTACAAAGTACAGAACAATGTGTATTTATAGTAAAGAAGTGAGGTAGCATGAGGGGACGAGGCTCAGGTCAACACGCCCGGCACGCATGCTCGCATCTTGGTGGCTCAGGTCACATGACCGGCGTTGCATGGGCCTTGGTGATTTTTGTCCACCGTTAATGTTGATGGTAACATTTTATTTATGGCAAAAGAAGAAATACAGTCTGGTGACCATTGACCATGGGAAATGTTATAATTTGGGAAATTATTTATTAAGGAGGATTCTACTATTTTTCTTCTGAAACTACATTTGGATTTATAAATTATTTCAGCATCGTCCCAATTTATTCGGTGGTTTTTATTGGCGACGTGCTGAAATACTGCGGAATTTTCCTGTCCGTATTTAACAGAGTTCTTGTGCTCCTTAACCCTGGTATTGAGATCTCGACCCGTCTGTCCCCAATATACATCATTGCAATCTAAACAAGGTAATTTATAAACTCCAGGAGTTGTATTACTCTTGGATCTGTGATGTATATTGACAACTTTACTGACGGCATTCCCCTCAGACCCATCATATCAAATAGGAATTCTTGTACACACAAGACCTCAAAATGGCTCACACAAATACTATCACCGTATGTAGGTTGTTTCTCAGAGTCTCACATAAAACACTCAGAAGACTTCATAAGAAAGATCAAAAGTCACAACCTACCTAGTAGTAGAAAATTACTAAGTCTAGATGTAGTTTCGCTATTCACCCAAATTGATGTAACGGTAGTCTTAGAGTTTTTGAAAGTAAAATTACAACCATACCAGAACCAGCTAACTCTGCCACTAGATAAAATATTAAGTTTAACACAACTTTGCGTCAACACCAATGTTTTTTCATTCAAAGATCTTTATTATAAACAGAAATTCGGATGTTCCATGGGCTCTAATCTCTCGCCAGTTCTAGCCAACTTATATATGGAATATTTTGAATCAGTGCTATTACCGAAAAATAAAACACCCGCCATGTTTTGGCATAGATATGTAGATGATATCTTTACGGTTTGGGATGATGAATGGGGATCATTCCAAGAATTTCACAACCAGCTCAATCACCTAACGAACAATATTAAATTCAAGGTGGAATGGGAATTAGATCACAAATTACCTTTTCTAGATATTTTAATAATAAGAAATGCGGAGTCACTGTCCTTCACAGTTTATAGGAAGCCCACCCACACAGGGAGCTACCTACATTTCTTTAGCCATCATCCTGACAAAATAAAATATAGTGTAGCTTCAGGCCTATTCTTACGGGCTTTGAGAATTTGTAGCTCCCAATACTTAGATTTGGAACTAAATTCAGTGAAAAATCAACTAACAAAATTAGGATACCCGCCGTGGTTTTTACAAAAAGCTCTCAGCAAGGCAAAAATTAGTTTTCACAAAACAGATTCCCATTCCGCCATGAATCATCATTGGGATAATAGAAGCATAAAATTGCCTTTTAACAAATCAATCCATGAATTGTCTCACATGTTACCAAAGGAAAAGGTAAATTTTATCTTCCATTATCCTAATAATTTGTTCAGTAAAGTTGTCAATATACATCACAGATCCAAGAGTAATACAACTCCTGGAGTTTATAAATTACCTTGTTTAGATTGCAATGATGTATATTGGGGACAGACGGGTCGAGATCTCAATACCAGGGTTAAGGAGCACAAGAACTCTGTTAAATACGGACAGGAAAATTCCGCAGTATTTCAGCACGTCGCCAATAAAAACCACCGAATAAATTGGGACGATGCTGAAATAATTTATAAATCCAAATGTAGTTTCAGAAGAAAAATAGTAGAATCCTCCTTAATAAATAATTTCCCAAATTATAACATTTCCCATGGTCAATGGTCACCAGACTGTATTTCTTCTTTTGCCATAAATAAAATGTTACCATCAACATTAACGGTGGACAAAAATCACCAAGGCCCATGCAACGCCGGTCATGTGACCTGAGCCACCAAGATGCGAGCATGCGTGCCGGGCGTGTTGACCTGAGCCTCGTCCCCTCATGCTACCTCACTTCTTTACTATAAATACACATTGTTCTGTACTTTGTAACTTATATCTGCCGAAGAGGATCACAGCAAGTGATCGAAATATACAGATCTCTATATCTTCGCTTATTCTTCTCCGAAAGTGGGTCATCAGTATTATATATGTATATATATATGTATGTATATATATATACATATATACATATATAAATATATATACATATATAAATACATATACATATATACATATATATATTATATGTATATATATATGTATATATAATATATATATATATATATATATATATATATATATATGTAGAATAAACACACACACTCACACACACACACACA
>NC_134814.1:31452386-31487386 GCF_046742065.1 Oratosquilla oratoria | reverse complement strand
TAATATTCTTTCATCAACTCTATCTCCCAGCTCCTTTTCCACCCCTGTTATCCTCCTCACCTCCTCATTTCTCACTCTATCTAGCCTAGTAACCCCCATTATACTTCTCAGACACCTCATCTCAAACACATTCAAGCTCCTTCTCTCTTCCTCTCTTATGTTCCATATTTCTGCCCCATACAGTGCTGTTGGCACAATCACTCCTTCATATACAAAGGATTACAAAGGCAAAGCATGCCGACAGGAGACCTTTTGATCCATATCTAGGTCGGATGCAAAAAAAAAAAAAAAAAAAAAAAAAACTATAGTCTCCTCTTAGTATCCATTCCCATATGTCTATTCCTCATTACACTCTTTAATCCACCAAGGCATTTACTTGCTTCTCTCAATCTACATTCTACCTCCACCTTCACTCCACCTTTTCCTGCCACATTTGCACCAAGTATCTAAAACTATCCACTTCCTCCAGTCGCTCTCCCTTAATGCTCACTTCCAGTCTACTGCCATTTTCACCCCTTGTACATCTCATCACCTTACTTTTACCCACATTTATCTTTAGCTTTCTTCTATCACATACTCTCCCAAACTCTGCCACCAACTTCCTCAATCCCCCCTCCGATCCTGCCACAAGCGCAGTGTCGTCCGCAAACAACAGCTGGCTCACCTCCCACTTTTCTCCATTTTCTTTAACCATCTCCAATCCCTTGCCCACTACTCTTGCATTTACCTCTCGTACCACCCCATCCATGTATAAGTTGAACAGCCAGGGCGACATAACGCATCCTTGACGAAGTCCCACCTTTACCTCGAACCACTCACTCTCTCCATTTCCAATCCTGACACAAGCTCTACTACTCTCATAAAAACTCTTGACAGCTCCCAGAAGCTTTCCTCCTATCCCGTATATCTGCATAACCTCCCACAGTGCCTTTCTGTCTACCCTATCGTAAGCCTTTTCCAGATCCATAAAAGCCCAAAAAACATCCTTCCCCTTTCCTATAGCTTTCTCACATATATGTCTTACCACAAAGATCTGATCTACACAACCTCTACCTGTCCTAAATCCACACTGTTCCTCACCAATTACTTCTTCTGTTCTTCTCCTAATCCTCTCAATCAAGATCCTCCCATAAGCCTTCCCAACTACACTTAACAAGCTAATCTCTCTGAAACTACTACATTCACACTTGTCCCCTTTTCCTTTGTAAAGTGGAACTATACATGCACTCCTCCAGTCCTCCGGCACTCTACCTTCTCTCCAGCAAACATTAAATAACCTCACAATCCAGTCCACCATCACTGTACCTCCCTTTTTCAGACATTCTGCATGGCATTCATCCAGACCAGGTGCCTTACCTGCTTTCATCATCTTAACAACTGCCTTCACCTAATCCTTACTTATTTCTCCTCCATTCTCCTCACTCATCACTCTCATTTTCTTCGCATTTCCCACTGCAGCTATCTCTCCTTCCCTATCCTCCTTTACATTTAGCAACTCCCTAGAATATTCTGCCCATCTTCCCCTTACTGCCAAAACATCTTTTTATTACTTTCAAAATTTTCTGTCATACTCTTACCCCATTTCACATCTGGTCTCCACTTTGCAACCTTTACCTTTTGCTTTACTTCTCTTTTCTTTTCTTTGTACCTCTCATATGACTCCCTCGTCCTATTTTGTAACCAATCTGTGAAAGTTCGCTTCTTATCTTCTACAACCTTCTTTGTTTCCTCATCCCACCATTCACTACCCTTTCTTCTATTTCCCCCTATCCTTCTTGTTCCACACACCATCCTTGCACACTTTATGACTCCCTCCTTGAACCATCCCCAATCCTCCTCCACACCCAGTTCTACTCTATCCTTTACTCCCTCCCACTCCTCCTTCAGCTTCTTTCCTTACTCCTTCTCCTTTTCCTTTTCATTCAAAGAGTTCACTCTAAGAACCTCCCTACCTTTTTTCCCTTTCCTCTTTCTCCATCTATCCTCCACTCTCAACTTACCTTCCACCAAAAAATGATCTGATATTCCCCCACCCTCTCCCCTTAGCACATGTACATCCTTTACTCCTCCTATCATAATCCTATTTACCACTACATAATCCATTAGCGCTCTATCTACCCCCCATCTATCCACCACCCTCTCCCATGTGTACTTATGCTTGACTTTCTTCCGAAACACTGTATTTGCTATCATCAACTCTCTTTCTAGACACATTTCCACCATCAACTCTTCTTTACGATTCTTTCCTGGAACTACACATTTCCCAACCACTCCATCGATTAGACCATTTCCTACCCTAGCATTAAGGTCTCCCAGTACTATTACATTGACATTTCTTCCTAAATCCTCTATGCACTCATTTAAATCTATCCAAAAGGCCTCCCTTTCTTCTACACTTTCTTTTCCTTTTCGTCTACACTGCCAGGCCCATATGCACTTACAAAGACCCACATCTCCTTTCCCAGTTTCACCTTCAACCACATTATCCCTGGGGAAACCTCCTTCCACTCCATTACACGTTTACCTATCTCTTCACTTACTAGAATAGCCATCCTTTCCCTCCCTCGTCCTCTCTTTACTCCTGATAACCTCCCACTTACACTCCCAAACTTACACTCACCCTTCCCTTTCAACTTAGTTTCACTCAAAGCCAACACATCCATCCTTCTTCTCACAAACATACTACCTATATGTTCCCTTTTACTCTCATCTGTACCACATCCACGCACATTAAAAGACCCAAACCTTATGGTGCTGGTCCGAGAACTTCCAGACACTCTTATGCCTTCTCTTTTTTGTTTAGGAATGTCCCCTGTGGGGCTACAAGGAGAAGGATGCCTAGTCCCAATCTCCGTCTGGGGTATTGGCTGCTTATTATTGTGGAAAAGTAGCATACAGTTGATACTTTAGGGTCTATATGGGGCGCCCCTACGGACCAGAGCCACACATTATTTTGTCTATGATAGAGGAAAACTCTGTTCATAGAGAAATTATTACACTTTTACACTACGACTGTCCCTCCGTTATATTGTCCCCCAACCCCTTGTTGCTGTCCTGTACCATTTCTCTGAGTATTCTTTTTTTGTGATGGGGGAATTCCCTGTGGTGGAGGAAAAGAATACTGCCACCAAGTATTCCCACTTGGATCGTAAGAGGCGAGAAGATAATAATGTAAATAACAAGTAAAATACATAAATAAATGCATAGGTATAGTTAACTAATAAACAAACATGTAAATAGTAAATAATAATAAATTGACATATAACTAATAATCAATGAAAGTCAGACAGACAAATGATAACAAAACAAAAACAAATAATATAAAATTAATTATAATCATTACAGTATCTTGCTTAAGTGTTTATCTAAATGATTCTTAAAGCTTCGAACTGAACTACATTGCACTACCTGTGCAGGAAGTTTATTCCATTCATTAACTACACGGTTGGCAAAGTTGTTTCTACCTACTTCCAAATTGAATCTATTTCCGGACAGTTTGAGACCATTGTTTCTTGTCTGATTCTCATTCAGTGTGAAAATTTGGTCACTTTTGATGTTGTCAATTCCCTTTAAAATCTTAAAGACCTGTATCAGGTTACCTCTGAGTCTACGCTTTTTTAAGGAAAACAGATTCATATGTTTTAGTCGATTTTCGTATGATTTATTTTTGATATTCGGAATCAGTTTTGTGGCTCGCCGTTGTACTTTTTCCAGTCTGTCAATGTCTTTAATGAGATTCGGTGACCATACGGCAACAGCATATTCCAAATGTGGACGAACTAACGATTTATATAGCTTGTTAATGAGTGATGGACTTTTGAATACATATCATTCAATATTGTTGCAAACAAAAATTAACATTATGCAACTTATACTTAACTTGAGGGCTGATCACAGTGGCGCAGGTCGAACTTTTGGTTGTTCAAAATTTCTTTACGCCCACAAAAATCACGTCAATTGATGCGTCTTGCCGAGATGTATATAGAAAAACAGATTTCAGTCAATTCATCTCCTTCGGAAATGAGGCTCTAAAGTAGGCAATTATTAGAACATTTTACGTTTTCGCAAATAACTTCGAAACCTCAATTTGCATTGTAATTAATCGAATTGAAAATTTCAATCCTCACATGTGTCAACTTTTGGGAGGCACCATTGTAAAAATAATCATTCCTCCAGTGTAGATAAGTAGAAAACAAATAAGTGGTTTTATGAAGAACTATTTTGTCGGTTTTCATCATTATTTCTTGAAGTGAATGAACCCTCATCTTATTTTTTATTCTATTATTGTTGATGTTAATCTGACGTTGTGAAATGATTTGAACCCGTTCTGGTGTTATGTTTACCAAGCGTTTCTCGCTAGCTTTGTTCGATCGTTTTCCTTGCGAGGGAATATCGCAACATACCGTATACATGATAATGAACGAGTATATTCGGCCCATTAGCGAAAATCATGTTTACAGGACTCATAAATAAGTGCCTATCCCCACTACAAACAATAACCTACCCACTTCACCCTACCAACACTTATGCATGAAACACACGCACACACACACACACGCGCGCGCGCGCTCACTGGCATTTGAAACTTAGTATGATAAATTGGGGAATAAAAGAGAAAACCTCACGAGTATTGTTCCTTGTTTTGTATATTATGGTTAGGTCAATATAACTAGATGAACACATGAAAACACTACAGAGGCACACTAGCACGCGCACACGTGTTCGTACATATGGTCATGCACACAAACACTCGTATCAATGGTGTTTTATTCATTCCTTGTATAAACAAGCACCCGGTTCTTGTCGAGAATAGATATGTATATAGTCACCGTATGGTCCTTATTATGGTTACATACAAAGTAGTAAATTACATTCGCAACAACCAACTTTCCCAAGTTTCAGACTTATACAGTTAAAGATTATCATTGTATCATTTCTTGAATTCCGCTCTTTATTTCCCTGAGACCGGAGGACGACATCTAGTTGAAAGAAATCGTTCATTGCTAAGACTTCCAATGCGATAAACTAGTCACCCTTTTCTTTAATTCTTTAATCTGATTACTGTCTTGCCATGTCATTCTACTGGGGCATCATACATTTGTAGGTTGAACTATGAGGTTTAAGGAAATGTGTGACAGATAGGGGTGAAAAAGAAGTGGGGATGCTGGCTTTACCCCTTATAAAAGAGGGAAGGAGCCTATTGGTATATGTTATGATAAATATAGATAGACTTCAGTAGATGCCCAGCTACACCACAGATATTTCCTTTGCCGAAGTAAGCTTTGTGATAGCAATAATTTATATTTTAAAGCACGTTACCATATTGAAGAGATTTATTTAGATAGCCTTTACTTTTTCACTCCAGGAGCCTCTCCCTAACTGAATAAAGTCTCGTTTAAAAAACAAAAACAAAAAATATGTGAAGTCTTCAAGTGCTTTATCTGGATAATAATTTTGAGCAAATCTCTTGGCCAGAGTTAAGGAGTAACCTGGACTACATTGTATGATTCTAGGGAAACATATATGTTAACTTAGAATGAAGCTTGCCTGATCATCGAGAGAAAAATATAACGTTTGTGTTAATGTTTGCTAAATCGGTGATGAATGTGCTTAAGGACCTGTAACTTTGGTGACTTACTTTCAGATAAACACAATAGCTAAAATATATGATCTTATCTATGTTATTTGATTTTAATGGTCTTTAGAGACTGAATTTTATCAGTATTTTGGCAGCAAAATCCAACTCTTATATCCTTGGGGGCAATATTGCATCGAAAAAGTGAAGTCACTAAGGTGGTATGTGAGGTTTAAAAAAGACAGTAGAAAGAATTAATAGTAAAAACTGAAAATATATATATATAATTATAAGTAGGTTTTTCTATGTGGAAATTCGTCTACAATGATAAATCTTTGTTAAGTAACTGACACTATATTTTGAATAAAAAATTGCCTTCAACACATTGAAAAGATTTCTATTTTTGTAGGGAGTGATGATGTGATTACTGTGTTGGTTCACCTGTCGACATCAGACACTTTTGCGCAGCTTTCTTTCCTTCTCCTTTTTAATCTTCAGGATGAAAGTTTTTTAACGAGCTTATTTACACATCTATCGAATGATAGTTAACCACAGAAAATCATTATTCCTCCAAATCGCAGGTACAGTATATTATATATTTATTGCTGGCATATCATGAACGTGCAACAATTCTTGACATTTCCTGATATATACAATCCAAATTTAGTACAAACTTTGCTGAAATACATATTAAAATGCATTTTACGCATATAATAGGACGTATGGTTACACCAGATACTCCTTTCCTTTATTTAGATTCCTTATAAATAATCTTAATAAATTTTCTAGTACTTCCTTTTGAGCTCAAACTAATAGAATAGGTATCTTTGCATGCTCGAGAGAACGGCTACATTAGAGCTATTCCACTCATTCCAAATTATTTGATAAGGTTGGTTTAGGAACTATACCCGAAGCTAGTAGACAAAAAGCGTTATCACTAAGATACTTTTCCTTAGACTGTTGGAGCAGATTTGCAGCCCGCAGCTTTAAAGAAATTTGATATGCAGGAGGAAAATAAATCTTCGAAGAACTATTCATAGTCTATTCCAAACACCCTTTTTCAGCAGCACTATTTCGATTAACTATTTCAGAATTATGAAGTTCTTTCGAAAATCCTACTATGTCAAAGGCAAGGCAGCATCATTCTAGTAAAGAATTTAAACTATACATTACCTCGCAATACAAAAATTGTCGTTTGCTGTGCCTTGTAGTTATAAACGTTTCAAGCACTTTGGAATAATTCACTGACTTGTTTACTAATCTTACCTTACTTGACACTGGATCATTCTATATATGTAAGTGGTAGACTCAGGACTAAAAGGTGAGCCTTATCAAACAGAATAACTTTAGTCTGCATTAGAAAACAAAAAAAGTCAACAACATCTATATAGTGTACCGCAGTAAAGGAAGGGTTGAGTGATTGTATCCTGTTACTATATGGACTAAAGAATTGTGCCGTTTTTCAAGAGCTGATGCAATCAGTGAACATTGGCTGCCGCGGGAAAGTTTCCATAATTAATTGAGAAGTTTGCTCCATACCGTTGAATAGTCTTCCCGAAAAGGTTTCCCGAGACTTAGAAGACATTGGGAAAGAGACATTATGAAGATAACAGTAAAAGAAAAAATAGTATTCAAGAGGAAACCTTACAACTGTCTTCATAATTTTTTTTATTATCAATCCTTTCCTGATAGAGGGCATACTTATAATAAAATTCTCTGATAACAGAAAACGTGAGTAAAATACTGTTTCTTGTTTAGTTATAGGTTAATCGTAATTGATCAAACCCTTCGGAGGGGAGAGTACGTTTCCACAGATGAATGAAAATTTCAGGAATGATAAAACAAAGAGGTCCAAGTACAGAGTAAAGGATTATGAACTGAGAGCTCCAGAGAGAAACTTACTTTTATTGTTAATAACAAAAAGTAGGGCGCTATACAAATGTGCATGCATTAAAAAAATCTACATAATGGAATGTGTTATAGGAAGAGATGATTCAGAATAACATAGGTCAATATTTCAACACCTGTACCACGCGCCACTTTTTATAATGTTATGTCTGCCGCTAATCAACCATATTTACATCATCGCCAACCCTTTGTGATGGCACACGGGCCAATCCTGATTAGTCCCATCAGAACCAGGTGGTATTGCTCAACCTGTTTTCAGTAAGAACAATCTATAAAATCTTTTATTTTTTCACCCTATTGACAAAAAAATAGTGAATCATCAAATACAACGTATCAAAACCATTTCTTCTCTTCTTTTTTGTATGCATGACTAGGTTCATCACGACCCCAAATTATCACACACACACACACACACACACACACACACACACACACACACACACACACACACACACACACACACACACACACACACACACACACACACACACACACACACACACACACACACGCACACACACACACACACACACACACACACACACACACACACACACACACACACACACACACACACACACACACACACACACACACACACACACACAAACACACACACACACACACACACACACACAATCACATAACTCGTGGCTCGGTTGGTAGAGTTCCCGGCTGACACTACGGAGGTTCGGGTTCGAATCTCGGCTGAAATAATTTTAGTATCGCTGCGCTGCGGGTTATTACTCCAACTCGGGTTATTACTCCAACTTGGGGTGTGTGCGTGTGTGTAAGGTCACAGCATTACCCATAGATCGATCATATACGAGCTCTGAGCTCTCTTCGGGGAGGGAAATAGCTGTTGATCATGAGTCCGAAACGTGATCTAAAGACCATGGTGAAACACACACACACACACACACACACACACACACACACACACACACACATAGACACACACACACACACACACACACACATACAGGGACAAAAAGCAGGGAGGGGGAATCATGTTCTTGGCCAAGAAAGACCTAAACGTGACAAAAATTGCAGAGGGCAAAGGTAATGTTGAACTGATCATGATAAAAGTCGAAGGCAAGAATATAAAAAGTAGAAAGTTTGTGGTGACCTATGTGCTCCCAAGAACGAATGCTTGGAAAGAAAACGAACACACAAAAATGCTAGAAGATACAAGAAAATCCCTAAATGAGATACTAATGGGTAAGGGTAACCTAGTAATTATGGGAGACTTCAATTGCAAAGAAATTTGTCGGGACAACATGACAGTACGAGGAGATGACGTGTGGGGCAATGTACTGCTAGACATGACCATGGAGTACACAATGACCCAGTGGGTCAGTGAAAACACAAGGTACAGAAACAATGAAGAGCCATCAAACCTAGATTTAATATTTACAACGGAACCTGAAATAGTGGACAAAGTCCATTATAAGACACCAATTGGAAAGAGTGACCATGTACTCATCGAAACTGTACTAAAGGAAGAAATAGAGATGAAGAGGAGCGAAAAGCATAGGAAAGGAAGATTGATGTACAACAAAACAGACTTTGCAAAACTAAAGACGTTCTTCCAGAATGCAAACTGGGAAAAATTCTATATGGAAGAGACAACAGTGGAAGAGAAATGGAACATACTGTTGGATAATTACAATGAAAGGGTAAACAGGCATGTACCAAGACAAAAGCGAGAGAGAGAGTACATTAAATGTTGGTTCAACAAAAGATGCAGTGAGGCAAAAGACAGAAGGGACAAAGCTTGGAAAAGGGGGAGAAAAGACAAAAAACAAAGCAAATGGCAAATTTATATAAACTATAGAAATGAGTATGTTAATGTGAGAAGAGAGGAGAAAAGGAACCATGAGAAGGATATTATAGATAAATGCAAAGATCAGCCCAAGCTATTCTACCGGTATGTAAATGGTAAACTTAAAACCAAACAGGAACTAGTGAAACTACGCCAAGGAAATATAGAATACACAAAAGAATTAGAGATGGCCGAAATCATGAACAACCACTTTAAATCTGTCTTCACCAGAGAGAAAATACAAAATTGGGACGTAGATAATAACAAACATTCTCCCCACATGAGTGAATTTACAACATCACAAAAAGAAATATCAGAACATCTATCAAAACTGGACGTCAGAAAATCACATGGCCCGGACGGAATTGCAAATTGGATTCTAAAAGAATGCAAAGAAGAGCTAACGGACAAAATACACATCATAATAAATAGCTCACTCAAGGAAGGAAAGATACCTAATGACTGGAAAAATGCTAATATTGTACCAATTTATAAAAGAGGGAACAAGGAAGAACCCACCAACTATAGACCAGTATCACTAAAAAGCACTATAGCCAAAATTTGTGAGAAAATCATCAAGAATAAATGGGTAAAACACCTGGAAGATAACAACATATTAAACCCAAGATAATTCGGGTTCAGACAAGGTAGATCATGCACCACAAACTTGATATGCTTCTACTTAAGACTAATAGACATAGTGCAAGTAAGAAACGGATGGGCTGATTGTGCATTCCTAGACTTGCAAAAAGCATTTGACAAAGTACCACACAGAAAACTACTAAAAAAAAATGGAACACATAGGAGGAATACAAGGGAACCTACTAAAATGGATGGAGGACTTCCTGACTGGAAGAAAGATGAGAGTAGTACTCAGAGAAAAATATTCAGATTGGAAAGAGGTGATCAGTGGAGTACCGCAAGGATCTGTACTGGCTCCAATAATATTTGCTATCTATATGAATGATATGGACGAGGGCGTGAACTGTTACATGAGCTTCTTTGCTGATGACGCCAAACTGTTAAGGAAAGTAGAAACTGATAAGGACTGTGAAGCACTGCAAGAAGATCTGAATAGGGTATGGGACTGGAGTCAGAAATGGGAAGTGGATTTTAATACAAAGATGTGTAGCATAATGGAGTTTGGAAAAAGCAAAAACAGAATATCAAGAAATTATACAATTGGAACAAAGGAAGTAAAGAAAGTAGGATCCGAAAAAGACTTGGGAGTTATTATCACAAACGACTTGTCCTATGATACACAGATTAACAAAATTGTCGGGGAGACTTACAACTTGCTAAGATCAATAAAAGTGGCTTTTGCTTACCTGGACGAAGACATGATAAAAAAAAAAATGGTTACATTGATAAGGCCTAGACTAAAGTATGCGGCGACATTGTGGTCCCCCAGTACCAAAAAGAACATAAAGAAAATAGAAAGAATCCAAAGAGCAGCTACAAAAATGGCACCTGCACTTGCAAACCTATCATACGAGGAGAGATTGGCTAAACTGGAGCTACCGACACTGGAGGAAAGAAGAGAGAGAGGAGACCTACTGACCATCTACAGAATTATGAAAGGCAAAGAGATACTTGATAGAGAAGAATTACTAAACTGGGACAAGAGAAACACAAGAGGACATGGAAGGAAATTAAGAAAACATAGCTATAGAAGAGAACTGAAGAAAAACAGTTTTCCACATAGAGTTTTAGACACTTGGAACAAACTGGATAATGAAATAGTAAGCGCAAAAACCATTCACGAGTTTAAAAGCAAACTAGACACTGAGAGATACAATGGCAGGACAACACGAGCATAGCTCCCCTTCCCGCAAAACACAACTAGGTAAATACAACTAGGTAAATACACACACACACACACACACACACACACACACGCACACACGCACACACACACACACACACACACACACACACACACACACACACACATTCGAAAGCGGACTACGGCGTACCAGGTTCGAATCCAGCCCAGGTCTGAAATAATTTCAGTATCGATGTGCTGCGGGTTGTTACTCCAACTCCCGTGGGCGGGGAGTTGGTTCCGTGTCTACGTGTCAGGTCATAGTATTACCCATAGATCGATCATACAAGCTCTCCTCGGGGAAGGAAGTAGCTGTCGATCATGAGTCCAACACGTGATCCAAGACCATGGTGAATCACACACACACACACACACACGCACACATTCTCTCTCTCTCACTCACTCACCTACACACATACCCAACCACAACCACAAATGTATATATATATATATATATATATATATATATATATATATATATATACCAGTGACGGTACAGTCAATCAAATAATTCTGACTGTCGTACCCGGATTCGAACCAAGGCTCGCGAGATTACGAAGCCGACGCTTATACCAATAGGCTACTGGTTGTCTAAAATTCTTTAACCTGGGAATGAATCTACTCACGAGGAATTAAGTCGACTGCTAACTGCCGTCCATACTTATATTTTACGAAGAATTAACAACACTCGTAGCTTCATGGTTAAGCTAGTACGTTTCCTTTGTGGATTTTTTGTCGCTGTCATACTTGAATAGAATCACCAGTGACGGTGTACTCAATGAAGTAATTCCCACTGTAGTCCGAGGATTCGAACCAAGGCTCTCGAGATTACAAAGCCGACGCTTTTACCACTAGGCTATCGGTTGTCTAAAATTCTTCAACCTGGGAATGAATCTACTCACGAGGAATTAAGTCAACTGCTAACTGCCGTCCGCGTTTATATTCTACGAATAATTAACAACATTAGTAGCTTTTGTAGTGTTGTTAATTCTTCGTAAAATATAAATACGAAAGGCAGTTAGCAGTCGACTTAGTGGTAAAATCGTCGGCTTCGTAATCTCGCGAGCCTTGGTTCGAATCCGGGGACGACAGTCGGAATTATTTGATTGACTATACCGTCACTGGTGATTCTATTGAGGTATGACAACGACGAAAAGTTCACAAAGGAAACGTACTAGCTTAACCACGAAGCTACGAGTGTTTTTAATTCTTCGTAAAATATAAGTACGGACGGCAGTTAGCAGTCGACTTAATTCCTCGTGAGTAGATTCATTCCCAGGTTAAAGAATTTTAGACAACCGGTAGCCTAGTGGTATAAGCGTCGGCTTCGTAATCTCGCGAGCCTTGGTTCGAATCCGGGGACGACAGTCGGAATTACTTGATTGACTACACCATACTGATGATTCTATGACAACGACAAAAAGTCCACAAAAGAAACGTGCTAGCTTAACCACGAAGCTACGAGTGTTGTTAATTCTTCGTGAAATATAAGTATGGACGGCAGTTAGCAGTTGACTTAATTCCTCGGGAGTAGATTCATTCCTAAGTTGAAGAATTTTAGACAATCGTTCGCCTAGTGATAAAAGCGTCGGCTTCATAATCTCGCAAGCCGTTACTCCAACGGGACACTATGAGTTCAAATGAATGCCATTTGGATTATGTAATAGTCCGTTAGTTTGCATGAGAATAATGAGCAAAGTTCTAGATGGTTGTTAGGAAACGCTGCCAGTGTATTCTTATATGATATTTTATTAGTTTCCCAAACAGCAGCTGAGGACTTTAAGAAATTAGAATTGATATTCTCAATACAAGTTGAAGCAGGATTAAAAGTGAAACTTGAAATATATAAGTTTTTGCAGGATATTGTTATTTATTTGTGGCAGAAGATAAATAGGCATGGACTTAGTACAGCAAATTCAAAGGTTAAGTAGTAAAGAAGTTCCAAACAATGTAGAAAAAGTTAGAAGCTTCTTGGGACTAACAGGATATTATAGGAAATTTATCCAAGGAAATGCAGACATAGCTAATCCATTAAGTTCTTTGTTGAAGAAAGAGTGAAAGCTCATGTGGTGACCTGCACAACAGCAAGCTTTTGAGAAGTTGAAAGATAAACTTTCGAGTTTTCCAGTTTTAGTATTTCCAGATTATGGTGAAGAGTTCATTCTTTGTACTAATACTTCTGATATAGGGTTAGGAGGTATACTGATGAAGAGAGAAATGAAGCTTTGAAACTAATAGCTTACACATCTAGACTTTGTAATAGTGCAGAGAGAAACTACTCTATAACAGAAAGAGAAACTTTAGCAGTGATATATTCATTAGAAAGTTTTAGAGATATGATACTGGGATATCCAGAGTGTGGACTGATCATACAGCTATTCAAAACTTATTCAAGCATAAGAACTTTAGGGGCAGAGTAGTAAGGTGGTTTCCTATACTTCAATAATATTAATTTATATTTGAATATATTCCGGATAGAAAGAATGTTGCAGTAGATGCGCTTTCTAGAAACATTAGCCAACCAACGACAGGGTTGATCAATTTTGTCTGTGGTATAGATGAGCTAGTAACCTTAGATGAGAAAAGGATAATAATGAGACAGAGGGATGATAAGACATGCGACTCATTAGCCCAGTATTTGATAAACCCAAGAGGAATTCCTCCAAAACTACCAAAAGGGTGTAAGACAGAGGAATTTCATTTGACTAATAGAAAAACAGTTGTAAGTGGGAAAGATATTTCACGAGACCCAGTGAATCAGTTGGTAATACCACAAACTCTTGTACAAGAGGTATTGAAGTTACTTCATGATAATGATTGTAGTTCACATCCAGGAAAGGATAAACTTATAGACAAGCAAAACTTAAATATTTTTGGCCAGGTATAAAGAAAGATATATATGATTATATAGAAAATTGTTTGAAATGTGCTAAGGTGAAAGGAAATACACTAAAACCTGCTCCCATGATATATCCACAAAAATCTTGGGAAAGAGTTTACATAGATACATTGGAGTTACCTATGTCTGAAAATGGATATAAATATGTATATGTTGTCATTGATGATTTTTTTAAGATTTTGTATTTTAGAACCCATTCCAAATAAGAAAGCTAAAACAATTGCTTCAGTAATTTATGATCAGATAATCTGTAGTTTCACTACATCTAAGTTCTTAGTTTCAGATAATGGAACTGAAATTAATAACAAAATCTTTGAAAAATTATGTAGATTATTTAAGATCCAGAAAATCAACATTTTAGTCATCCTCAGAGGATTGGAGTTGTAGAGAGGTTAAATAAGAATATTATTACATGTCTTAGAGTTATGATAAGTCCTCATTGTATAACCTTGGATACTTGGATTTCTTATGTTAAATGTATTCTGAACAACCAAATCAACATAGCAACAGGGGAAACACCTCATTTTATTATCTTTGGAGAGGACAAAAATCTTCCATATGAAATCATGATTGCAGAGCAGAAACCTGTGCATAATATAGACGATTACATCTCAAATAGGATACATACATTTCAAGATATACCCCAAAGAGTAAGAGAACATATGAGATGAAAAAGCAGCAACACAAAATAACACATGAAATAGAATTAAAAATAAGAAATATAGTCATGGTCAAACTACATTCACCCTATAATAAACTTTCACCAAGGTACTCAAGTCCATATAGGATTTTGATTTAGCAGGTGGAAATAAATACAAGATCTTATACTTAGAAACTAAGGAATTGTCAGTTAATCACTTAGATGATATAAAGAAGGTTAGGATACAATTTGATGAGGAGGATACATGTGACACCCAGTGTATTAGTTTTAAAGAAACACTAAATCCAGAGGAGTAAAGGGAATATGTTAATAGCATCACACGGGAATTGAATATTAATCTTGATAATTTTTACAGATAGTATTCATATTGTTGAAATGTATGATGCTTGATTTTGATATGAGACCTGAACTACCGCAGCTTTGGTAAGACATGAAGACCTGGAGCCTTAGTCAGTCATGAAAACTCGGAACCTTGCCAATACATAAGGACAATACCAATAAGTATTGAACCATTTTCTTTGTACATACTTATATACATACATACATACATACATACATACATACATACATACATACATACATACATACATACATACATACATACATACATACATACATAAATACATACATACATACATATACCAAAGGCTTTTTCCACCTACACGGGGTGTAGCCAAAAAGAAAAAGGGATAGAAACCACTCCCATCCATTTCATTTCCTATATATTCCACTCCCCTCCCCCTCCTCCCCCCTGGATGACGGGTCATCCCTGCATCCTGTCCACTGCCCTGGGTCAGAAACAGCGTTGCAAGACACAGCACATCCGCAGCAAGGCCACTTCATGAATTCGGCCACCCCCCCCTCCTCTCCGTCCTTCCATGCAGAAAAGGAGAAGACGGGGAGAAATCCCTTCGGGCTGCGTCATATTTTTTTCTCATACATACTTCCTCACCCCCCATCCCCCACCCACTTCCTTTCGTGCATCACAGCATCATCTATACACAACCCCTCTCCATTCACCCCTATCCTCTTTCCTCTCCCGTCCTTCCTCCACAGACATTCCTCTCTTTTGTAATGCCCCTTTCACCTCATTTATCCATCTCATCGTAGGACGCCCCCTCATATTCACTCCTACCACCTCTGCCTTCCACACTTCTTTTACTAATCTTTCTTCACTCATTCTTTCCATGTGTCCAAACCATCCTAATACTCTTTCATCAACCCTATCTCCCAGTTCCCTTTCCAACCCTGTTCTCCTCCTCACCTCCTCATTTCTCACTCTATCCAGCCTAGTAATCCCTATCATACTTCTCAGACATTTCATCTCAAACACATTCAAACTCCTTCTCTCTTCCTTTCTCATGTTCCATGTTTCTGCCCCGTTCAATGCTATTGGTACAACCACTCCTTCATATAACCTCCTCTTAGCATCCATTCCCAGATGTCTATTTCTCATTACACTTTTCAATCCACCAAGGCATTTACTCACTTCTCTCAATCTACATTCTACCTCCACCCCCACTACTCCCTTTCTTGCCACATTTGCACCCAAGTATCTAAAACTATCCACTTCCTCCAGTCTTTCACCCTTAATGCTCGCTTCCAGCATGCTATCACTCTCTCCCCTTGTACATCTCATCACCTTACTTTTGCCCATATTTATCTTCAGCATCCTTCTTTCACACACCTTCTCAAACTCTGTCACTAACTTCCTCAATCCCTCCTCTGATTCTACTACAAGCGCAGTGTCGTTCGCAAACAACAACTGGCTCACCTCCCACTTTTCTTCATTTTTTTTAATCATCTCCAACCCCTCACCCACTACCCCTGCATTCTACTCTCGCACCACTCCATCCATGTAAAGATTAAACAGCCATGGTGACATAACACATCCCTGACGAAGTCCCCCCTTTACTTCAAAGTATTCACTCTCTCCATTTCTAATCATAACATATGCTCTACTACCCTCGTAAAAACTCTTGACTGCTCCTAATAGCCTTCCTCCTATCCCATATATCTGCAGTACCTCCCACAGTGCCTTCCTGTCTACCCTGTCGTAAGCCTTTTCCAGATCCATAAAAGCTCCAAAAAACATCCTAATCTTTTCTTATAGCCTTCTCACATATCTGTCTTACCATAAAGATCTGATCTACACAACCCCTACCTGTCCTAAACTCACACTGTTCCTCACCAATTACTCCCTCTGTTCCTCTCCTAATCCTCTCAATCAAGACCCTCCCATAAGCCCTCCCAACTACAATCAACAACTACACTCACACTTGTTCCCCTTTCCCTTGTAAAGCGGAACTATACAGGCACTCCTCCAGTTCTCCGGCACTCTACCCTCTCTTAAACAAACATTAAATAACCTCACCAGCCAGTCCACTATAACTGTACCTCCTTTCTTCAGACATTCTGCATGGCATCCATCCAGACCAGGTGCCTTACCTACTCTCATCATCTTAACAGCTGCTTTCACTTTATCCTTCCCTATTTCTCCTCCATTTTCCTCACTCATCATTCTCATTTTCTTAGCGCTTCCCACTGTAGCTACCTTTCCCTCCCTATCCTCCTTCACATTTAGCAACTCCCTAAAATACTATGCCCACCTTCCTCTCATTGCCTTCTCTTCCATTATAAAATAGAGGGCGAATCAAGTAGAGAAGAAAAGGTAAAAGGAGTTTTTCTTTGTGAAACATTAAAAATTCTTATGCAGCGTGTGTCCTAGACAAAAAGTGAAATAAATGTGTGTGAAACAAAAATAAAATAATGCAGAGACCATGTTTTATTACTATTAATTCACACCATGTTTGAAAAGATGAAAACATCGTCAATTGAAATCTAATGTTGCTGTTCTTAATCAAGCTTCACAATCAGGAGAAAAACATTGATTTTATTATTGGTAGTAGTGAGTTTTGCAAATCTGTTTTTGACATTGAAATAATATCTATGTTACAAATTATTCTGTTTTGTGTCTTTTGTTGTTTCTGACATTTAATGCTGTCAACATATACATGCTTGGATTGTTTTCTTTAAAAGTGCTACTGACATTTATGCATTTTGAAAGGGTTTCTTATTTCTTTGTTATGTGTGGCATATTCTGTGATGACACCTTCCATTGAAGGATAATACGTTTAACATTTTTGCCAGATTATGCAAAAATATTTTTAAATGTTTAGCTTCTTGTATATGATATTTTCCAAGTATATATTTCGCAAGCCTTGTAAGAGGGTAGAAAAAATGTTTGGCGGAGACGACCAAGGGTAGTTGCCAAGCCCTGTAAGAGGCTTGTAGATAATGGTAGACAAGTAAGGTAGAGGGGTAGGTGGCGAGAATTTAATTTTATGTGTAGGATGTTTGGATAACACAAACCACTAGGGAGTTGCATAATCTCGCTCCCCGTCTAAAGTTTATAAACAGCCGCAGGAACATATTTTGATGCTGATGTGACTATATGTAAACTAAGCCCTTCCCAGGCGGGAATCCCTTGGTGTAAATTGACAAGCCAAGTATAATATTATTCGGGAAGAAAAACATTACTTACTTCCTACAGAAAGATATGGTGAAAGACATACTTACTTAAGAAAAGTGTTGGAAATAAGATTGAAAGTGAAAGAAGAAATAGAAAACAGTATAAGGGACCAGTAAACAAAAATAAATCAGTAATTACGGAGAGACGGGGGTGGAATATATATATATATATATATATATATATATATATATATATATGTATATATACATATATATATATATTTTATACATATACGTATATATATATATACACACACACACACACACACATACACACACACACACACACACACACACACACACACATATATATATATATACACACACACACACACACACACACACACACACACACACACACACACATATATATATATATATATATATATATATATATATATGTTACAGTAAATCTGTAAAATCAGGGAATATATATATTCCCTGATATTTTCAAGGAATGTGTATAATGTTTGATTCACTCGGGGAATATGTATAATCCCTAAAATGTTGAGGGTATATACATATTCCCTGAAATTTGGACCTTATTATTATACAGATTCCCTGAATCATATTTAGAATGACAGAACAAAGAAAAAAAAACGAATAACACATGGATACAATTACCTTATTTATCACATAAAGCTAAGCACAAAACAGTCAATATATAAAACATCCAAAATCAAGCTGATAAAATATATTATGAATGGTAATACAGTTATCAACTCAATAAAAAGTAAAACTTGTCAGTCACAAAATAGTTAATATTTAGAACATCGCCTTGTTTTCACAATGCAGGCTTGAATGGCATAATGACCCGACTAAACCATCGCATGACACCATATCAATTTACAAATCACTGTGCATCGAATGTCAACGTAAACATAAACGGCCAACAACTAAAGGGACTGTTGTTCGACCAATTCTGAGAAGGAACTAAGGTTCCAGGTCACAGGTTGACCTTGTTGACATGCAGTCAATGAAGCAAGGCATCTATAAGTGGATAATGGTTTACCAAGAACACCTTACAAAGTTCTGTGTCTTGAGACCTCTCACATCAAAACGTGCTGCGGAGGTTGCTTGTCAGCTTTTGGATATTTTTCTTTTACTTGGCGCACCGGAAATTTTACAGAGTGACAATGGATCGGAGTTTACTGCTAGTGTTATAACCGAACTTAAACTGCTTTGGCCTGATCTCGTAATGGTTCTTGGAAAACCTAGACATACCCAGAGCCAGGGGTCAGTTGAACGCGCCAATTGTGATATTCAAGATATGTTGGTAGTCTGGTTGGGTGATAACCAAATCACAGACTGAAAAGTTTGATTAAAATTTGTGAAAAAAAAAAAAATAGCTACCACTCTGGCATTAAAAGGCCATCATTTGCTGCGTTGCTTGGTTCAGATGCTAAAGTGGGTCTCACAACTTCTCTTCCACATGATGTAATTCACTGTATGCAAAGTGAGGACGATCCGCTGTCAGTAATTACGGATGAAAAAACTTCTGTCGAACCACCTGCTGTAGAACCACCTTCTGTCGAACCACCTGCTGTAGAACCACATTCTGTCGAACCACCTGCTGTAGAACCACCTGTCGAACCAACATCTGTTGAACCACCTTCTGTCAAACCAACTTCTGTCAAACCATCTGCTGTAGAATCACCTTCTGTTGACTCAATATCTGTAGAGCCACCTTCTGTCGAACCACCTGCTGTAGAACAACCTTCAGTCAAACTAACATCACTGCTCTCCGTTCGTTAAAGCAATATTATTTCTCAGCGAAAACGTGCGTGCGAAGCTCAACTTTCACAAGCTGAACGTATGGTTAAACGAAGTCGTTGAATTATGGACCGTGGAAACGTCGGGAACAATGCTACGATTACGATACCAATGGTGGATAAGGGTCGTGGTGATCCAAGGAATATCATGGGAATGGTTGTAGACATTGACGAAAATGATAATTACACGATTACAGTGAAACGTGACATACTGAATGGGAAGTATACCAGGAATCAATTTGATTTATGTACGTATGAAATGTACTCCGAAGACGATGTGACAACCGATAGGATTGTTTCTCTTCGATCTGCTGTACAGCAAGAGTCGAAGTCAGGTTGCCAAGATTTCTCCAAATGTAACTGTGCTGCCTTGAAACGTTGTCAAACAAATCGATGTAAATGTTTCAAGCTCAAGGTTAAATGCAACTCACGATGCCATTCAAGCCTGCATTGTGAAAACAAGGCGATGTTCTAAATATAAACTATTTTGTGATTGACAAGTTTTACTTTTTATTCAGTTGATAACTGTATTACCATTCATAATAAATTTTATTAACTTGATTTTGGATGTTTTAAATACTGACTGTTTTGTGACCAGTTTTATTTGTGATATATAAATATGATAATTATATCCATGTGTTTATTCGTTTTTTCCTTTATAACAAAGGGAATCTCTACAATAATAAGGTCCAAATTTCAGGGAATATGTATATACCCTGAAAATTTTAGGGAATATACATATTCCCCGAGTGAATCAGACATTATACTCATTCCCTGAAAATATCAGGGAATATATATATTCCCTGATTTTACAGATTCTCTGTAACATATATATATATATATATATGTATGTATATATATATATATGTATATATATATATATATATATATTTATATATATATATATATATATATATATGTATATATAAAAGTAACCACTAGGAAAAGTAAACTAATGAGGCAGAGCGCTTTCGTATAATAACATCTTCAGTGCTGATACAAAGAAGGAATCATAAAATGAAGAAACGAGGTACAGAATATATGACTGAGTGAGACATGGTAAAGAGGGAATTCGGAGAGGTAGTTGATGAAGTATACGTGACATTTGATACCGTCTTGGTAACCAACAAGTATGGGACAACTGCTCATAACTAGTATATTACAATTTAAATAATTTTGAAATTTCATGGCAAATATAACTGTCTAATTTGTGCAAACCTTGATGGAGATTACTCGGAGAGGTCACTCCCTGTTCGGTGCCAATCTGCCTCTCAGTCTTTCAAAACGACGTATGGCTATACGTTCTTCCCTTCGGCGGGGAATGGGAGGCCTCTGTGGAAGAGACTCCGATTTCCTGGGGTTGACTATCTGGATCCTCCGAACAGGTTTCGTACTAGAGAGGAGGAGGATGTTATTTACGTGCCTATTAATGGCAGGTTGCAGCTCCTTTAAACAGATGGCTTCCATGATGGCCAGGCGCTATGGGTCTTCTTCTTTTGCCACAACTTCGGTCTTATTGACCATGGTCTCCCTATCGAGGTGGCGTGGTCATACGTGGTCATACGTGGGACCTCCCCCAGTTACAACACGGTGACTTCTCCTCGTGCTTTTCATTCCATTTAAAACATACTCCCTTTTCCTTTTTCTTCGCTTCAACTGAGGATGCAGAAAGATCTGTGAAACGTCTTGATATTTAATTTGTTCTCCTTGTATTTTCTTTTTTGTGCTATACTTTTTTGTATTAAACTTTTTTTTTTTTTTGCTGTGTGCTGTATTTTTGTATTCATTATACCTTTTGTGTTTCCTATGAGTTTTGGAAATTTTATTTACTCCCTCTTCCCCTTCCAGAAATCTACTTTTCACAATCTTGAGAGCTCACAGACAAAGCTGATCAACAATGCGTTTACTGTCGTTTTTAACAGAATATTCCTCAGAGAGAATCTACTGCCACGCTTCACGAATACACACACACACACACACACACACACACACACACACACACACACACACACACACACACACACACACACACACACACACACACACACACACACACACACACACACACACACACACACACACACACACACACACACACACACACACACACACACACACACACACACACACACACACACACACACACACACACACACACACACACACACACACACACACACACACACACACATATATATATATATATATATATATATATATATATATATAAATATATATATATATATATAAATATATATATATATGTGTATATATATATATATTTATTTATATATATATATATATATATATATATATATATATATATATATATATATATATATATATACATATATATGTATATGTATATATATAAACATATATATATGCATGTATATATTGTATATATATATATATATATATATATATATATATATATTTATATATATATTCTATTAAATAATACAGCATACTCAGCAGTGGAAATCTTCTTCCTTAAACTTTCTGTCCTTCTCGCTATTTTCCTTTCTGTGGGAGGAAGGGAGAACAAAATATCACCAAATGAAACCATAGTGATTTTGGAAATAAAAACAAATGCATTAATTACAACGTTTCGCCTACGCTTTAGGCATCTTCTGGTAATTTTATTTTGGATCTACAAATCATAGTCATATATACAATGTACAAAATAAACTGGGATTGGTACTTTGGTTTAATTTCTTCTTGGCGCCCCATGGGATGCCCCGAACAGCTCCAGGGTTCCACACATATTTAACTGAATAATAATTGCTGGTAGGTAATTCTTTATCAATACAGCCTCCATACATCTTGATTCACTCTTATTGGTGTTCTTTGCTAAAATCGAAGTATTACTATTCAAAACTTCCCCGCGAAATATTCATTTCATGTACTTTTGAAATGTGCGATTTTATTGCACCATTTTGCATATGAAAAGTAAGCCTTTGAGAGAAAGTTTGAGTTGTGTGTCCAATGTACTCGTCATTGCAAAGCGCACCGTCTTTGTTGAAAGGGCATGAGTATTTGTACACAACGTAACTTTGTTTTTGAATTTTTTTTTTCCTGATAAGTTGTTTTTCATAATTAATTAGTGATGCAGTTCTAGGTTATGATAATATATAACCAATTGTAAGGAGTCCTCTTGCTTCTTGGGCTTACAATTTTTATATATGATATTTTTTATAACCTTTTCATTTGTTTTATATGCGGATGTCATTGTACTTTGGTAGTAAATATTCATTGCATTCTTCGATTTTTTTTGTTTTGTTTTACCTGGCTCAGAATTAATTTTCTCTATTTTATTTCTAATTTCTTTATCAATATCACACATCGAGAACCCATTGTTCGTCAACATTAGTTTGATTCTATTCAATTCTTGTTGGAGGAGGTACCAGTTAGAACATATTTTAAAAGCTTTCGTAATGTACGCGCGTATAACGCTGATTTTGTATTTTGATGGGCATTCGCTTAATCCATTTAAAGATCTACAGGAGTTAGTTGGTTTCCTGTAAACACTCGTAGTAAATGCGCCTTCTGCTCCGTCTACCCAAACATCTAGAAAGAGGATCTTGTTACCGATACTTTCCTCCACGGTAAAATGCAGGCAAGATTTTGGTTCCATCATTTTCTTAAGTGTATCAAGCTGTTCTTTACCTTCTACGTCTACGAAAATATCATCTATATACCTAAAATACAAAAAAAGGTTTAGAATTCACGGCATCAAGGATGGAGTTCTCAATATGTCACATGTATTCTTGAGCAAATAAAACACCTAGGGGGCTGCCCATAGCTACACCGTCAATTTGGAAATACATACGGCCTGAAGGGCATCTGAAGGATGCTTCCTTAGTGCAAACCCGAAGCATTTTCTCAAGAGTATCACGTGGTAATTTTGGTGGAGGCAATCTATTATGGTTAAAAACATTATGCATGATTATCTGAATAGTTTCTTCCACGGGAAGATTCGAAAACAGACTTTCAACGTCAAGGAAAGCTAATATTATTTGAGGGGTTGTATTCTTAAGAATATCCACAAATTCATCCGCAGAACGTAGTGAATAGATAGTAGGAATATACGGAGTTATTAAACCATTAAGCTGCTTAGCTAATTGGTATGTAGGAGTAGGAATCTGCGAAATAATTGGTCTTAATTTGCATCCAGGTTTGTGAGTTCTGACGTTACTATAAAAGTAACCTGGCTCATAATGTCCTTTTAGATTGTGAAATTTGACACCGTCGAAAACAGCATTTGCGTTATTAATTAAGTCAGTTACTTTTTTCCGAATTCTATCCACAGGGTTCCTTCTGATTTATAAGAATTTGGACGAATCCAGTAATAAACTGTCAACTTTGTTGAAATAGTCCGAATGGATTATTTTGTACATTGTATATAGGATCATGATTTGTAGATTCAAAATAAAGTCACCAGAAGATACCTAAAGCATAGGCGAAACGTTGTAAGTAATGGATCTGTTTTTATTTCCAAAATCACTATGGTTTCATTTGGTGATATTGTGTTCTCCCTTCCTCCCACAGAAAGGAAAATAGCGAGAAGGATAGAAAGTTTAAGGAAAAAGATCTCCAGTGCTGAGAATGCTGTATTATTAAATAGAAAATATATGCAAGAAAACCTGCTCCCTAAATTCACACACACACACACACACACACACACACACACACACACACACACACACACACACACACACACACACACACACACACACACACACACACACACACACACACACACACACACACACACACACACACACACACACACATATATATATATATATATATATATATATATACATATATATATATATTCATATATATATATATATATATATATATATATATATATATATATGTGATGAATGGTTTAGACAGATGAGAGACTGGGTGGAGGAAGAATAAGCGAAGATGGGCTGGAACTTTTTATTGCTTATACGTTTCGACCGACTCGGTCTTCTTCAGTAAGCTGTCTACAAACAGTTGGACCACATATTTATACATCCGAGGATGGGAACAAGGACAGGTCACCCCGCCGGCTGTCTGGGGATTCCCTTTCCCGTATCATGCATACGTTTCCCAATTGTATTTATAATTAATTTACTTGTTGCCTTTGACAAACAAACAAAACCTTCCCTGTCATTGATGTTTTCATAATAATTAATGTAGGCAGCTTCAACAGTCTTCCTCATGTCTCTCCTTAATTCCGTGTGTAAAACCTCGACTCCATCCCAGTGGGGCAAATGTCCAGACCGGTCAGCATGTTGGACGAGTGAGTTAGAAGTCCTGTGTGACCTCAAGTCTCGTTTGTGCTCAGCTACGCGTTTCTCGACGCCTCGACCTGACTCGCCGTAATACGAAGATGAGCAACTACCGCAAGGAATACGATAGATGGTACTGGTAAATACAATTGGGAAACGTATGCATGATACGGGAAAGGGAATCCCCAGACAGCCGGCGGGGTGACCTGTCCTTGTTCCCATCCCCGGATGTATAAATATGTGGTCCAACTGTTTGTAGACAGCTTACTGAAGAAGACCGAGTCGGTCGAAACGTATAAGCAATAAAAAGTTCCAGCCCATCTTCGCTTATTCTTCCTCCACCCAGTCTCTCATCTGTCTAAACCATTCATCACATATATAAATATATATATATATATATATATATATATATATATACATTTACACTGAATGGTTCCCAGTGATCAATTAATATATTTTTTCAACCACAAATCACTTTTAATTCCATGCCATCACAGTCGAGACTGAAGAATCGCTCGATGGAGGCATTCGTTGGAAATTGAAACGTGGTCGAGCCGAGGATTCGAACCCAGCTAACCCGTAACAAAGTTACAGTGACTTAAAACAATGCGCTATCAAGAGAGATATAAGTTGAGTACGGCTTTCTTATATTTGTATACTCGAATTACATACACCTACACGAAATATCGCGTTCAACCCACTTCCGCTATGATATTGCATTTAGCTAGTATGTGCACGTGGGATAGATTATACATTTACACTGAATGGTTCCCAGTGATCATGATTTGTATATATATATATATATATATATATATATATATATATATATATATATATATATATATATATCAAATCAAATCAAATCAGCCATCCATAGTCCACTGCTGAACAAAGGCCTCCTTCAGAGTATTCCATGATTCACACAACCGCGTCATCCTCTACCACATCACTCCTGTAAACTTCTCAATCTCGTTTCTCCACCTTCTGTCTGGTCTTCCTCTCCCACGCGGGGTCCACTCATTAACACACCTGCTCCATCGCTCACCAGTCGTTCGCACTCATTTACCTGCCCAATTCCACTTTCTCTCTTTTACCGCCTCCACAATATCTTTCACTCTAATCTGCTCTCTAACCAGACTTGCTCTTTTCGGTTTCTCAGCGTTATTCTCATCATTAATCTCTCAATTCTCCTCTGTGCAGCCCTTAGTTTTGTTTCCATCGCCTTCGTCAGTTTTCAGGTCTCACACCCGTAGATTATATGCTGCATAATGCATTGATTTTTACGTTTCAATCATGAAGGTAGAGAGCCTTTCAGGATTTTATCATACTTACCAAACACTTTCCAACCAATTGTAATGCGTATTTTTATTTCATTATCATGATCTTTCGTCACTTCCACCATCTGGCCTAAATAATTGCACTTTTCAAATACTTCATGACTCTCACCATCAATTATATTCTCTTTACTTTAAACTTTCGTGTTGAACATTACTTTGATTTTAATCTTATTCATTTCTAAACCTACTTTGAGACTTCCCTTGTTCAGACCACTCAGCAAATCTTACGTGTTTCAAATATGCACCATTATTCTTTAAACCTTTATTTTCCCAACTCAACCTTCTTGAAATATCTTCTAAGCAAGCTGTAAATAATTTGGGGGATATTGTATTGCCTTACCGTACTTCTTTCTCGATCTTGATCTTTTCTGTATATCTATGTAGTCGAATTATAGCTGTACTTTTCGCACAAATCTTTTCTAAAACTCTTTCGATATGCTCGTTTGTACCCTGCTTGCGTTGCAAGTTTAATATTGCTATTTGTTTTACCGAGTCAAAGGCCTTCTCGTAATCTACAAAAGCTAAACAGAGAGGCATATTGTATTTTGTCGTTTTCTCGATTAGGTGGTTTATCGCCCGCAAATGGTCTAGAGCCCATTTTTTTAATATAATTTTTATATTTTTCAGTGTTTATTGCGAGAAAAAATAATTGCATATGAAATTGAAAAATCTCTATTCATAGTCAATATATGAATTTATAAATTAAGTCCTTATTTTAGGACCATGGGCACTAGAAAATTTAGAAATTTAGTAACCTTCAACCTAAGACTTATATCAATGTAAATGATTTCTATCCAACTTTCTGAATTCCATAAACTAAATTATACATGGGTGTAATATACATACGTACATTATGCATAAGTATACACAAGGTTGTTATGTACCATTGATTCTCACATTCTCCCATGTGAAGTCCAACATTGCACTTCACACACTGTTTGGTGACTTTCTTCTTACACTGTGCACATTTCCTTTATTTTCCTCTCTCTGTTCTTTCAGGTTGGTGTCCCGTACCATCAAATCGTACATCACGAAGCACTTTCCCAGCCATCTTCACTCGCCCTGGGTGCTTAGGTTTTGAAGGGGAGGTCATCTGCAGATAATACCTGATAATGGAGCGCTTGAATGCCAGGAGAGAGGTTTGAGTTCCTGAGATGATTGTACTGATTGTCCAGGCATTTTCAACTGCAGTGTTAACTTAGTGAATAGCCTGAAGAACCATATCTTCCCTCTAACACCAATCCGGTACTTCTGGATCATCAGCCAGTCAAGGTGACCAACTCCTCCCATGTATTTGTTATACAAGGTAATGAGGTGAGGCTGGGGGACATTGATAGATTTCCTCTTCTTGTTACCCTTTTTAGCAGACCCAACTGGGGTAAAGGACTGGTGATTGCTGCCAATGGTAACTAAGCTGTTGTAATGTCACTTCAAAAAGAAAATTCCATTTTCTTGATCAAACCTGTAGTTATAAACGCCACGTGACTTTTGTTTCATGCCATTCTCACTCTTCGGTGAGCATTTGTCAGTTCGGTTTACACACGAGTTGTGCCAGTGACTCGAATACCCAGATCTTTCATGTGTGCAAGCAACTTGTAACTGGTGAAGAAGTTATCCAGGTAAATTTCATGGTCACTCGTATTATCTAGGTGTTGCGTTATGGTCAGGACTACTTTCTCCCCAAGGGTGTCTTTGAACATGCTTCCAATTTCTTTCTTCTCTTTGCCTTGGTAGAGATCCATTTGATAGCAGTATCCTGTTCTTCCACAACACATAATCCACTACTTGAATTCAAAGTGGATAGGCTTTCCTCTCAAGAACTATTTCAGGCCATTCTTTCCATAATACTTCACAATCTGTTCATCAATAGACAATTCTCTGGAAAATATGCCAAATGATTTGAACTTCTCATTCAGATAATCATATATTGGTCTTAGTTTGAATGCTTTGTCGTCCTTGTTTTGGGAGTCCTTTTCATTATCAGCAAAATGTAGATGTTTCTTGATTTCTATATACCTGTTCCTCGGCATAGCATTCCTTCTGATAGGTGTGTCCAAATCTTCATCCATGCATATTATTTTGAGAAGCATATAACTTTGACTGAGTGGCAATCATTTCTAGCAGTTCTTCAGTAAAAAGTTGTTCAAACAATTCTACAATACTTTTTCTTCTAAGTTTCTCTTTCACTTCCTCTCTTTTATCTTCTGCTCCATTGGTGGCATTTTCTATATTGTAGATCGGGTTTTCTTTTCTCCATGCAACCCATTCTATTTGTGAGACCTTTGACTTTTTCCTAGGCGATGAAGCCTCCAAATCATCTCCTTCATGGTATCGATGTAGTTCCACAGTACCACTCACTTCTGGTGCAATCATCATCAATGATTACAGCATCTAAATCTTCTTCATCTGTAAGCTCATCGACGTCTGGAGGCACTTGACTAATGCCAGTGCTTTCCACTTCATCTGGAACTGGCTGTTCTTCAATATGCTGTATTGCCCCTCTGAGTGAGTAAAAGGCCTGGTGAACGGTCCATAATCTGCAATGAAAGGAAAAAAAAGTTACACACACACACACACACACACACACACACACACACACACACACACACACACACACACACACACACACACACACACACACACACACACACACACACACACACACACACACACACACACACACAAACGCACACACACACACACACACAAACACACACACACACACACACACACACACACACACACACACACACACACACACACACACACACACACACACACACACACACACACATATATATATATATATATATATATATGTGTGTGTGTGTGTGTGTGTGTATATACATATATACATATATATATATATATGTATATACATATATTCATATATGTATATACATATATATATATTATATATATATATATATATATATGCACAAATTTCACAAGTCACACGCGAATCACAAATATGCAGAGTCCACTAGGAAAAGGAAAAACACACGGAGTCCGAGCGCTTTCGTGATATATTCACATTATCAAGGAGTACAGAGTACATTTTTCTGTACTCCTTGATAATGTGAATATATCACGAAAGCGCTCGGACTCCGTGTGTTTTTTCCTTTTCCTAGTGGACTCTGCATGTATATATATATATATATATATATATATATATATATATATATATATATATAGATAAATATATATATGATAGCCATAAATAAAAAGTGCGTTCTCTTTTACTACGTCATCATAGAAAATGAACTTTTTGGCATTACTATTCCGAGGGTCCTTTTTAAGGACCAAGGTATATAGCCGTCTAGGCTAAACAATGAATATGAAATAGATGTTTTCAACACTATAATAGGAAGCTAAATAGACAAATGTATAAGATGTATGAGTTTCAGAAAAATCAAGCTCCCATTACTGTGTAAATACGAAATTTAAACTTTAGCAAAGCAATTTTACCACTTACCGCTAAGATCTTGTCCTTTTTTGTTTATATTCTAAGGAAAGGGACTACAAGTACAAATGATTTATACGCTTGTAGGGGAGAACAAAGATTGTTTTAGCATTATAAAAAATATAAGATTATTAAGATATACCGTTTCTTTCATATGTAAACAAAAAAATGTCCTATACTAAGAACCAGAGGAACTAATTTCCCTGCGTCTTTCAACAGATCTATCGATATACCATCTTCCCCAGGTGCTTTTCCTGGTTTCATATTTTTTAGATCATATTGTACTTCTTTTGTAATCTCTGGTACACTATCAACGTCTACACATGTATTTCCTGACTCAACTATGGCCTTCGACGAGTAAAGTTCTTGGTAAAATTCTTCTTCTCTTTTTACCATTCAGTCCCTGCATTTAATTATTTCTTCATTTCTGTCTTTGAACATGCCTGCGGTCGGTCTCTTTAATACTTTTACCTTTCTGAATAGTTTCCTCTATTTCATCCATGTTTCTCTTTCGGGTCACGGAGGGTAATATGCATACCTTAGGTCAGGTCATTTGGGGGCGAGGGCCAAACAGTCAGGTCAGCGATTTGGAAGAAGTGTATAGCAATATAACTGATCTAATTATTAATGCACAAAACACATTTATCCCCCTTAAGTCAATACGGAAAAATGGTAATACTCCCAAATGGATGACGGACAGATTGAAACATGAGATCGGAATGAAAAGAGGACTTTCCGTAAAAATAAAAAACGGGGAATCACACCTTAGATCAAGATATAACGAAATTGCAAAGCTGGTTAAAAGGAATACACGTACAGCGAAACGTAATTATGAAATCAAGGTTGCCAGTCAAGCAAAATCCAACCCAAAGGGTTTCTTTCACCTCTATAGAACAAAAAATAAAGAAAGAATAGGACCAATTAAAGACGATGAAAATGTCATGATAGAATCGGAGGAAAAAAGAGTGAGGAGTTTAACAATTATTTTCTATCGGTGTTTACTAATGAGAGGTTAGATAAATTACCTGACTGCGATCCGATTTGCAGAGGGGATGAAGAAAGTAGTCTATCTAATATCAACATTAGTAAAGAAGCAATAGTCAAGCAGATTGAAAGACTGAAAGCTACAAAATCTCCGGGTCCAGACCAAATTTTTCCAAGAATGCTTAAGGAGTGTAAATTTGAAATCTGCGACCAGTTAACTGAAATATTCATTAAATCAGTTAACACTGGTTTTATGCCAACTGCTTGGAGGTAGGCAAATGTTGTTCCTGTTTTTAAGAAGGGAGATAGATCGTCTATATGCAACTACAGGCCAATCAGTTTGCCATCGGTTATAGGAAAAATGCTTGAATCAATAATAGTAAATAGACTCAGAAAACACATCGAAGAGCATAATTTAATTCGTGATTCACAGCATGGTTTCACCAAGGGTAAGTCATGTGTGACTAATCTTCTATCCTTTTACACTCGAGTATATAAGGCGTCAGATATCAATAATAATTACGATGTTTTTTACCTTGAGTTTAGCAAAGCGTTCGACAAGGTACCACACCAGAGACTACTAAACAAAATCAAAGCCCATGGCATAGGAGGAAAAATGGATTAGAGCTTGGATTAGCAACAGATAACAGCGGGTCACCATAAATGGAATAAAATCTAGGTGGGGCAATGTTACTTTTGGGGTCCCCCAGGGCTCGGTTTTGGGTCTCTTGTTGTTCATTATGTACATAAATGACTTAGACGATGGGATAAATAGTGATATTAGTAAGTTTGCGGACAACACTAAAATAGGACGCCTAATTAGGTCAGGAAACAACGCAGAGATTCTGCAGGATGATCTCAATAAATTGTTAACATGGTCGGTGAAATGGCAAATGAACTTCAATATCTCTAAATGTAGCGTGTTAAAAGTTGGGCTACACAACCCCGAAAATAGATACAGCTTAGATAACACGTTTTTAGAGAAATCTGAGTACGAGGGGGACTTGGGAGTTCTGGTGAGTCCGGACCTTAAAACCAGGAAGCAGTGCATTAGCGCCAGAAATATAGCTAACAGGGCATTAGCTTTCATAGCTAGGACGGTAACGAATAGAAGTGCACAGGTAATTATCAAACTCTATCTAGCGATAGTTAGACCCATTCTTGACTATGCAGTATAGTTTTGGTCTCCGTCCCACAGAATGAACATAAATTCACTAGAATTAGTACAGAGAAGAATGACCAAAATGACACATGGACTCAGAAACTTGCCTTACGAAGAGAGGCTTAGGCACCTAATCTTACACTCTCAGGAAAGACGCAGAGTGCGGGGTGATGTAATAGAAGTGTTCAAGTGGATCAAAGACTTTAACAAGGGTGATGCAAGCAAAGTCATCATAACAAAACAATAGGGCAGGACTGGCAGTAATAGGTATAAACTGGACAAATTTAGATTTAAGAAGGAAATAGGCAAGAATTGGTTTACTAATAAGGTGGTCGATGATTGGAATAAATTTAGTAACCATGTAGTAAGCGCTGAAACTATCAGTTGTTTTAAGAAACGATTAGACAACTTTATGGATGGGGATGACAAATGGTGATGGATACGGAGCTGCCTAGTGTAGGCCCTATGGTCTTTTGTAGTCTCCTTTATTCCTATGTTCTTATGCTATTATGTTTTCTCTTGTCTCTGCCTTTTGTTGATAAGCTTGTTTACCTCTGCTGTTTCTATTTCGTCTCTCCTGCTTTTAATCTGCATGGTCCTTCTTCTTTTAATTAGGTCATTTGTAGCTTTGGAGTATTTGTTTTCTCTAATGTTTTTTGTGCTTTCGATTTTCTCTGCCGATTCCCTAATGATATTCACTAAATTCAAATTCATATCTTTGACGATGTCCTCGTTAGTTTTTAGAGTTTCGAATCTACTTTTAATTTCTAACTTAAATTTCTTATTATTATCCTTAACCTTTTGCAAGGGTTATTTCTTTTTTCTCTCTCTTTAAAACTAGTTTATTTCTTTCGGCTCTGAAATTGAGTTTAACTGTACAACCTATCATTCTATGGTCACTACCTATGTTGACTTTATTCATGACCGTAACATTGCTAACGCTTTTGCTCTCATATCCTAATATGAAGTCTATTTCGTTTTTTGTTGTTTCATTTGGACTTCTCCAGGTCCATTTACGACCTACACGCTTTTTGAAGAAAAAATTCATTATCCTCATGTTGTAGCTCTTTGTAAAACTGACTAATATCTGTGACTGTGTGTGTTAGCTGCTCTTTGTCTCATCTTTCTTAAAAGACTTGTTCGATATGGGTGACCTTGAAGAGATTTCCTCTTTATCAACATATATTTTGTAATCATTAAGATTCTCAAGCCTATCCACTACGTCAAGGTGTCAACTCAGATTGCATATATATACATATATATATATATATATATATATATATATATATATATATATATATATATATATATATATATATATATATTTGTATTTATCAATACTCTTGTCATTTTTGATAGCATTATCACTATTCTTGCATTTGCTTATTATTTGTTACAATGAATATGTCGCCAACTCTGGCAACACGGAAAGGTAGTGAGATTCACCTCATGTATAAATGCCCACAGTTCATTTGTACACCATAACTTTGAAAAAGCATACCTGCGAAACTAGTCAGGGATAAACTCAGACTAGGACTCCTGTGTTTCCTACTCCAATTACGTGAACATGTCAGGATGTCTCTCTCTCTATATATATATATATATGTATACACACACACACACACACACACACACACACACACACACACACACACACACACACACACACACACACACACACACACACACACACACACACACACACACACACACACACACACACACACCAGACCCCTGGTAGGCTAGTGCCTGTCAGCCACTGAGTCCCGATGAACGATTTTCCTCCATTCTTGTCGGTTCACAAACGTCTCTTCTCTCTCAATTTCAGTCAGGCTACTTCCCCTCGCCGCCAGTGCTTCCCCAACTCCTTCAACCCATCTCTTCCTTCATCTTCCCACAGGTCTTCTTCCTTGAGGTCTATATTCCAGATATTTTCTCGATAACTGGTTCTCGTTCATTCTTTGCACATGTCCATACCATCTTAGCTTGCTTCTCTCCACCATCTCCAAAATTGATACAACTCCCAGCTCTCTTCTTATATCATCATTCTTCAACCTGTCTCTCCTAGTCACTCCTTTAATCATTCTCAGCACCCTCATCTCTGCAGCCTGTATCTTTGATCTTGTTCTGCTTGTCAGTGTCCAGGCTTCTGATCCATAAGTCAGTATAGGTCTTAATATGGTGTTGTATATTGTTGTTATACATTTTCTGGGGATATTTTTGTCCTTCAGTAGTGGATATAGCATGCTTATATTTGAATTGTATTTACATATTCTATTGTTTAATTCTATGTCCTGTCTATTTTCTTTTTCAAAACAAACTCCAAGATACTAAAAGTTGGTTACCTGCTTTAATCTCTCACTCCCCACCTCCACGTCCACTTCCACATTTCTTCTACCAACATACATAACTTCAGTTTTGTTTACATTAATTTTCATTTCCCTTGTTCTCAGCGTATTTTCCCATCTGTTCATTGCATTCTGTAGTTGTTGTTCATTGTCAGTGATAACTGCTATATCGTCTGCATAAGCAAATGTGATTTCATTGTCGTCATCGCATATTTCTTTCATACATCTGTCCATATATATAATAAAGAGCAGCGGCGATATGACACCACCCTGCCTCACACCTGTTCTCACTTCGAACCATTCGCTCTCCATATCTCTTCCTCTAACTTTACTCATTGTCTCATGTAATATGCTTTTTATTGCCCTTTTTAGTTTACCAGGTATTCCATACTCTTCATGGCCCAATGCTTCCCACAGTTTCT
>NC_134814.1:31432386-31444886 GCF_046742065.1 Oratosquilla oratoria | reverse complement strand
TGAGAAGCCACCGAGAGCTGACTATAAGGAAATAGCTGAGCTCACAGTGATTGTTCTTGGAGACACATCTCCCCGTGGGATTCACTGGAGTCGTCCAGGGGCCATTCACTAGGCCTGATGAATGGCCAGGAACTTGTATTCCATAAAGATGCTGATGTTTTGTGACCAGCTTGAATATGTTGAAGAGACTGTTGGAAAGCTGGAACGACTCAACGCCTTCCTGGCGCTGTTCTACACACTAATGTAGATGATGTCAACGTCTGCTGTGAATCCTCCTGTGAATTATCTTCACCTCATCCAGAACATGCTGAGGTACAATCAATCAGACCCAGAGATTGCTTAAGCAATTCTTCAGAAGATGGAAAATCACAAGTACTTGACACAAGCTGAGTGACAAGCAGAAACAGGACACTATATATCAGCTGTATGTCACTCAGAAGCCAGACAGCTTCAGAAGGTTAAAACCTGTGTTTCAGAGGGTGACAGCCAAGATCACACTAGTAGATCTCATTGGTGTTGAGATTTAAACTTAAGGATATAATTTTTTCTATATATTTTTTGTATAATATTCTGTAACTTGGGTAATATGAGAATTCATATTACTATATTTTTTGTACAATTGGAATCCATAAAATGAGGTTTGAATACAAATATTATTTTGTTTATTATGTATTGTACTGCGCATGGCATTTCTCTTTTGTTGACACAACTGCCCTCTAGCGGTTGTTTATATAATTTTTGTTGTTACAAAAATTGAAACCGAGAATACACAGAAGTGGCACATGGTGTATTTCTTTTACCCCACAGTACCTCCTATATTAACTACCATCATGAGTGCAGCCCAATCAACAGGTTATGGGCCCAGTTCACGCCCAATATTCGATGGTAATGAGGAGAAGTACGAGCTGTGGGAAGTTAAATTCCAGGGATACTTAAGAATAAACAAACTCCACACCGTCCTCACAGACAGCACGCTGGACGAAGAAAAGAATGCTAGAATATTTGCGGAGTTAGTTCAAGTCCTTGATGACACCAGCTTGTCCTTAGTTATAAGAGACGCTAAAGATAATGGTAAGAAAGCTTTGGAAATTCTTCATGAGCATTACCTAGGCTCAACTAAACCAAGAATTATCTCGTTGTACACAGAGCTCACTTCACTCAGCATGTCAGAGGAGGAAACTATTACAGACTATATAATTCGTGTTGAAAAGGCTGCTACATCCCTTAAGAATGCTGGAGAGACAATAAGTGATAGTTTACTCGTTGCAATGACCTTAAAAGGTCTACCACCAAGCTTTAGGACATTCTCTACTGTGGTAACCCAAAGTGAAAAGGATTGGACTTTTGTAGATTTTAAGGTAAAACTAAGAAGCTTTGAAGAAAATGAAAAACATTCAAAATCACAAAATTCATTGAATGATTCCAGTACTAATGTTATGAGTGCTAAGTCCAGAGAGTTCATTAGACCAAAGTGTTTTAAATGTGGTAAAATAGGTCACAAAACTTTACAGTGTTTCCAGAACCAGAATTTCCAGAAAAGAGATAATAATGTGAATAATGGTAATGGTAGAGGTTCTAAATATAAGAGATGGTGTGAAATGTGTAAGTCTTCCACTCATGACTCAAAATTTTGTAGAAAGAACAATTCTGTAAAAGTGGTGAATGACACAAGAAATGAAAGTGAAAATGATACTCATAATTTTGCATTTAAAGTCAGTCTATTTAAGCCAGGTAGTGAAGTAAATGATAATTTGTTAGTAGATTGTGGAGCTACATCTCACATAATAACTGATAAGTCTAAATTTCTTAAATTTGATGAGACTTTTGAACCTACTAAACATAGTGTAGAACTTGCCGATGGCAGCAGAACATCCGGTATTGTATCAGGAAAGGGTACAGCTATTGTGAAACTGTATGATGTTGATGGTACTGCTCAGAATGTAGAATTAGGGAGTGCACTTTACATACCTACCTACAAGCAAGACATATTTTCAGTGAAAGCAGCTACTGATAAAGGTGCCAGTGTCATATTCACTCCAGAACATGCCGAATTAATTGCTCCCAATGGCACAAAATTTAGAATAACTGCTAATCAGAAGCTGTATTTCTTGAATAATGTGTGCTTGAAGGATGGTAACCATAGCCTCGAAGAGTGGCACAAGATTTTAGGACATTGTAATGTCAAAGATGTGTTAAAGTTACAAGATACTGTGGATGGTATGAAAATCTCTAAGAAAGAAAAATTCAATTGTGAAATATGTACACTTGGTAAGATGACACAATACAGAAATAGAGTGGCAGATGAAAAAGCAAAGAAAAAGCTTGATCTTGTACACTGTGATTTAGCTGGACCTATTGATCCCCCTGCAAGAGACGATTTTAGGTATTCGATATCTTTTGTAGATGACTATTCTGGTGCAATTAGTGTGTATCTATTGAAGAAGAAGAGTGATACCCTGTCAGCCACAGAAAGATATTTAGCAGATATTGCCCCATATGGTACAGTTAAGCGGATCAGGACTGATAATGGAACAGAGTTTACTTCATCTAACTTTAGGAATTTGATGGTTAAAAATCACATCAAACAGGAATTTTCAGCACCCTACTCGCCCCACCAGAATGGAACCGTCGAACGCTCTTGGCGAACTTTATACGAGATGGCAAGATGTCTCTTGTTAGATGGCAAGTTACCAAAGATGATGTGGACCTATGCAGTTAAGGCAGCAGCATACATACGAAATAGATGCTACAACCCAAGAACTGGAAAGACACCTTTTGAGATGATGACTGGACACAAACCAAATCTGAAGAACATGCACATATTTGGGACGATATGTTATGCATATATGCAGAATAAAAAGAAGTTGGATGCACGCTCTGAGAGAGGAGTATTTGTTGGCTACGATACACAGAGTCCAGCATACCTTATATATTTTCCTGAGCAAAATGATGTAAGAAGAGTAAGGTGTGTAAAATTCAGCGAGACATTTGAAAACGAGAAGCAGGAGATACCTCAAGTTGTAGTAGATGACATACCTTCAATGTTAAAGCTACCTGAAGAAGAAGAAACCAAGCAATCAGAAGAAGCAGAGCAAACAGAAGAAACCAAGCAATCAGAAGAAGCAGAGCAACCAGAAGAGCCCAAGCAAGCAAGGTACCCTCAACGACTGCGAAGCAAACCCAGATATCTGGAAGACTATGTAACAGAAGAGGAAGATGTATCAGAAATTGCAAAATGCTCAGTTGACTACTGCTACAGAGTCGCTGATGTTCCGCAGACATATGAAGATGCTCTACTATCTCAAGAATCTCACCAGTGGCAAGAAGCAATGAAGGAAGAAATATCAGCCCTTGAAGATAATAACACTTATGAACTGACATTGCCTCCTAAAGATCGCAAAGTTGTTGGAGGTAGATGGGTTTATGCCAAGAAATTAGGGCCAGATGGTTCAGAACAGTTTAAGGCAAGATATGTGGCAAAAGGATACTCACAAGTGAAAGACATTGATTATAGTGAAACTTTTTCCCCGACTGCGCGTCATACCTCAATTAGGATGTTAATACATTTAGCAGTGCAGAATGAAATGAAAGTACACCAAATGGATGTAAAAACAGCATATCTTAATGCAGATTTAGACTGTGAGATATACATGGAACAGCCAAAAGGTTTTGTAAAAGTAAGTGAAAATGGTGAAAATTTAGTTTGTAAGTTAAAGAAATCTTTGTATGGGCTGAAACAAAGTGGAAGAAACTGGAACAATATGCTTCATAAATTTCTCATTGAACTAAATTTTATTCAATCTAAGGCTGATCCCTGTCTATACTCAAAGCATGAAAGAGACAATGTTACAATGATTCTAATTTGGGTTGATGATTTAATTATTGCAGCTAGCAATGGTGATTTACTCCATGTCATTAAGAAATCACTCAATACTAAGTTTGAAATGAAGGATATGAATGAGTTATCATGGTTTTTAGGAATTGAATTCTCTTTTGATGCAGATGGTACAGTAAGAATGAGTCAAAGAAAATACTGTAATAAAATTCTTGAGAGATTTCAGATGAATGAGAGTAACCCTAAATCTACTCCATGTGATTTAAGTGTAAGTAAATTTGTCTCAAGTGATTCTACTGAGTTAACTGATGCAAGACTTTATAGAGAGATAGTTGGAAGCCTTATATATGTCATGATAGCTACTAGACCTGATTTAAGTTATGTTGTGACAAAACTATCTCAATCAATGGCCAAGCCCACAAAAGCTCATCTCAATATGGCAAAGCATGTGTTAAAGTATATTAAAAGTACAGTGGATTACTGTCTTACATTTAAGAAGTCTGATACACCATTGAATTTATTTGGTTATTGTGATTCAGATTGGGGAATGTCAGAAGATAGGAAAAGTATCAGCGGATATAGTTTTCAGCTTTGTGGACATGGCCCACTAATCTCTAAGAAGAGTAAAAGACAGAATGTAGTGGCACTTTCAACCTGTGAAGCTGAATATATGGCAATGACTTGTGCTGTACAAGAAGCAAAGTTTTTAAAGCAATTGTTTTATGATATGACAAATTATGATAGTGGTACAGTAATTTTACATGCAGATAATAAGGGTTCAATAGCATTAGCAAAGAATCCAGTTCACCACCAGAGAACAAAACACATTGATATAAAGTATCACTTCATAAGGTCACAGGTTGAAGATGGCACAATAGATTTGGTATATGTTCCCTCTGAGGAAAACATTGCTGATATATTTACTAAACCTGTCTCTAAATGGAAGTTGACAAAGTTTAGGCTAATCAGAGGAGATATATAACTTAAGTTTAAGGGGGAGTGTTGAGATTTAAACTTAAGGATATAATTTTTTCTATATATTTTTTGTATAATATTCTGTAACTTGGGTAATATGAGAATTCATATTACTATATTTTTTGTACAATTGGAATCCATAAAATGAGGTTTGAATACAAATATTATTTTGTTTATTATGTATTGTACTGCGCATGGCATTTCTCTTTTGTTGACACAACTGCCCTCTAGCGGTTGTTTATATAATTTTTGTTGTTACAAAAAAATTGAAACCGAGAATACACAGAAGTGGCACATGGTGTATTTCTTTTACCCCACAGTACCTCCTATATTAACTACCATCATGAGTGCAGCCCAATCAACAGGTCTGGAATTCCACCTTTTGTTAGACATCCTCAGCACTGGACCTGACTGGCTCCTGGATCGGGTTGAATCATGACCAGAGAAGGAGGACTACAAGAAAGCATTGGAATATGTGAGTTACCTCAAGCAGAGGTAATATCTCCTCCATGCTGTGAAATACAACAGACGGCGCATAGAAAGCTTCAAGAAGCAAACACTTAACAAATGATTGTGTAACATAATTTCGATACACATAATCATAATTATTTTGGTAGTTTCAGTTGATGGTTTCACTTAGTTTCCACTTTGTGTGATACATGTCAAATGTATATGACTTTATTTTTTTTATATTATATATAACATGCCATTTTTGTACAATATTATTCAGACTGTACACCTTCAAAAGAACATTAAAAAGGCTTTGATTTGATCAATATTTTGTTGCTCTCTCTTGCTCCATGCAAAAATCATGTCTCCAGGTTAGTAAAAAAAAAAAAAAGTCAATATTTTCAAAAATTTTATATCTATTAAAGATCACGGGAAATTTTCATAAATTCTAACGGTTGATATATGTAGAGTAGGTCCTTCTCATTCATTTGTCATTTAATTTGTTGCTCTATGTTGGATAGAAAATAAATTATACCACAAAATATGCTTAAAAATGACTCAGTATTGGCCCTGTTGGTAAGATAGATAGCAAAAAAAGTCATCCTTTATATATTCTAGATAAAAAGGGATGTGATTTTTTATTTTTTCAGGTCAAAAAGCATGGAAAAAGTACAGGAACGTATGAAAATATGAAAAAGTTATTTTTTTTTAACAGGTCTAAGGGGAGGGGGAGGGGGGAGAGCGTTCAGTAGTTCAGAGGAAGTGTGGTTTAGCCATATGACATATTACTGTTTATCCACTGATAAAGAGATCGGCTTCGGTGGGATAAGGGGTTCCGGGAGGGCTATTATTAGGACCAGTGCTGTGCTGAGGTTATAGGTCAGGATGTATTGATGATGGCTAGGATGGAAACTAGTGTCTCCGTAGAAGATTTGGTATGAGTCTGCAATGGAGATAGTTCCTTTTGTCTTACGTTGTACCGTGGAAGGATAGTTCTCACAGATAACTGAGACTAAAGTGGGATTTGGAAAGAATATGAAATGTTCCTTGTTAATATGGGTATGTGAATGTCGTCTTAAATTAAAGTCTTGAAAATGCATCTGTCTAACGTAGTGTTATCAGGGTCTATGATTTGGTTCATGAGTAAAGGTTTAGTAATGTAGTGGAAAATGAAAAAAAAAAGTAGGACATATCTGATACTTCAGTACAGTGGATTTACATTGGAGGAAGTCCGAGGTAGGTATGTGAGTTAGCTATTGTTCATCTATTGATTTTATTATTGTAGTGGGTTGGAGGTTGAATGAGACTGTTGTGTCTTTAAAGGGGTAGGGGAAGGAGTGAACATACCAGGCAAAGTATTTACTCCCAGGGTCTAGGGTTATGTGGACGTAGATAACATTCATTCCTAACGTGGTCTCTAGTAGTAGGTAATAGTGAAGAAATTATTTTAGTGAGAATAATCTGTTATTTTTATTAATTAATTTATTTATTTATTTATTTATTTATTTATTTGTTTATTTATTTATTTATTTATTTATTTATTTATTTATTTATTCATTTATTTATTCATTTATTTATTTATTTATGTATTTATTTTTTATGTATTTATTTATTCATTTATTTAGCTATTTATTTATTTATGTATTTATTTATTTATCTATTTATTTATTATTTATTTATTTATTTGTTTATTTATTTATTTATTTATTTATTCATTTATCTATTTATTTTTTATCTATTTATTCATTTATTTATTTATCTATTTATTCATTCATTTATTTATTTATTTATTTATCTATTTTTGTGCTAGGGTGAATACTGAGTCCAGGTTTTCTAAAGGGAGGAGCTTGGAGGTGGCTCTGTTGTTTGCCGCGTCTATTATATCTTGAATTACATGGAGGAAGTTGGAGTGGACAATGTCCAGTTGTCTAAGTCATTTAGTGCACGGGAGTAGAGGGTAAATACTTCTAGGTCGTGTAGTCTGGAGGAGTATCTGAGTGAGAATTGGTGTAAACGTGCATATCTGTCGATGAGTGAGTCCACCGACTGCACCAGGTTGTGTGCATTCAATGAGTTATCCTCAACTATCCTACCCAGTTTGTAAAGATGGGTGCCTATATTGTCTACCTGATCTTGGACATTGTCCAAGTCTTCTTCATTGGCTGTGCCAAATAGTTATTTTGAAATGGAGTCCATGAAATTAAGGATTCCTCGTTGGATCTAAATTTAGCCCTGGTTCGTTCAATTTTGGGGTGTTAGGAAAATGTCATTCTCTATTTTGTTGAGTTGTTTGAGAAGTATGTAATTTTTTTCGTGGTGGAGAAGTAGATTTGTTTACTAGTATCAGTGGATTTAGTTCTGTGTCTTGAACTGTCGAAGTTACTTTTGAAGTGTTGTGCGAGTCACTTGACGTTGTCTCTTATGGTGGGAATTTCTACTTCTAGGTTTCCCACATCCATGCAAATATTTACTGTAATGGTGTCCTTGATAGTTGTAACGGTCCCTGTGGGGTTTATGATGATACTTGGGATGATCCTCGGTTGGTCATATTTTGTTAGGAGTGAAATGGTGCACGTGAAAAGGATGGGTATGAGTGTCCTGAAAGGTGGGACTGTTGTACGAATATTAATCATCTTGGTTGGCGTAATGTGTTAGAGATTCTGGTATGGATGGTATGATGTGAAGGAATGTAGGGAGGATTTTTATAGATAGAGAGACTGTTAGATACAATACCTTACCATCTTTCCTTGAGGTAAGCATGGCGTCCTGCAGTCTCAGGGGACAGAATCAATGGTGGATATATGTGCTTATCACCTTGGCAGTAATGTCATGTGAAAATCGGAGTAGTGGGAGTTGTCAGAGTTGTTCGAGTTTGGTAGGTGTTGTTGTTATTGTTGTCCGTTAGGGAAACCGTTACTTAGTAGGATTGTATTTGTGTCAAATTGGAAATTTGACTTTCTTCGGTTTCTCATTATGAATTACTTCAAGAAAGTTATTGAAAGGGTCAATGACAGTTTACTTCTAATTTATAAGTGCTTCGGCAATGACGAAGAGACGTTTGAATTTTATTCATGTGGGCGTGTGTGAAGCCTCAACATGACTACATCTCCCACTTTGATATCAAAGGGCTGGGCGTGTTTGTGCTGTTTAGCCATTATTTCGTATCTTCACTCTCGTAGATTCTTTCTGACCTAGTCGTGGATGACATGCATCGTGTATTCCACACACCGAACATAATCATCCATTGTGCACACGGGTGGTGGAGGTCGCGAAATAATATTATAGGGCATTCGCATGTCCTGCCCAAAGACGATATAATGTTTTTTTTTTTCAGAGTTAAAGGAGCCATTGATACCAAGTGGTAGCTAATCCTTCCAGGTGTCTCCTGTGTTTACCTAGACTGAGCAGAGTATCTCTAAGATCTTCCTGATGGTTCTCTCGACCAAGCCATTCACCTTGAGATAGTATGCGATGAAAATAATCTGGTCGATGTTGTAAAAATCTGCAATACGTTCAAGAACTTCGTTTTCTCAGTCAGTGCCGTTGCTCGAGAGTATTTTACGTGGGATGTTGTATATGCAGAAGACTTGATCTACTGGTGTTTGTGCCACTGTTTCGGATGATTTTTCCGGTAGGCAATTTTAACAGTTTTATAGATAAAGTATCCCAAGTTTCGGGGGTGTGGGGAGGAATGGGTATTTAATGCATCTGTAAGGCTTTTAGATTTGGGCCCCGGAGTTGGCTGCAGGTTGTGCTGCATTCTATGTGATCGATTATGTCGATTGTCATCTTTGGCCAGAAGTATTTTACTTTGTGTTTGCTAGGCACTTATCTCTTCCATGGTGACCGGTCATGGGGTTGTCATGCATCGTGAACAGTATCCTTGGAATTAGTGTACTAAGGATGATGACCTGCTTATGGTTGTCCACTGTTACCCTTACCAACACATCGTCTTGCTTATGTAACTCCTGTAAGAGCACTGGTGGTGTTATATCAAGTGTGTCTCCTGTCTCAAGTTGTGATATCACCTGTGACAAAATTGGGTCAATTTATTTGTCTGTGCCTGATTTCTTCCGGGGAAATACATTGGGTGACCGGAACCACGGAAATATTCGCGTTCCAATTTAGAGTGTTGGACCACACGCTTGCTTTGCCTCTGATGTAGGTTATCACTGGGTCGAAATCCAGGATAGAAGTGTGCTACCTAGCTACCTTGCCTTACAGGGATTTGCTTTTAAAGAAGTCTAACATTGGCTCGTGGTCAGTAACCTCAGTTATTTTGTAACCCAAGATTGTATCCCTGAAGTGTTTGAGGGTCCAAACAACAGCTAAGGCTTCTAGGTGTGTGGGTAAATAATGTGATTTAACTGAGTTAATCACTCTGCTCGTATAAGCTATAGCTCTATGCTTCCCATTCGGAATTCCCTGTTAGAGTATTACTCCTAGTCCTAGTTTGGATGCATCGGTGTAAAGGAAGAATTCCTTTCTTAGATCTGGGGAACATAGGATGGGGTCATTGGATAAGGCATGTTAGATTCGCTGGAAACTATCCTCTTCATCCTTTTCCCATTTAAAAGTAATACCTTAACGGGCAAACTTATGAAGAGGGGCTGCAAGCTTTGCAATGGATTTGATGAAGTGCCTGTAATAAGAAGCGAGCCAAGAAAACTCCGTGTCGTGTCCCCTGGGTCTTCTTTCTTGTCGTCATTGCCATGGATCCCATTTATGTCGACGGTATCCACCAGAAATCATAGTTTCTTTTTAAGGAAAAATTATTTGTTGAGTTGGAATTTCAGGCCTACCCTAGATATCATTTCGAGGCCATGGTGTAAGGTTTCAAGGTGTGCCTCAAGGGTAGGAAAGAATATATACATACACACTCACACATTTATTGAAAGCAATAGAAATATGTTTTGGAAGGAAATTAAAAGAGAAAAAGGAGGCGAATCAAGTAGAGAAGAAATGGTAAAAGGTGCAGATGAAGAGAAGATTATGGAAGAGAAGGCAGTGAAAAGAAGGTGGGCAGAGTATTTTTAGGGAGTTGCTAAATGTGAAGGAAGATAGGGAGGGAAAGGTAGTTGCAGTGGGAAGCGCTAGGAAAATGAGACTGATGAGTGAGGAAATAGAGGAAAAATAGGGGAGGATGAAGTGAAAGCAGCTGTTAAGATGATGAGAGCAGGTAAGGCACCTGGTCTAGATGGAAGCCATGCAGAATGTCTAAAGAAAGGAGATACAGTGTTGGTGGACTGGCTGGTGAGGTTGTTTAATGCTTGTTTAAGAGAGGGTAGAGTGCCCGAGGATTGGAGAAGTGCCTGTATAGTTCCGCTTTACAAGGGAAAAGGGGGAAAAGTGTGAGTGATGTAGTTTTAGAAGGATCAGCTTGTTGAGTGTAGTTGGGAAGGCTTATGGAAGGGTCTTGATTGAGAGGATTAGGAGAGGAAAAGAGGGAGTAATTGCTGAGGAACAGTGTGGGTTTAGGACAGGTAGGGATTGTGTAGATCAGATCTTTGTGGTAAGACAGATATGTGAGAATGCTATAGGGAAAGGTAAGGATGTTTTTTGGGCTTTTATGGACCTGGAAGAGACTTACGACAGGGTAGACAGGGAGGCACTGTGGGAGGTACTGCAGATATATGGAATAGGAGGAAAGCTGTTAAGTGCAGTCACGAGTTTTTACGAGAGTAGTAGAGCTTGTGTTAGGATTAGAAATGGAGAGAGTGAATGGTCTGAGGTAAAGGTGGGTCAGGGGTTGGAGATGATTAAAGAAAATGGAGAAAAGTGGGAGGTGAGCCAGTTGTTGTTTGCTGACGACACTGCGCTTGTAGCAGGATCAGAGGAGGGATTGAGGAAGTTAGTGACAGAGTTTGAGAAGGTGTGTGAAAGAAGGATGCTGAAGATAAATGTGGGTAAAAGTAAGGTGATGAGATGTACAAGAGGATAGAGTGATAGCAGGCTGGAGGTGAGTATTAATAGTGAAAGACTGGAGGAAGTGGATAGTTTTAGATATTTGGGAGCGAATGTGGCAGGATAAGGGAGGAGTGGGGATGGAGGTAGATTGTAGATTGAGAGAAGCGAGTAAATGCCTTGGTGGACTAAAAAGTGTAATGAGAGATAGACATCTAGGAATAGATGCTAAGAGGAGGTTATATGAAGGAGTGATTGTGCCAACAGCATTGTATGGGGCAGAAACATGGAACATGAGACAGGAAGAGAGAAGGAGTTTGAATGTGTCTGAGAAGAAATGCCTGAGATGTATGATAGGGGTTACTAGGCTAGATAGAGTGAGAAATGAGGAGGTGAGGAGGAGAACAGGGGTGGAAAGGGAACTGGAAGATAGGGTTGATGAAAGAGTATTAGGATGGTTTGGACACATGGAAAGAATGAGTGAAGAAAGATTAGTAAAAGAAGTGTGGAAGGCAGAGGTGGAAGCAGTGAATATGAGGGGGCGTTCTAGGATGAGAAGGATAAATGGGGTGAAAGGGGCATTATAAAAGAGAGGAAAGTCTGTGGAGAAAGGACGGGTGAGGACAGAAGACATTGGTGAATGGAGAGGGGTTTGTGTATAGATAATGCTGTGATGCATGAGGGGGAGTGGGTGGGGGATGGGGGGTGAGGAAGTATGTATGAGAAAAATAAAGTTAACGCAGCCCGAAGGGATTTCTCCCCGTCTTCTCCTTTTCTGCATGAGGGGACAGAGAGGGGGGGTTGCCGAATTTCTGAAGCGACCTTGCTGTGGATGTGCTGTATCATGCGACACTACTTCTGACCAAGGGCAGTGGACAGGATGCAGGGATGACCCGTCATCCAGGAGGTGCCAAGATAAGAGGGAGGGAGGAGGGTGGAGGGGAGTGGAACTCATGAAATGGAATAGGTGGGAGTGGTTTCTATGCCTTTTTCTTTTTGGCTACCCCCCATGTAGGGGGAAAAAGCCTTAGGTATATGTATGTATTATATTATATTATATTGTATTATATTATATTATATTATATATTATATTATATTATAGTATATTATATTATGTTATTTTATATTACATTATCTTACATTATATTATATTATATTATATTATATTATATTATATTATATTGTTATATTATATTATATTATTTTATATTATATTATATTATATTACATTATATATCATTATATTATATTATATTATAGTACATTATATTATATCATATTATATATTATATTATATATTATATATCATTTTATATACTATATTATATATTATATT
>NC_134814.1:31422386-31424886 GCF_046742065.1 Oratosquilla oratoria | reverse complement strand
CATCCTCTCTTCCCTCTTTTCTCATTTCTCTTTTTATCCATACCTGTTTAAATTGTTCACTGTTTGCTAGTTTTCCTGTTTTTGCTAAGATATTCCCTGCTGTTGTTTGTGACCTGAATTTGATCTTAATTGGTCTGGTCTTAACTGTATTGTATTTCCCTAGTCTATATATTTCTACCATTTCTTTCCCTGTTTCTGTTCCATATTCTTGAACTACTTCCAATATCTTATTTATTTTTTCCTTCTCCTCCTTTATTTATGTAGTCCAGTTTGTATTATCCTTCACTTCCATCCCCAATATAATCATACATTTCTTTTTATCCACTAAGTCTCTCACCATATTCTCCTTCTCTCATCACTTTAATAATTGTATCTTTAGTTTGATCTTTCATCTGTTATGCCACTATATCTTTAAATATAATTTTGTTATCCTCTTGGACTTTTTTCCAACCCTGTACTTCTTTTGCTATGGACTCTTTATTCTCTTTATTATTCCTCTTTAATTCCTCATTCTCATCTTTTACTTCTTTTAACTGTCTCTCTAATTCTTCTATTTCTTTAGCCCTTAAATGTTTTTCTCCACAAAATTGTTGAGCCAACTATAGCTATTCAAAAAACTATTAAAATGCATTCACTGAAGGAATTACCCTTGTTCTGGCAGCTCAACAATATCGTAGCTATTGTGTAATGCACCTATTAAGCAACAGATGGTATTGGTGTGTGAGACCTTTTCAGTGGAAACAAACCTTCTCAGCATTGCAGCTGCATAACGTTTTCTTCATAATTGTTACCTCATTTCGTGTGTGATATAGGTAAGTTATGATTCTTTTTATGCTATTTTCTATATATTTAGGTGTTGAAGATATAACTGAATATAAGCTGTGTTTGAATTATGATGTTTATGATAGATAACGAGCCGTTTGAATATTGGTCAACAATTTTGTTGAGCGGCACTAATATGGTATAGTTCATGGGTGGAGGAGTGACTCAACAGAATTGCTGAGTTTGACTGTTGGTTCACAATTGTTGTTGAGCTACCCTATTATGGTAAGACATATGGGTAGAAGAGTGTTTCAGAAAAGTGTTCAGTCATGGATGACTGTCATTTATCTGTTATTCACAATATTTCTTATATCTTCCTCAGATTATACAATGGATCAGGCATTTTTCTATGGAACTAGACACAAGGATCTTCAGTGGTGCCACATAATCCAGAATATTCTGATGATGGCCTGGATGATGATGATGATGATGTTGCTGATCCAGATTTTGATCCTCATAATGATACAATTGAGAGTGAAGACACAAATGATGACCATAATATGCCAGCGCACCAAGAAAGAAGTTCTCCTTCACAGCAGCCAGCCAAACCACGTGCCAAAAGACGTAAAGTAGATAGAGCAAATATTGTTGTAGTGGACCCTAGTCTTGAGCATCCTAATAAGCCTCTCACGAGAGCGACAGTAGAGGAAGAGGGATATTGATAACATATATCCAACAGAGACTGAATTCACCAAGCCAGATGATCTCAAGACACCTTATCAATACTTTTCTCCGTTCTTTACACATGAAATGGTTAGCCACATATCATATTATACAAACTTGTACTCAGTTCAGGTGTTGACTAACAGTATTCAAACAGATGACAATGAAATCCAAAAGTTTCTTGCAGTGTTACTTTACATGGGCATATGTAATTTATCAGCAGTCGGTGATTACTGGAGTGTGCTTCTGCGTTACCCCTTAGTTGCTGATATCATGAGTTGTAAAAGATTCAAATGCCTGAAGCGATATGTACACTTCACAGATAATAATAATGCTCAGAACAATGAAGATAAGTTTAGAAGATTAGGCCACTTTTTTAAATGTTTCGTGAGCAATGCAAAAAAGTAGAAAGTAGCGCATTCCAAAGTGATATCATGAGTTGTAAAAGATTTAAATGCCTGAAGCGATATGTACACTTCACAGATAATAATAATGCTCAGAACAATGAGGATAAGTTTAGAAGATTAGGCCACTTTTTTAAATGTTTCGTGAGCAATGCAAAAAAGTAGAAAGTAGCGCATTCCAAAGTGTAGATGAAGTAATGGTTCCTTATAAAGGTACACGAGCTGGAAAAGTGAGACAGTTTATGAAAAATAAACCACACAAATGGGGTTTCAATATCTTTTGTAGGTCAAGCTCTTCTGGTACCATTCATCATCTGCTCTTGTACCAAGGTAACACTACCTTTTGTACTGAAGATTTGAATGAAAATGAGAAAATGCTATTGCTTGGGGAAAAAGTTATGTTAGTGTTGAGCAGATCTATTAGTGACCCCAAGTCATCTGTTGTATTTTGTGATAACTTTTTCACCAGTTACAAGCTAGTCAAACAGCTAGAATATAAGATAGGTATCAAATCCCTTGGTACAGTGAGAGAGAACAGAAATGGGGGTACACGTCTGATATCAGATAATGAACTAAAGAAGAAGGGGAGAGGTCAGTATGGTTTTAGTTCC
>NC_134814.1:31402386-31404886 GCF_046742065.1 Oratosquilla oratoria | reverse complement strand
TCTTTTCAGAGTTGGACCCTTCCCCGTTACTTCTGAGGCTCTACTCCATAGTATAAGAAAATCGCCTCACAATTGCCAAAATAAAGATTATACAGCTAGTATGTACATATTTCATCCAGCCTAATGGCTATTATGATGTCATTTGCATATTTTTTTTAGGCTCACATTAAACAATACTCTTCAGCTGCGTTCATAACATTGAACAAAAGGAGGTAAATGACATCTCAAATAACCATTTCTCTGCAGTGATGCCCTTAGCAGGTTTTGGTCTGGTTAGTACACGAATATTTTTCAGGTAATGCCAGGACCAAGTGATTAAGGGAGTTAATTTCAAAGAAAACATATTAAATGGACAGAAAAAATAAACACGTCTTTCAGTCGAGGTCATACTAATTTTCGTTAGCTTTTTCACTAAGAAATAGTACTCATTTTGAAGATATACCAAACAATATCCTTGAAGAGTGGGAGGAGCTAGAGCTAAATGGCAACATACCTCTGAGCAAACATCGTCGAAACAAAAGCCTTGTCTCATTATCTTTCAGCTCCTGCTAAGAGACAGTCAAAAGAGGTTGTTTTTTCTTGCCTAAGTAAAATAATTTCTTAAATGAAGAACATCCCCCCCCCCAAAAAAAAAAAATGTAGGTGAGCTATCGGCTATAGATATTGGCCATCAAATCTCAGGAGATAGTAGGGAAATGAGAAAAAGAGAAAATAGGAAAATGAAAAAAAAAATGAAAGAGAAATGAGAAATAAGATAAGAAATACAAGTGAGATAAGAAACGAGAAAGGAGAAAAAAAAGCATGACTAAAAGAGAAAAGAGAAAAGAGAAAAGAGAAAAGAGAAAAGAGAAAAGAGAAAAGAGAAAAGAGAAAAGAGAAAAGAGAAAAGAGAAAAGAGAAAAGAGAAAAGAGAAAAGAGAAAAGAGAAAAGAGAAAAGAGAAAAGAGAAAAGAGAAAAGAGAAAAGAGAAAAAAGAATAGACAAAGGAGAAAAGAGAAAAAGTAAAAGTGGAAAGAGAAAAGAGAAAAAATACAAGAAAAAATAAAACCAAACAAGAAAAAAGAAAAATAAATGAAAAAGAAAGATAAGAAAAAAGAAAAGAGAAAACAGAAAAGGGAAAAGGGAAAATTGAAGACAGAAAAGAGAAAAGAGAAGAGAGAAGAGAAAAGAGAAAAGAGAAAAGAGAAAAGAGAAAAGAGAAAAGAGAAAAGAGAAAAGAGAAAAGAGAAAAGAGAAAAGAGAAAAGAGAAAGAAAAGAATAAAAGAAAAGAGAAAAGAGAAAAAAGAAAAGAGAATAGACAAAGGAAAAAAGAGAAAAAATAAAAGTGAAAAGAGAATCGAGAAAAAAGACAAGAAAAAAGAAAAAACCAAGCAAGAAAAAAAAAGAAAAATAAGAAAAAAGAAAACAGAAAACAGAAATAGGAAAAGGAAAAATGAAGACAGAAAAGAGAAAAGAGAAAAGAGAAAAGAGAAAAGAGAGAAGAGAAAAGAGAAAAGAGAAAAGAAAACAGAGAAAAGAGAAAAGAGAAAAGAGAAGAGATCAGAGATAAGAGAAAAGAGAAAAAAAATAGGGAATAGAGAAAAAAGAAAATAGGAAACTCTCAAGAAGTGTTTTCCTTAACCATAATCTCACACTCCGAACTAAAATGGCCGTGCTTAATGCTGTATGCCTCTGAACCCCATAAAAAAGACACATCAAAATGCTAGAATAATTCTATTCAAATCTCTCCAAGGAATCTTTAATCTCCGCTGGTGGCATAAAGTTCCCATTACTGAAATCAGAAAATATCTCAATGCACCTCCCTTTGTAATAGTGCTGCTGAGAAGGAAACTCAGCTGGCTGAAACATGTCATCTGGATGCCTCCGGATCGACTCACTCGCCAAATGCTCTATGGTTAACATGTACACGGTACGCGACACCTAGGTGGCCCAAAGAAGCGCCATGCAAATCTCTTAAAGTCTACCCCTAAGACCTTTGACATCAACCTAACCCGCCTAGAACAAACTGCCTTGGATAGACCTACATGATTCAGCGCTTGTAGTACGTGAGCCCAACTCTTCTTTTCCAAAGATGAGGCCTCGGCAGTAACTCGCTGTGTCAAGAGACTCGACTCTCCAGCTGACTCTCCCTTCCGGTGTGATCAGTGTGCCCGGTGCTGCGGATTGGATTGTCAAGCCTACTACGGACCGACCAGGGTGCCCACCAGAGGACTGGTGTAAATCGCTGACGTGACCCTTCATACCGTGATTGGGATGCCGTCGACATTGGAATGCGATGAACTCGTTTAAGGAAGTATGTAAGTGTGTCTGTGTGTGTATGTGATTCAACATGGTCTTCGATCACGTGTTGGACTCGTGATTGACAGTTATTTCCCTCCCGGAAGAGAGCTCAGAACTCATACACGAACGATCTATGGGTAATGCTGTGACCTTGCACGCACACATACACCCAACTCCCCGCCCACGACTTGCAGCGCAGCGATACTGAAATTATTTCAG
>NC_134814.1:31392386-31399886 GCF_046742065.1 Oratosquilla oratoria | reverse complement strand
CACACACACACACACACACACACACACACACACAGAAACATTGTCACTTAGGAGCACCGAAGGAATAGTGTATGGACACAAAACATGAGAAACTAAAGCATTGGCTACAACAGATGCAGATGTGTTACGTAAGGGAGCTAATATTACAAAACTACTAAAGTGGCCCACACACACAAGGACATACACAGAACCTTGAGTGCTACGAGGCAGTTGCAAAAGGTCTATAGCCACAGTCTGAAAAGGGCGAGAAGGAGTAGGGTACTCTAAAATGAGAGCAGTGCGCGTAGAACCTTTGTTCTGGGCACACGAACTACACCGGGCTACATGAGAGGTAATGTCTAGTCGCATTTTAGGCCAATAATATTTCTTACGCGCCATAGCCAGAGTTTTGTCACGACCTGGGTGACCAGCCTGAGGGGCATCATGAGCAAGGGAGAAAACAACGCGAACTAGAAACTCAGGGATTACTAGCTGTGTCACATCCTGCTCAGACACTTCCACATTACGAATGAGAACCTTGTCCTGCAAGGAAAATTAGGACAGAGGTACCGGTAAAGCTGGTAAGGTTGTATCATCACCAGACTCCAAAGCATAAATGATAGCAGACCAAACAGGGTCTTCACGCTGGGCTTTGGCCAGATCCCTCAGGGAGAAGTTGTCAATTATAACAGCAGCAACAGGGATATTACGTGAAAGTGCATCAGCAACGTTGTTTGCACGCCCTGGGCTATGTTTAAGGGTTGGATTGAATTCCTCAATCGAGAGGAACCATCTAGCTAGGCGGCCTGAAATATTTTTGCCCTTGAAAAGCTGAGTGACAGCAGTGTGGTCCGTGTAGACTTTAATAGAATACCCAAAAATGATATCACGGAAATACTTTAAAGCCCACACCACTGCCAGAGCTTCTAAATGAGTAACAGAGTAACGGGACTCAGGCTTATTAAGAGTGCGACTAGCATATGCAATAGCATGAGGTCTACATCTGTCTACTTGTTGCATGAGTCCAGCTCCAATGCCTTTACCAGAAGCATCTGTGCAAATAGTAAAGGGGAGACTAATCTGGGAAGGCTAACACAGGCGCTTCAGTAAATGCAAGCTTCAAGGAATCAAAACTTTCCTGATGAACATCATGCCACTGGAAGGAAGAGTCCTTCTTGATGAGGCGAGTGAGAGGGGAAGCAATTAGAGCAAAGTCTTTAATGAATGCACGATAGTATCCTGCAAATCCAAGGAAAGAACGTACATGTTCAACCGCCTTTATTATATCACCTGTGGTGTGGATACCATGTTTGTCTACAACATGACCTAGGAATTGGATACTAGACTTGGAAAAGGAACACTTGGGTAAATTGAGTTTCAACCCAGCTTCAGCAAAACGTTGCAAGACCATGGATAACTTAGTAAAGTGGCTTTCCACATCTTTGGAAACTAAAATTAAATCATCCAGGTAAATAAAAAGTCCATCCCCCACTAAGCCATAAAAAATGGAGTTAACCAAGCGCTGGCAAGTCAAGGGAGCATTCCGCGAACCCATGGGGCAACGAAGCCATTCATAATGTCCACTGGGAGTCGAGAAGGCCGTGACTTTACGAGACTTCTCCTCCAGGGGTATCTGCCAAAAACAGGCTTTTAAATCTAAGGTGGTGAACACCGTATTACAAGTGCCAATGGACTGGAGAAGGTCACTTAAGACAGGCAAAGGGTAATGGTCAGGAACAGTGAACTCGTTCACTCTCCTGTAATCTATAACTGGACGAAAAGATCCGTCTTTCTTATGCACCAGGAGAAGAGGCGAGTTCCACTCTGAGTGGGACTCCTGTACAACGCCTTCACGCAATAAGTCGTCAACCAAGATTGGGCTATAAGCTGACGAGAGTGAGGTAACCTGTAGGAGGGGATGTGAACAGGACGAGCACCTGGTTGAAGATCGATTTTATAAACCACACGATCTGTAACACCTAATGGATTACCAGGCAAAGCCAAAGTTTGACGGTGGGTAACTAACAGTTCAGTGAGACGAGGCGTCTTACCAGGAAAATCAATCTTGCCTACAAATGTGGCAAACTCAAAAGCTAAGTGAGCAGGGTAACATTTTGGAGGAGACTGTAGTACAGAAGCTTCTATAATAGGCGAGTCCTGGAAAGCAACAATGTCAACCACATCACAGGAGCCTAAGTGACTGCCAGGAGAGAGAGCAATAGGAACACCCGTGACGTTTGTTATCATCGCTGTGGTAACATGACCATTGCGAATAGTGGAGAGATCCTTCTAATGCAAGGCGATGAATACGAACAGAGTCAGGCAGAGAGAGAACGTCAGACCCTATCGGGGCACCTGAAACGTGCACCGGAACTCGAACTGAACTTGAAGGTCCAATAAGATACTCCCCTATAACAACAGCAGCACAAGGAAAAGTAGGGTTAAAGCGCTTAGAAGCTGATGAGGGCAAATGTGCGCACTGATCAAGCACAGGAGAATCACAAACAGAAACTGGCCTATCTGATGCAGGGATAACAAAATTGCAGAAAGTCACTACACGGTGACTAGGAGAAATATCAATGGCATGAGCTGTAAGAGCATCAATACACAAGAGACAGTCACACATAAGGAAATACCAGAAACAGCAACATAAGTGATATGGAAAACTGTAGCAAACAAGGGAAACTGTAAGGGAAGACAAACAGGCCCAAGAACAAGCAAGGGAAAACCTTGCACAAAATGTAAGTTATAACAAAAGGGAGATAAAGGGAGATTGTACAACTCCCGGATAGCAAAATAAGCCTTTCTACTTATGAGACTACATTCTGCACCAGTATCTACAGTGACTGAAATAGGCGTATCCCTGATCAGAAATTGGAAGGTAAGTAATTGGGAAGACTCAACAGCTACTAAGGGGATGATTTGAGACCGAACATTACTGGTCAAATCTCTGGGTTGTGAAACAAGCGCTGGTGAAAATGGGACTGACGAGGCTGATGAGAAGTCTCATCTCTAAGTTTCAAAACCTTGAAACAATAATCAGTCGAGTGTTTACAATGACCATGGATATGACAGTAACTGAGTTTATCCTGTCGCTCTACTCTAGAAAGGTCATGCGTCATATTAGAAGAAACATTAGATACAGTCCTGCGAACAGGGGACTGTCTTGACTTGTATACCTGGAGCCTACGGTGGTAACAAAAATTACTTGTATGACCAGACCTGTTACAAAAGGTACATGTAAGGATAGGGGGGGTAATTGTAGATTGAGGGGAGCTATGAGTAGAAACTGTAGACTGAGAGGGCTGAGGAGAACAAGGGACATTGGCATTTTGAAGAGCATTGTTAATGCACAAAGAACTAGAAGGCATTTCCCTTAGTTTACATGAAAGCTTTGCTGCAAAAGATAATAAAGTTTCGTTAGTCTTATAGCTGAGAGAAAATGCAGCTCTTCTATCAAAAGGCACAAAAAAAGAAAAAAAAATGTAGAGCAAAAAAAATCCAAAATAAGGCGGAACCTATCTAAAGTGATAGTGCCATTATCTACCCAGTCTGAATGTGAGAGTGAATGGATGGCGTCAACAACAATTATACTGGTCTAGGCTTGAGCACGCCTGTAGTCAAGAGCACCCAGTAGGGATACGAGGGTATCAGCTAGTTTGAAACACCATTGAAAAGAATTGCCAATAGGGGTATCTAATTTTTTTTTTTATGAAATTAGACCTAAAGATATCATAATTATAATCCAAAGACTTGGGATCAAGGCCCGATGCAGATAGCATCTCTGACGCTAGTGAATTAGGTACAAGTTGTGACCTCATAAAAGATATATTTTCAGGCCCAGTCGAAACATTTGAGTTCACTATAACATCCTCGCATTGGCGAATAAAATCTATAGCCTTATAATGGAGGTCTTGGCCTGAAAATTTAATAATAGAGGGTTCTTTGTTTAATGAAGTTATAGTATGAGCCATTGTTTCAGATGTTTTTTGGGTATTGCTAAACAAAGATGGTACCTTTGATTTAGACATATTAGAAGGGGGCAAGATAACTGCATTCCACTACGTAATAACATCAAAATCAAAACAAAGAAAATACAGTTAATAATGGTGATCGCAATTAATACACTCCTCGAATCGGAAGAATGGATCACCTGAAAGAACGTAAGCAATAATATTCGCTCTAATACACAAAGCAAGAGCGTTATTAATACAAAATATATGATTCACAATTAAGCCACGTAATTACCACAATTCTCTAATAACTATAAACAAGGAAAACCGTTACCGCACAGGGGTTACTATACTAGATCTTAAGGAAAGGGATCATGACGTCACAACATGGCCACCGTGAACGCCAACCAATTTGGCCATCTTTGCAGACAAAGAACCATTGGCCAGGAAAAACAATATGGCCTGTCATAAAATAAACAAGAAACATGTACAAGCCTGAATAATGCACTGGCAAAGGAGACGAAAGTCACTATGGAAATCAGCGAACGATGATCACCGGCCGACGTGAAGAATGCGTAGGTATAAATTTGTCTGTCCAAAATCCTTCACCATCCAGGGCTCAAATTACAGAAGATACACACAGGAACATAAGGTGATCCAGTGATAATAGCAGATGATGTCGATGAACACTTAAACGCCGACTCCAACGGGAAAAGCACGCGGAAAAAATCACCTGGTGCACTCAGAGAAAAAGGTTCCTGTATTTAATCTAATTATGCACAAAATGTTCAAGGGAAAGGTATGAATAGTTCTATTGTTACTGAAAAAATCAACTGGCTGGAAAGAAAAAAAAACCGGAAGAAAAACACAAATGCCAACAAACGTAATATCACTGGCCGGCAAAATTTTCAAAGTTTACACGAATACGAGCGTTCTGCACAAAATTTAATTCACACAATACAGTGTTTTTCCACTGCCACCATATATATCGGGGTGGCCAATGAAACAATCCAACACTGCAAAATATTATACTGGTTACAGGCACTACAAATACAAGCGTGCGGTAGCTTCGTAAGCAGAATCAAGACTGACGTTAAGCGACGCGACCAAGCTCAGACTTGATGGGAAAACATACACGCTTAAGTGAACACTTGGTTCTCACAATAATGTGTATAATATAATGTATAATATATAATGTATATAATAATGTCATATATCACAATAATAATATTTAAATAATATTACAAATACGTATGTACAACACACAAAGAATATTCTATGCCACCATTATAACACTCTTGACGACATGATACATCAGGAGTATGAACAGAAGGGGAGAGATGACTGATCCTTGTCTCACTACTGATCCAGCGTTGAACCAGACAGTTTGATCTCCGATTGGTCCTACAATTGTCTTGTTCGTTTCATATAGGCTACAAATTGCTCTTCTCAGTGTTCGCTGAATCCCATGATCGACGTGTCGAAATGTTTTCCAAAGCTCTTTCCTTGGCACCCGGTCGAAGGGCTTCTCTAGATCTTGGAAGGCTAGGTATCTTGGATAGTTGAATTCCCACGATTTTCAAACAGGATCTTTAAGGCAAAACTAAGGTCTGTCGTTCCTCAATTGGGGTGTATATGTATATGTATATGTATATGTATATATATATGTATATGTATATGTATATGTATATGTATATGTATATGTATATGTATATGTATATATATATATATATATATATATATATATATATATATATATATATATATATGAGAGGTAATGTGGGTGGGGAAGGGCAAACGAAGATGTGATAGGAATAGAGTTTATTGCCCTAACGTTGCGACCAACTTGGTCTTTTTCGGAGGACTACAGCATTACAGCCGGATCACAATTCTTATATTCGCAGTGAGAGGGAACCCGCCAAGGTATGAGCGTCATGTTTTCCCTTTGGCTAACGATTTGAAAACATGACGCTCATACCTTGGCGGGTTCCTTCTCACTGCGAATATTAGAATTGTGATCCGTCTGTAATGCTGTAGTCCTCTGAAGAAGACCAAGTTGGTCGCAACGTTAGGGCAATAAACTCTATTCCTAACACATCTTCGTTTGCCCTTCCCCACCCACATTCTCTCTCATTTGTCTGAAATAATTATATATATATATATATATATATATATATATATATATATATATAATGTGTGTGTGTGTGTGTGTGTGTGTGTGTGTGTGTGTGTGTGTGTGTGTGTGTGTGTGTGTATGTGTGTGTGTGTGTGTGTGTGTGTGTGTGTGTGTGTGTGTGTGTGTGTGTGTGTGTGTGTGTGTGTGTGTGTGTGTGTGTGTGTGTGTGTGTGCGTGTGTGTGTGTGTGTGTGTGGTGTGTGTGTGTGTGTGTGTGTGTGTGCGTGTGTGTGTGTGTGTGTGTGTGTGTGTGTGTGTGTGTGTGTGTGTGTGTGTGTGTGTGTGTGTGTGTGTGTGTGTGTGTGTGTGTGTGTGTGTGTGTGTGTGTGTGTGTGTGTGAGTGTGTGTGTGTCCACTATTTTTCAGCACACAGCAGATGTGTTAAAACGGGTGTTCTAATAGGTTTCTTTCTCAGAGCTTTTCGTATCTGCAGTGAAGTACTCCTAGATGATGAACTTATTTACATCAAGAATACTTTTAGGAAGCTGAAATATCCCGGAGGTTTGATCACCAGGACAATGAGGAAAGCCAAGAAGATCTTCGATGGCTCAAACGTCCGGACCCCGGGATCGGATAAGTCACATTTTATTTCTGTCCCTAATTCTACAAACACCATAGCTATTGATGATTATTTGTTAAAAGGTGGAAGAAATGTAGCAAAAATATCTTCCAATAAAATAGGAAAAATATTTAAGAAACATAATAATATTCGTAATAATCTCAGTCTCGTTTACCGTATTCCATGTAGCGGATGTCCATCATCTTACTTCGGTGAGTCAGGTCGTGGGATCAATAAACGCTTGAGTGAGCACAAAAACTATCTCAAGTCAGATAGAACATCTAACTCCCTGGTTCGTCACCTGGACAAATGTGGACATTTACCTGATTGGAACAACACAGAAATTCTACACGAGGGATTTGAAAAGAAATTGAGAAAAACTGTGGAAGCTGCACATATCACCACCAACAAGAACAACAACGACAGAGACGGATTTAAATGACTCTCGATTGATTGGTTCTTGGTCAAAGCCCTAAGCCGAGCGAGATCCAATTTTTTCAACACCACCCCCACTTCCTCTAATTTTTCATTGGGTAAGAGCTCTTTAATCGTTCCCTTTTCTGAATCATTCATTCCCTCGACCAAGTTTCTTCCCAAAGACAAATTAAATTTGATTAATTATTACCCTAACACCATTAATAAAAAGGTGGTAAATGTCCATCAAAGGTTAAAAGAAGAACAGAGCCAAGGGGTTTATTCGATTCCGTGTAAAGGTTGTGACTTAGTTTACATCGGACAGACTGGAAGGGATTTGAATACCAGGATGATTGAACATAAACGTTCCATTAAATATGCACAAGATAGCTCAGCTGTGTTCCAACATGTTAAGCAATT
>NC_134814.1:31349886-31374886 GCF_046742065.1 Oratosquilla oratoria | reverse complement strand
GGAAATTTTCCTTCTTTCAAGGAACTGTTTAGTATGCTATGTATTTTGTCTGCCAGTTCATTTCTGCATTCTTTCAGTATCCAGTTTGCTATTTCATCTGGTCCATGCGATTTTCTGACATCAAGATTACTCAAGTGTGTTAATATTTCATTCTTTGTTACTTCTATTTCTTCCATAGGGGGGACTTTCTCTTTCCATTCGTTCTCTTCAGGTTGTATGTTCTCCCTTGTAAACACTGATTTAAAATGTTTGTTCATAATTTCCGCCATTTCCATTTCCTCAGTGTATTCAACTCCCTCTTGTCTTAATTTCTCCAAGTCTTGTTTGTTTTTCAGTTTATTGTTTACAAATCTGTAGAATAGTTTTGGTTGATTTTTACACTTTTCTATGATATCTTTTTCATATTTTCTCTTTTCCTCTCTGCACGTTTGTACATATTCATTTCTATAACAGGTATATATTTTCAATTTTTCAGGTCTTCTGTGTTTTTTCCATCTGGTCCAGGCTTTGTCTCTTTTGTCATTTAACTCCCTACAACTTTTGTTGTACCAGCATTTTACATATTCTTTTTCTTGTTTTTGTCTTGGGACATACTTTTCCGCTCCTTTTTTGTAATTTTTTTCAAAATATTCAATTTCTCTTCTACTGTTGTTTCTTCTTTGTATATTTCTTCCCATTTTTCCTTTTGAAAGAATTCTCTTATTTTATCAAAGTTTGTTTTTTCATACATCATTCTTCCTTTTCTATATTGTTCATTTGTATACGCCTCATATACATGACGAGTAGTATCGCCCAGTCATATAACCCACTTCCTCACTCACTGTCCGCAGACAGTCAAGCATCAAACGCTGACCTAAACACTCCTCTCAAACTTGCCGAGTCAACATTTTGTGCTCATGTGAACAGCACTGTCAACCACCAAACGACACACACACACACACGAACACACGCGATCAATCTAGTAGCCACCCAGTACTGACATACGATATTACGTATACTGACGGTCCTCCCCTGGATATATAATTAACATGTATGGTAGTAGACATCAATTCGTAATTAATGCAGTTGCCCCACCCATGTGGGACAACAGACAAACTAGAGATGAATGTTAAGATCACGATTAACGGCAACTCAAGAACTTGTCCATTCAGCACTTCCGGAGAGCAAAACTCTCTGGCAAGACGCGGACCGTCGGTCGGTTCTTGTGACGTGCCCTAGTGTTAAGACTGTGTAGAGCGTGTAAACTAAGTTGCTTAAAGTGTGACGAATAAAGAACAAAACTTAAAAGGTGTGTGTGGAAGTAACCCCTTTCTGCAGATGATGTAACGACCCCGTTACATCTTGTGTCTATAAGTATGTCTCGGTGGAGATCATGTAACGATACCGTTACACCCATCCCGTTACATCACTGGTGGCAGCTTATCCCGCAACCCATCTTCTCAGAAGAGACTACGGTGTACCTTCTACGGTGTACCTTCAAACCCGTCCATTTTCTCCACCTACAATCAAGTACGAACACCACCCGCACGGAACGAACCGCTCCCCACGAACAAGAACTTAGTTCACACTACACAATCCAGGGCAATCGTCACAACCGATTCCACACTACTAAAATCAACAATCTCAAGGTAACATAAATTTCTTCCACTTAATTCCAATATATTCCGTAATAATAACCATACATTACCCATTCAAACCATCCCTGATACTCGCTTTGTCTCCCTTTCCATAACATGCGAGCATAATTCATCCGCCCCAGAGGATTCACTCCGGCTGCGCACAGACCCGCGTAACAGCCACCTCATTCCCCCAGACAGCATACCCACTTTCCACATCAACCACCCAACCTCTTTCACCGAACGTTGCCTTCAACTACTCCAATTGCAACGTCAGCAACACTACCCCCTGCCGGACATTGGCATACCACTCGATTCAGCTCACGGTATCAAGGTAACCATTATACCTTCAGATACCCACGTGCCCAACGCACGTAAACCTTACTCTATACCATATCTATATATAAAATATATATTAATTCCACATTTATTAAATTTATAAATATTTAGCTTCTCTCCATATATAAACTTTATGTACACCTTTTTCTTTTGGTTATCATACCTTTCTCATAATTTAACCAGTAGCTCTCATAATTATATGTTTCAACACTAATTATATTTTGCCTAATTTTTAAAACAACATATATTTATATATGCAATAACTTTTACTAGATTTGACTATTACATAATATCACATTCATATGCATTCTTCCAGTTAAGTAATTCTTGTTTAAACTATATACATTTATATATACAATAACCTTTAATTGCTTTCACTACGTATTACCCGTTTATATTTAGATAGAACTTATACATTTTTATCAATGTAACCTATTTTACTGCTGTAAATTTTTATGACAACCATAGTTAATTTTATTATAAGTATAATATCACAATAATTAATTCCTTACTATATCATATTATTTCCACATTTTATTATTATTATATGTATATATATATTTTTATGATTTTACATATGTAATCCCGTTATACTGTATAACCTTATGACAACCATAGTTAATTCTATTATAAGTATAATATCACAATAATTAACTCCTTACTATATCATATTATTTCCACATTTTATTATTATTATATGTATATATATATATTTATGATTTTACATATGTAATCCCATTATACTGTATAACCGTTGACACCCTATACCCCCCCTCCCTTATCTAAGCATAACATATTACCCCTCAGTTACTGTATACCAAATATCTCTAATTTAACTATTTTAAACTAGACCACCCATCTCACCTAACTATTAAGTAATACATGCATCTCTAGTTAACTACTAACATGGCAACAGGAACGAGAAGCAAATTAAAAAAAAGCGGTAGAAGCCATCCTCTCTAAATCTCAAGAGGAAAACCCATCAAGCAACTCAAAAATAGACAAAGACAATCCAGATCCTCACCAATTAAATCCACAGGTTGACATTACCACAAAGTCCTTAGACCATAACCGCCCACTTACCCCCGACCACGACGCCCCTAAGGCAGGTACCCCTACAATCCCTCTTTATGAGAATGATATCTTAGCATTTTTTAACCAACCCTCTCAAATAGACCCTTTTCACCCCTCACAACTACAACCACCCATTCCTCCCATCCAGCCAAATATGCAAACTACACCTCCTATAAGCCATAATCAGTTCAAACCCCATATCCCAACACACAATACCTCCCCTCACATTCAGCCACAGAACCAACCCTCTCAAATAGACCCCTTTCACCCCTCACAACTACAACCACCCATTCCTCCCATCCAGCCAAATATGCAAACTACACCTCCTATAAGCCATAATCAGTCCAACCCCCATATCCCAACACACAATAACCCCCCTCCCATTCAGCCACAGTACCAACCCCACCATCACGCTCCCCATGCCTACCAAAACTTCCCCTTTCCTTCTCCCCATACCCCATCTGGTCAAGCCACCTCCACACCATACCACCAACCACCACCTAACCTTCCTCCAAACCCACAATATTATCCTTACCCACAACCTCAACCAACAATAATTAACAACTATCAAACCATAACCCCCCTCACAGAAATCCCAACCTTTTCCCAAGATAGTGGATTATCCATTAATGACTTCTTGACAGCATGTGACCTGTTTTTCTCAAAAAACCAACACTACTCTGTCTCAGATAAAATAAATTTGTGCCGTCAGAAAATAGACCCATCTGACATTTGCCGTTCAAAGGCAAGGATGCTAGACAGTTTAGTTGTAGGTGGAATCACATATCAAGAATATAAACACCACCTTCTAAATGTCTTTCACTACAAACAAACAAACAACATCACTTTCCTTCTCACTTTCCTCAATAACACTAGAGTCCAACCACATTCCGTTACGAACATTATGGATTTCGTAGCAAACGGAATTAAAGAAGTCAGAGAGGACCTGGAGAATAACTCTCCTTGGATCCACACTGACCAATTTGGTCAAAAGGTCATGACCATAAAAAACTTACTAACATTCTTTGAGATAGGTTTCTATCTCTCCCAACTCCCTCCAAAGTGTTTAAAGGAAGCCTCCAAAAGGGAACTAAACACTAGAAACCCTCTAGCTTATACCTATATCCTAGACATCATCAATGCTTGCAATGTATCCTTATCCACCCCCCACTATCTCCCCAGACTAAATAGCCTTCACTCACAGCAGCCCCCTCCCACCAATCAAGGACAACCTTCTAAGTGGTACTCCTACCATTCATCACCCAGTCACAACACTAGAGACTGCATACAAAAACAACAAATGCAAACACAGGCACCACGCCACCCTATCCCTTGCTAAGTTCATGGAACCATTTCCCACACCGATGCCCAGTGTCGAACACAGCAACAACAATACCCGCAGGTACAACACCACCCCATCCCTTGCTCAGTTCATGGTACTACCTCCCATACGGATGCGCAATGCAAGGTGCAATATCAAACCATACAAGCTCCACCCCCCTCTAAACCTCCACTCCTACCTACACCAACACATCCAAACAAATACTGCAGCCTACACAAAACAACAACTCACTCCAACGAAGAGTGTTACCTACAGAAATCACAACCACAACCTCACCAGAGAACTAACAAACCGTTCACCACCCCTCGACAAACAGCTCCCTCCCACACAACACGCACAACTCAACACCGATTGGGGGAACGTGTACCAGCCTCACGCAACAAACCACCATAGGAATATCTCACACACAACACAACTACGTCACCCTAAAAGTGACTTTAGATCAACTCACAGTTGACATGATGGTTGATACAGGAACAAACCTGAACATCATCCCAAGAGCTCTCTATGAAGCATTAAATGACCCACCCCAAATTCAATTTTCCAATATGGAAGGACTCCTACTAGAAGGGAGCACCATTTCTCTACACGACACCATAGACTTAAACATAGAAGTCAACAACTTCCAAGTAGGTTTCACACCTTTCCACATAGCTGACGAATGGAGTCTCGATCAACAAGGTATAATAGGATTAAAATCATTGAGGACATGGAAAACTATTATAGACCTAGACAAAAATAACATCTCCTTCTCAGATGTGAATGATGAGCCAACTTTCACTGAGACACCCGACTCAGACACACAACCTCTCTCATGTCTCCCTTCCTCAAATACTCCAATTCCATCTAACAGCTATTCCTTCCGACCACCCTCTTATGTCACCTCAAAGGCATTGATGTCTAACACAGTCATCATTCCCCCTAGACATTCCATGACTGTCCCACTATTCATACCCGGAGCAATCGGACATCAGGACGCCATAATTGACTCAGAAACGTCTAGACTCACCAACATCTCAATTGAACACTTGGTACATAATCCAGGAAAATAGAACGGCCTTAGCCATGTTAATTAACCTCTCAGACCAACACAGTAAAATCAGGAAGAATACTAACATTTGCGCAGTCCATCTCCATAATTCCCCTATCCAGGAACCACTCCCTCAACACATCAACCCAGTAAGACCAACACAACCCCTCACCCCTATCCATCCAGACCAAATCATAACATCAGCTGACGGAGAAATCCATAACGAGCTATTAGCTCTCCTACAGAGGAATAGATCAGCTGTCGCCTTAGAAGGTGAACCACTAGGCAAATGTGATATAATCAAACATCACATCCAAATCCCCCCTAACACCCCCCCTTCATACACCCCCGCTTACCGCATACCTCACAGTAGGAAATCCCAAGTCAATAGCAGTGTACAAGAGATGATACACCAAGACGTAATTTCCCATTCAGACTCCCCATGGAACAGTCCCCTCTTTTTGGTCCCTAAGAAAGACGGAACCTTACGCCCTGTTGTAGATTTTAGGAGTGTCAATCATCTAACTCAATCTGACCCCCACCCACTACCTGCCATGCAGGACGTCCTCCAATCAATAGGCAACGGGAACACAGTTTTTTCCACCATTGACCTTAAGTCTGCCTTCCGGCAAGTGGAATTATCTGATGAATCTAAACCCGTAACTGCATTCTCCACTGATAAGGGACATTTTCAATTCGAACGTATGCCCTTTGGCCTCATGAATGCCCCCTCAACCCAACAACGGTTGATGACCCACATATTCAGTGACATGATAGGAGTCTCATTATTCGTCTATTTAGACGACCTCATTATATATAGTCCCACAGAAAAAGACCACCTTAACACTTTAGAGATTGTCATCAAACGTCTCAAATATACGGGGTTAAAGATTCAATTAGGGAAATGTAGATTCCTCATGAAGGAACTCACCTTCCTAGGCCATAAAGTGGATGCAAAGGGGATTCATACAGACACAGATAAAATAGATACAATAAACAATTTCCCAACCCCCAGAAACGCAAATGAAACACTAAGTTTCATAGGGCTAGTCTCATACTACAGACATTTCATTCACAATTTTGCACACATAGCTTCCCTCCTAACCAAATTCACAAGGAAAGGCGAACCATTTCAATGGTCAGAAACTGAACAACAAAGTTTCGACACACTGAAACACTCTCTGACCACAGCCCCTGTACTAGCCTTCCCTGACATGAAGAAAGAATTCTTTCTTTACACAGACGCCTCCTCTAAAGGAATAGGCGCAGTCCTACAACAGAAAGATGAAAATGTCAAAGAGCACCCCATAGCCTACGCAAGTAGAGTCCTCGATAAAGCTGAAAGTAACTACTCAACTACACACAAAGAAGGACTTGCAATCATATGGGCACTAAAACACTTTAAATACCTCATTTTAGGCTACAAGATTACCATACTAACAGACCACCAACCCCTAGTCTATCTTTTTAACTCCAAAGACTTACATGGGAGAGTTGCTAGATGGAAAGCAACTCTCCTTGATTACGATCCCAAGATCGTATACTTAGCTGGGAAAGCTAACAGAGTGGCAGATTGCCTGAGCAGACAAACCTACATCACCCCCATAACCCAAACCACATGCATACCTATGCAAGAACTCACAGAGGAAACTGAAAGAGACCCTATATGGTCTCCAATAAAACAACATCTCCTTTCACAAACCCCCTTACAGTCCCGACCACCTGTCCCTATAGAGGAACTCAAACTGGTCGACGGAGTCATAAGGAGAACCACTAACACCAGAAAGGTTACTGTTATCCCCAGAGCCCCAGTCCCCAAGGTCCTACACATATTGCACGACAGTGCAATGGGAGGCCACTCAGGCAAAGATAAGACACTAAACACTGCTAGGCACACATATTACTGGCTTAACATGAAAAGAGATATAACCACACACATAGATTCTTGTGTAACTTGTAACCAATTCAGAGGCCCTGATCCGAAACAAATCCACATTAAAGACATCCCACTCCCTGCTGAGCCATGCGAAACACTTGGCATTGACCTACTGAAAATGCCAACGAGCCATCAAGATTCCAACTATGTACTCACAGCAGTAGAATATTTCTATAAATACACAATCCTAATACCACTCCAAGACAAAACAGCAGAGACTGTAGCCAAAGCCCTAGTTAACAATATCTTTTGTAGATGCAACATACCACACACAATGTTATCTGACAATGGATCAGAATTTAAAAACCAGGTGATGCGCGAAATAGCACACCTCTACAACATTGACCAAACATTTGCCACTGGATACCACCCACAGGGAAATGGTCTGACTGAGCGAACAAATCGCAAGGTCCTAGAGGTTCTCAGACCCTTGGTCAACGACCTCATGGACAGTTGGGAAGATTGGCTACCACAGGTACAAGCCAGTATCAATAGCACAGTCAATTCCGCAACAAAGATGTCCCCACATGAGATCATTTTCGGCCAACCAATGCGCCTACCCTACCAAATATTCAACCAACCACCCCCACCCTTATACAACCTAGATAACCTCACACGCTGCATCAAAAGAGGTATGCAAACCATTTACAAACAAGTTAGAACAAACTTGAAAGAAGCCCAGGAAAAGACAAAGACAAAACAACACAAACGCTCAATCCCACTTGACATAGCGCTTGGTGACACTGTCATGGTCAAAGACTCAACCAGGACTAACAAACTCAGACCCAAGTTCTTAGGCCCCTTCACAGTCACAAGCTCATTCCCTAACAATGTTTTTCTACTAACGGATCTTTCCGATCACACAACCGTGACCATACATGGAGAGAAGCTGAGAAAGGTCAAACTCAACCTCGACCCAATCCCACTTCCCATCAACAACCCACCTACCACGACCACACATAACTCACCCAAACGCAAGTCTCATCCCATGACTCTGCGTCGACGCAACTAAACATACACTCTAGCTCTCGCCCCTGAAGATGCAGGGCGTCATGTATCTATCAGTGGAGGTTAAAATGGCCCATTTCCAATAAGAACTCCTTTCCGCATATCTAATGAAACTTCTCCACTTCCTTCCGACCAATATAACCTTAGCGAGAGTCAGATAAACATACCCTTATTCACTGAGACATAACCTTCATCCTCCCAAATGAAATACATCATTAATTACCCACCTTAAACATCAACTATCTTTAAAAAATATATATATATATATTCTTAGCAACATACCTATGGACTCGATCAAGAGATTCTCCCTTTCGGAAATCTACCCCTACCCACCCATACCTAAGGTCCCCGCTACCATCCTTCCAAGTAAAATAGACATGGTACACCTACTGAATAAATCGACTACTCCTGACATAGACACCTTCGACCTCCATTGCCAAAAACTGCCGAACACATCCACAACCCTCTCAATCTTAATCATCCTCTTTATAGTTATGGTATTAACCAAATTCTTTTGCACCAAGTAACACCTTCCAAAACCTTTCAACCCCCATTCCCGATTTACTGTAAACCTAGACTAAGTTTATTCTTGTGTCTCACCCAATATCTTAAATAACATAATAATTCTTACGAGAAACTATATACATACTATGAAATAAAACAAGTGCGATGTGACACACCAAACTGACCATAGAACAGTGTTTAGAAAATGACACTCCCTACAGTGATAGTGATAAAACACATGAACGCCATAACATTTATAAAGTGATTTCAACAGTGTTATCAAATATATAGTGAAACCTTTCATATGATATTTAATATAACATGTAATCTGGTGAGACACAACGTTACTCTTCGGAGACACAACATCGCTACCCGTATTTACAGTTCATGATCCCCCTTGGGACCTCAGATTCACTTCAGCAACAACCCCCCCATATCCGCATATAATCGCCCAGGATTTTGTGTCTCTGAACCTTTTCTCGATGTATTACCCATATGAATACTTTTGTAAACCATGTACCCTAAGGTGCCGGGAGCCACCTAACCCCAGGGGGAGAGCGATATGTATACGCCTCATATACATGACGAGTAGTATCGCCCAGTCATATAACCCACTTCCTCACTCACTGTCCGCAGACAGTCAAGCATCAAACGCTGACCTAAACACTCCTCTCAAACTTGCCGAGTCAACATTTCGTGCTCGTGTGAACAGCACTGTCAACCACCAAACGACACACACACACACACACACACGAACACACGCGATCAATTTAGTAGCCACCCAGTACTGACATACGATATTACGTATACTGACGGTCCTCCCCTGGATATATAATTAACATGTATGGTAGTAGACATCAATACGTAATTAATGCAGTTGCCCCACCCATGTGGGACAACAGACAAACGAGAGATAAATGTTAAGATCACGATTAAAGGCAACTCAAGAACTTGTCCATTCAGCACTTCCGGAGAGCAAAACTCTCTGGCAAGACGCGGACCGTCGGTCGGTTCTTGTGACGTGCCCTAGTGTTAAGACTGTGTAGAGCGTGTAAACTAAGTTGCTTAAAGTGTGACGAATAAAGAACAAAACTTAAAAGGTGTGTGTGGAAGTAACCCCTTTCTGCAGATGATGTAACGACCCCGTTACATCTTGTGTCTACAAGTAACGCTCGGTGGAGATCATGTAACAATACCGTTACACCCATCCCGTTACACATTTCTTTTCATATATTTTTCTTCATTAAGTTTCAGTTCAATCAATATGTGGTCACTTTTACTTATTGGTGTTTTATATTCAATTTTGTCCACTATTCTAGGTTCAGATGTAATTATTAGGTCTAGTCTCGATGGCTCTTCTTCATTTCTATACCTAGTGTTCTCCTGTATCCATTGTGTCATTGTATGGTCAGTAACCATCTCAAGTAGAGCGTTTCCCCATGAGCCGTCTCCACCCTTTACTGTCATTTCTTCCCAGCAGATTTCTTTGCAATTAAAGTCGCCCATCATAACTATTCTTCCTCCCTCTTCCATTATCTTGTTTAATGCTATCTTTGTGTCCTCTAACATACTTTTATGTTCACTCTCTTCCCATGAGGCTGTTTTCGGGGGCACATAATTTATCTCAAACTTTCTATATATATATGCAAGGTAACCACTTAAGAAAATAAACAAACGGATCAGAGCGCTTTCGTATATTACATCTTCAGTGTAAATTACAAAGAAAGAGGGTACAGCAAACATAATATTGTAGGAGAATAGTATAAGGAACTCATTAGGAAAGGTTGTGGAAATCACTAGGAAATGTTGTGGAACTCACTAGGAAAGATTGTGGACGAATTGTCCGGGCGTGGGCGTCCACAATCTTTTCTAGTGAGTTCCACAACCTTTCCTAGTGTTTCCACAACCTTTCCTAGAACATAAGAACATAAGAAATAAAGGAGACTGCAAAAGACCATAGGGCCTACACTAGGCAGCTCCGTATCCATCACCACCTGTCATCCCCATCCATAAAGTTGTCTAATCGTTTTTTAAAACAACTGATAGTTTCAGCGCTTACTACATGGTTACTAAGTTTATTCCATTCATCGACCACCCTATTAGTAAACCAATTCTTGCCTATTTCCTTCTTAAATCTAAATTTGTCCAGTTTATAATACTGCGAGTCCTGCCCTGTTGTTTTTATTATGATGACCTTGTTTGCATCACCCTTGTTATAGCCTTTGATCCACTTGAACACTTCTATTAGATCACCCCGCACTCTGCGTCTTTCCAGAGAGTGTAAGTTTAGGTGCCTAAGCCTCTCTTCGTAAGGCAAATTTCCGAGTCCTTTTATCATTTTGGTCATTCTTCTCTGTACTGATTCTAGTGAATTTACGTCCATTCTGTAGGACGGAGACCAAAACTGTATCGCATAGTCAAGGATGGGTCTAACTATCGCTAGATAGAGTTTAACAATTACCTCTGCACTTCTATTCGTTACCGTCCTAGCAATGAAGCCTAATGATCTGTTAGCTTTATTTCTGGCGCTAATACACTGCTTCCTGGTTTTAAGGTCCGGACTCACCAGAACTCCCAAGTCCCTCTCGCACTCAGATTTATCTAAAAACGTGTTATCTAAGTTGTATCTATTTTCGGGGTTGTGTAGCCCTACGTTTAACACGCTACACTTAGAGATATTGAAGTTAATTTGCCATTTCACCGACCATGTTAACAGCTTATTAAGGTCATCCTGCAGAATCTGGGCGTCGTCTCCTGACCTAATTAGGCGTCCTATTTTAGTGTCGTCCGCAAACTTACTAACATCACTATTTAACCCTTCGTCTAAGTCGTTTATATACATAATGAACAACAAGGGACCCAAAACCGAGCCCTGGGGGACCCCGCTAGTAACATTGCCCCACCTAGATTTTATTCCATTTATGGTGACCCGCTGTTTTCTGTTACTAATCCAAGCTCTAATCCATTCTAACACTTTTCCTCCTATGCCATGGGCTTTGATTTTATTTAGTAGTCTCTGGTGTGCACTTTGTCGAACGCTTTGCTAAAGTCAAGGTAAATAAAATCGTAATTTTCATTGTTGTCTAACGCCTTATATACCTTAGTGTAAAAGGATAGAAGATTAGTCACACATGACTTACCCTTGGAGAAACCATGCTGTGAATCACGAATTAAATTATGCTCTTCGATGTGTTCTCTGAGTCTATTTACTATTATTGATTCAAGCATTTTTCCTATAACCGATGTCAAACTGATTGGCCTGTAGTTGCATATAGACGATCTATCTCCCTTCTTAAAAACAGGAACAACGTTTGCCTGCCTCCAAGCAGTTGGAACAGAACCAGTGTCTACCGATTTATTGAATATTTCAGTTAACTGGTCGCAGATTTCAAATTTACACTCTTTAAGCATTCTTGGAAAAATTTCGTCTGGACCCGGAGATTTTGTAGCTTTAAGTCTGTCAATCTCCTTGACTACTTCTTCTTTACTAATGCTGATATTAGTTAGACTACTTTCTTCATCCCCTCTGAAAATCGGATCGCAGTCAGGTACTTTATTTAACCTCTCATTAGTAAACACCGATAGAAAATAATTGTTATACTCCTCACTCATTTTTTCTTCCGATTCAATCATGACATTTTCATCGTCTTTAATTGGTCCTATTCTTTCTTTATTTTTTGTTCTATAGAGGTGAAAGAAACCCTTTGGGTTGCATTTTGCTTGACTGGCAACCTTGATTTCATAATTACGTTTCGCTGAACGTGTATTCCTTTTAACCAGCTTTGCCATTTCGTTATATCTTGATCTAAGGTGTGATTCCCCGTTTTTCATTTTTACGTAAAGTCCCCTTTTCATTCCGATCTCATGTTTCAATCTGTCCGTCATCCATTTGGGAGTATTACTATTTTTCCGTATTGACTTTAGGGGGATAAATGTATTTTGTGCATTAATAATTAGATCAGTTAGATTGTTATACATTTCATTTAAATTACTGACCTGACTGTTGGACCCTCGCCCCCAATTGACCTGACCTAAGGTATGCGTATTACCCTCCTTGACCCAGACCTGACCTAAGGTATGCATATTACCCTCCATGACCCACACCCGACTACCAGCCCCGCATCGAGAATCAGGAATGTCTGAAACGTCCGCCTGGCTTTTCGTATTCAATTTCAAATAGGTTTTTATATTGTCAAAGTTTGCTTTCCTGAAGTCTGGTACTTGAACGTTATTCGTACCTTTTATTTTTTCCCAAATAACATTAAATCTTATTTCTTGATGATCGCTAAAGCCTAGACTATCTCCCACTATATTATGCTGCTAATTTGGTGCTCATCATTTGTTAGAATTAAGTCCAGGGTATTTTGTCCCCTCGTAGGATCGGTAATCATTTGTTTGAGGAAATTATCCTGCACCACATCTAGTAATTTCTTCGCTTCATGATCTCCTATTAAAGTTTCCCAGTCAATGTTTCTATAGTTAAAATCTCCCATGATTACAACGTTTTTGTACTGGGACGCTCTGTGAATTTCATGAATCAGGGAATGAGTCTGCTCAATGCTGAGGTTAGGAGGTCTATACAGGACGCCAATAATAACTTTCTTATTCTTGCCTATAATATCTACCCAAATAGATTCCGTACAGTCCTCTTCCTTAATCGAATTGTTGATAATACAGTTTAATGTATTTTGAACGAAAAGTGCTACACCTCCCCCATACCTGCCGACCCTATCCTTATGAAAAAACTTATATCCTCCTATTTCGATTTCCGGAAGGAAATGTTTATCAGCCATGTTGATCCAGGATTCAGTAATAGCTATAATATCGAAATTTTCTACGCATGCTTTACCTCGCATGTGAGTTCCTTATACTATTGTCCTACTATATTATGTTTGCTGTACCCTCTTTCTTTGTAATTTACACTGAAGATGTAATATACGAAAGCGCTCTGATCCGTTTGTTTATTTTCTTAAGTGGTTACCTTGCATTTATAAAACACACGTTACTAGTGTTCTTATTGCATATATATATACATATATATACATATATATATACATATATAAATATATATATATATTTATATATATGTTATATATATATCTATATATCTATGTATATATATGTATGGGTTATATATATATATATACTTATACTTATACTAAAGGCTTTTTCCCCCTACACGTGGGTAGCAAAAATGAAAAAAGGCATAAAAACTACGCCCACCTATTCCATTTCCTATATATTCCACTCCCCTCCGCCCTCCTCCCTCCCACTTATTTTGGCACCTTCTGGATGACGGTCATCCCTGCATCCTTTCCACTGCCATGGGTCAGAAGCAGTCTCACATGAGACAGCACATCCACAGCAAGGCCGCTTCACAAATTCGGCGACTTCCCCCTCTTCGTCCCCCCACGCAGAAAAGGAGAAGACGGGGAGAAATCCCTTCGGGCTACGTCAAATGTTTTCTCATACATAATTCCTAGCACCCCATCCCTTACCCACTCCCCCTCATGTATCACAGCATCATCTATACACAACCCCTCTCCATTCACTCCTATCTTCTGTCCTCTCCCGTCCCTCCTCCACAGGCATTCCTCTCTTTTGTAATGCCCCTTTCACCCCATCCATCCATCTCATCCTAGGACGCCCCCTCATATTCACTCCTTTCACCTCTGCCTTCTACACTTGTTTTACTAATGTTTCTTCACTCATTCTTTCCGTGTGTCCAAACCATCCTAATACTCTTTCATCAACCCTATCTCCCAGCTCCCTTTCCACCCTTGTTCTCCTTCTCACCTCCTCATTTCTCACTCTATCTAGCCTAGTAACCCGCATCATACTTCTCAGACACTTCATCTCAAGCAAATTCAGACTCCTTCTCTCCTCTTCTCTTATGTTCCATGTTTCTGCCCCGTACAGTGATGTTGGCACAATCACTCCTTCATATAATCTCCTCTTAGGATCCATTCCCAGATGTCTATTTCTCATAACACTTTTTAATCCACCAAGGTATTTACTCGTTTCTCTCAATCTGCATTCTACCTCCACCTCTACTCATCCCTTTCATGCCACATTCGCACCCAAGTATCTAAAACTATCCACTTCCTCCAGTCTTTCACCCTTTGTGCTCACTTCCCGCCTGCTGTCATTCTCTCCCCTTGTACATCTCATCACCTTACTGTTGTCCACATTTATCTTCAGCTTCCTTCTTTCACAAACCTTCTCAAACTCTGTCACTAACTTCTTCAATCACCTCCACTGATCCTGCTACAATCGAAGTGTCGTCAGCAAACAACAACTGGCTCACCTCCCACTTTTCTCCATTTTATTTAATCATCTCCAACCCGTGACCCACTTCCCTTGCATTCACCTCTCACACCTCCCCATCCATGTAAAGAATGAACAGCCAGGGCGACATTACACATCCCTCAAACCATTCACTCTCTCCATTCACAAGCTCTACTACTCTCGTAAAAGCTCTTGACTGCTCTCAACAGCTTTCCTGTAATCTCACATATTTGCAGTACCTCCCACAGTGCTTTCCTGTGTACCCTGTCGTAAGCCTTTTCCAGGTCCGTAAAAGCCCAAAAAACATCCTTACCTTTTCCTACAGCTTTCTCACATATCTGTCTTATCACTAAAATCTGATCTACACACCCCATACCTGTCCTAAACCCACAATGTTCCTCACCAATTATTCCCTCTGTTCCTCTCCTAATCCTCTTAATCAAGACCGTCCCATAAGCCTTCCCAACTACACTCAACAAGCTGATCCCTCTGAAACTACTACACTCACACTTGTCCCCCTTGCCCTTGTAAAGCGGAACTATACAGGCACTCCTCTCCCATGTGTACTTGTGCTTTACTTTCTTCCTAAACACTGTATTTGTTATCATCAACTCTCTATTAAGACATATCTCCACCATCAATTTTCCACTACGATTTTTACCTGGAACTCCATACTTCCCAATCACTCCGTCTATTGGTTCATTTCCTATCCTAGCATTAAGGTCTCCTAATACAGCTACATTGACATTTCTCCCTAATCCCTCATTGCACTTATTTATATCTACCCAAAAAGTCTCCTTATCCTCTACGCTCTTCTCACTACCAAGCCCATACGCACTTACAAAAACCCACATCTCCCTTCCCAGCTTCACCTTCATCCACATCAACCTTGATGAAACCTCCTGCCTCTCCACTACCCGCTTACTTATCACTTCACTTACTGGTATAGCCACCCCTTCTCTCCCTCGTCCCCTCCTCACTCCTGAGTACCTCCCAGCTACACTCCCATACTCACAGCTGCCCTTTCCTTTAATTTTAGTCTCACTCAAGGCCAGCACATCCATCTTTCTTCTCACAAACATACTGCCTATCTCTTCCATTTTACTCTCATCTGTACCACATCCACGCACATTAAAAGACCCAAACCTTAGGGTACTGGTTGGAAAACTCCCAGACCCTCTTATGCCTTTACTTTACTTTTTTTTTTTTTTTTTTTTTTTTTTTTTTTAAAGGAATGTCCCTTTTAGGGCTACAGGTAGTAGGAATCCTAATCCTATCCTCCATCCCGTTTTTTTCCGCCTCTTACGACTCAAGTGGAAAGACTTGTTAGTAGCATTCTCTTCTCCCACCACAGGGTAGGCGAAAACAGGAAATGAATATTCAGAGAAATAGTACAGGACAGTAACAAGGGTTTGGGGAACAGCATAACGGAGGGATAGCCGTAGTGTAAAAGTGTCATCATTTCTCCATGAACAGAGTTTTCCTCTATCACAGACAAAAAGATGTGTGACCCTGGTCCGTAGGGACGCCCCATTTAGACCCTAAAGTACCAACTGCATGCTACTTTGCCACAATAACATGCAGCAATACCCCAGACGGGTATTTTCAAATGAAAAATATAAAGCGTACCTAATGAAATACAGAATAATGCAACAGCATTTAACATAAACAGACAATTGTAACAACGAAACAATGTGATCATAACCAATGGATAATTTGAAGATATTATGTCTCTGGAAAAATATCAAGAACATACCGTTGTAAAGATTCAGGTGGTCTCTTCTGATAAATTGGTTTGCTATTTCGAAAGCGTTTCACACATAAAACATACGCATGCACTTATACGCTAACTATATAATCAATATATAGTTAGCGTAACGAAATAAAAAACACACGGGTTCTCACTACAATAACATTCACAATATATATATATATATATATATATATATATATATATATATATATATATATATATACGATTACATATGCATATACATATACATATACATATTCATATACATATACATTTACACACACACATATATATATATATATATATATATATATATATATATATACATATACATATACATATTAGTATACTGTTAAAAACGACAACAAAAGAATTATCAATTAATTTTTTCCGTGAGCTCTCAAGCTTGCGAAAAGTAGATTTCTGGTAGGGGAAAGGGAATACATCAAATTTCCAAAACTCATAGGAAACAAAAGTTATAATGAACACAAAAGATACAGCACACAGTAAACAAAATACAAGAAAAAGAGTACAAAGAATACAGCAAAAATATATATATATATACAAGCAGAACAAATTAAATTTCAAAACGCTACGCAGATCTTGACCATCCTCAGTTGAATAAGAATGGAAAGGGAGCATATTTGAAATGAAGTGAAAAGCATGGGGAGAAGTCACTGTGTTGAAACTGGGGGAGGTCACACGTATGAGCACGAACACTAGGAGAGATCACAGGTAAGTGGAAACGGTACTCGGAGAGGCCACATCCGGGTTCGGGAGTGACTTCTCCGAGTACTGTTTCGTCGACAGCATTAAGGAGGTTATTAATCTTCTTATGGGTATTGTCAAGCCTTCAAACAAGGTTTCGGCAATTTGGGGGGTGGGTTTAACTAGATTACCAAAGTAATTAATTTAATTCTCAACGTTTTGTCTTCAAGGAGACATCATTAGGAAAATATGTAATATATAAATTACCGACATACAGAAAGAAATAACATGGGTATAAATAATACCAAAAATTCACCAATCAAGAAAATAGACATCAATAAATCAAATCTTAAACCAATATAGATACATAGATTATTGGGGAACAATACTTACAAAATTGAAAAAAAAAAATTAAAGAAATGACAAAAGATAACGTGGGCCTTTGGCTTATATCAGAGCCTAACCTGCATAGGTGGTGGAAGGGGGAGGGATAGTGGTGTGTGACCTGTCTGGGGGTTGGTGGTTTGGGGGGGTGTTGCGAGGTCGGTTGGAGGGATTGGGTGGGAGGAGGAGGGAGGGGGTGCTTATGAACCGACTTCACATTTCAAAGGGTGTGGTGGACACAGAAGGGTTTGGTTGGGGGGTGAGAGTTGAGGGTGTTTGCTGTGCGGGCGAGAATATTGTTATAAAAGCTAATGTCCGTAGGGCCCTACATACAGAACTTAAACATTGGAAACATGCAGCAATACCCCAGACGGGTATTTTGAAATAAAAGATATAAAGCGTACCTAATGAAATACAGAATAATGCAACAGCATTTAACATAAACAGACAATTGTAACAACGAAACAATGTGATCATAACCAATGAATAACTTGAAGATATTATGTCTCTGGAAAAATATCAAGAACATACCGTTGTGAAGATTCAGGTGATCTCATCTGATAAATTGATTTGCTATTTCGAAAGCGTTTCACACATAAAACATACGCATGCACTAATACCCTAACTATATAATCAATATATAGTTAGCGTAACGAAATAAAAAACACACGGGTTCTCACTACAATAATATTCACAATATATATATATATATATATATATATATATATATATATATATATATATATATATATATATATATATATACGATTACATATGCATATACATATACATATTCATATACATAATATACATATACATATATATACAAATATATATATACATATACATTTACATATATACATATATACACACACATATATATATATATATATATATATATACATATATATATACTGTTAAAAACGACAACAAAAGAATTATTAATTAATTTTTTCCGTGAGCTCTCAAGCTTGCGAAAAGTAGATTTCTGGTATGGGAAAGGGAATACATCAAATTTCCAAAACTCATAGGAAACAAAAGTTATAATGAACACAAAAGATACAGTACACAGTAAACAAAATACAAGAAAAAGAGTACAAAGAATACAGCAAAAAAAAATACAAGCAGAACAAATTAAATTTCAAAACGCTACGCAGATCTTGAGCATATTTGAAATGAAGTGAAAAGCATGGGGAGAAGTCACTGTGTTGAAACTGGGGGAGGTCACACGTATGAGCACGAACACTAGGAGAGATCACAGGTAAGTGGAAACGGTACTCGGAGAGGCAACTCCCGGGTTTGGGAGTGGCCTCTCCGAGTACTGTTTCGTCGACAGCATTAAGGAGGTTATTAATCTTCTTATGGGTATTGTCAAGCCTTCTAACAAGGTTTCGGCAATTTGGGGGGTGGGTTTAAACTAGATTACCAAAGTAATTAATTTAATTCTCAACGTTTTGTCTTCAAGGAGACATCATTAGGAAAATATGTAATATATAAATTACCGACATACAGAAAGAAATAACATGGGTATAAATAATACCAAAAATTCACCAATCAAGAAAATAGACATCAATAAATCAAATCTTAAATCAATATAGATACATAGATTATTGGGGAACAATACTTACAAAATTGAAAAAAAAATTAAAGAAATGACAAAAGATAACGTGGGCCTTTGGCTTATATCAGAGCCTAACCTGCATAGGTGGTGGAGGGGGAGGGATAGTGGTGTGTGACCTGTCTGGGGGTTGGTGGTTTGGGGGGGTGTTGCGAGGTCGGTTGGAGGTGAGGATGGAGGGATTGGGTGGGAGGAGGAGGGAGGGGGTGCTTATGAACCGACTTCACATTTCAAAGGGTGTGGTGGACACAGAAGGGTTTGGTTGGGGGGTGAGAGTTGAGGGTGTTCGCTGTGCGGGCGAGAATATTGTTATAAAAGCTAATGTCCGTAGGGCCCTACATACAGAACTTAAACATTGGAAACATGCAGCAATACCCCAGACGGGTATTTTGAAATAAAAGATATAAAGCGTACCTAATGAAATACAGAATAATGCAACAGCATTTAACATAAACAGACAATTGTAACAACGAAACAATGTGATCATAACCAATGAATAACTTGAAGATATTATGTCTCTGGAAAAATATCAAGAACATACCGTTGTGAAGATTCAGGTGATCTCATCTGATAAATTGATTTGCTATTTCGAAAGCGTTTCACACATAAAACATACGCATGCACTTATACGCTAACTATATAATCAATATATAGTTAGCGTAACGAAATAAAAAACACACGGGTTCTCACTACAATAACATTCACAATATATATATATATATATATATATATACGATTACATATGCATATACATATACATATACATATTCATATACATATACATATACATAATATACATATACATATACATACAAATATAGATATACATATACATTTACATATATACATATATATATATATATATATACATATATATATACTGTTAAAAACGACAACAAAAGAATTATTAATTAATTTTTTCCGTGAGCTCTCAAGCTTGCGAAAAGTAGATTTCTGGTATGGGAAAGGGAATACATCAAATTTCCAAAACTCATAGGAAACAAAAGTTATAATGAACACAAAAGATACAGTACACAGTAAACAAAATACAAGAAAAAGAGTACAAAGAATACAGCAAAAAAAAATACAAGCAGAACAAATTAAATTTCAAAACGCTACGCAGATCTTGAGCATATTTGAAATGAAGTGAAAAGCATGGGGAGAAGTCACTGTGTTGAAACTGGGGGAGGTCACACGTATGAGCACGAACACTAGGAGAGATCACAGGTAAGTGGAAACGGTACTCGGAGAGGCAACTCCCGGGTTTGGGAGTGGCCTCTCCGAGTACTGTTTCGTCGACAGCATTAAGGAGGTTATTAATCTTCTTATGGGTATTGTCAAGCCTTCTAACAAGGTTTCGGCAATTTGGGGGGTGGGTTTAAACTAGATTACCAAAGTAATTAATTTAATTCTCAACGTTTTGTCTTCAAGGAGACATCATTAGGAAAATATGTAATATATAAATTACCGACATACAGAAAGAAATAACATGGGTATAAATAATACCAAAAATTCACCAATCAAGAAAATAGACATCAATAAATCAAATCTTAAATCAATATAGATACATAGATTATTGGGGAACAATACTTACAAAATTGAAAAAAAAATTAAAGAAATGACAAAAGATAACGTGGGCCTTTGGCTTATATCAGAGCCTAACCTGCATAGGTGGTGGAGGGGGAGGGATAGTGGTGTGTGACCTGTCTGGGGGTTGGTGGTTTGGGGTGGGGGCTGTGAGGTCGGTTGGAGGTGAGGATGGAGGGATTGGGTGGGAGGAGGAGGGAGGGGGTGCTTATGAACCGACTTCACATTTCAAAGGGTGTGGTGGACACAGAAGGGTTTGGTTGGGGGGTGAGAGTTGAGGGTGTTTGCTGTGCGGGCGAGAATATTGTTATAGAAACTAATGTCCGTAGGGCCCTACATACAGAACTTAAACATTTTCGTCAGATTCTTGTATATAATGGTTTTCCTAACTGTGAGTTTGATTCCATTTGTAATAAAATTATCTGTGACCACTTTTCCCCCCAAACATCCTCCAAGCCTCAATTTATTAACATCTGTTATCATAACATCTTTACTAAGGCTTGCAAAAAAAAAAAAATCATAAAAGATATCATCACTAAAAACTGCCACTCAGTCTCTAACAAGAAGAAAAACCGCGTACTTGTATTCTACTCCAACCCAAAAACTAGCTCTTTGGTTATGAAAAACAACCTGAATGATAATACTGAGACCATTTCTAATACCAACTTAGTATTTGAGTTTAGATATGATAAAGAGGACTGTGAAACTCGTAACTCAAGCTACATTGGACACACTAGATGTAGTCTCAGTAGGAGAATTTGTATGCAATTACAAAGTTGGGCTATCAAACATCATTTGAGAACATATCATAACCAAATCGCCGCCCGTGAGTGCTTAGTTAAGAACACTAGAATAATCTCAAGTAATAGGGATGCACATAAACTAGCTTTTAGAAGCAATGTTTATAAGAAAATATAGCCCTATTATAAATATCCAATGTAACATAATTTCATGATTTCACTCCTCTCCCCCGAACCAAACCCTTCTGTGTCCACCATACCCTTTGACAATGTGAAGTCAGGTCATAAGCATCTCTCCCTCCTCCTCCCACCCACTCCCTCCATCCTCCCCTCAAACCGACCTCGCAACCCCCACCCCAACCCCCCCAACCCCTATACCGACGCAGCTAAGACAGGTCACACCCCACTACCCCCTCCCCCTCCACCACCCATGTAGGTTAGGCTCTGATATATAAGCCAAAGGCCCACGCTATCTTTTGTCATTTCTTTAAATTTTGATTTATTGATGTCTGTTTTCTTGATTGCTGAATTTTTGTTATTGTTTATACCCATGTTCTTTGTTTCTCTATGTCGGTTATTTATATGTTACAGATTTTCCTGATGATGTCTCCTTGCAGACGAAACGTTGATAATTAAATGAATTACTTTGGTAATCTGGTTTATACCCACCCCCCATATGGCCGAAACCTTGTTAGAAAGCTTGAAAATACCCATAAGAAGATTAAGAACCACCTTAATGCTGTCAACTTCAACAACACATGTCAACAAGAGAATCTGCTCCCTCAACAATCAAATATACATATACATATATATATATATACATATACATATACGTATACATATACATATACATATGCATATACATATACATATACATATACATATACATATACATATACATATACATATGCATATACATATACATATACATATTGTGACGACTAGGGGAAGGGCCAGGTTAAAAAAACTTGGAGTTCTGATTAAAGAATAATTATTTCCTTCAAAAGAAACAAAAACAAACAAGATAAAAAAGTAGAGGTCGCCAAGCGAGCATAAATTACAAGATCCGATACACAGTAATGTTCACATAAATGTCCCAAAAAATTTATATATAAATACCAGTCAATGGGTCCCTTTAGGACATAAATGGCTAAATTTGCCAGGACATATGTAATATAAATAGTCGATCAAATATCGATATTCAATAGAAAATAGTCTTCAAAGACAATACGTAGTAAGGTCGAGAAATATCGACGATTAGAATGGAAATTAAGTCCTACGTAATAGTTTACGTAAAAAAATACAAAGTCGAGAAAATTCTACGACTAAAAGTCTAAGTCCAGCAAAGTGGAAAAAGTACTAGCATAAGGCTAGACAAATATATGTATATATATATATATATATATATATATATATACACAAATATATATATAAATATATATATATATATAAATATATATATATATATACATATATATATATATATACATATACATATATGCTAATAAGAACACGGGTACGTGTGTTTACTTGGAAAGTAGACCACTTTAAAAAAAGAAACTAACAAAGCAGAGCGCTTTCGGTTTTTTTTCACTAGATGCAACATACAAAAGGGCTATGCTTTGTTAATTTCTTTTTACCAAGTGGTCTACATTGCACATATATATATATATATGTATATATATATATATATATATATATATATATATATATATGTGTGTGAAAAGGTGGTAGAGAAATACGGGTTAGAGCGAGAACACTGTATTACTGACGTTTCGACTACAAGTCTTCTTCAGAGTGACAGACAGCGTGTGTGTACATCATATATACTCTCTTTATGGCTCATCCGGCTGGACGTTTCAGCAAGTCGCATGCCGATTGGCCCGATACTCCCTCCTCCACAACCAATCTGGCGGCTGCAAATGCCAAGTTAACGAACCCTTCTCTGTGGTTGCTGACCTTTCCCAGTGTTATGCACGCGGACTCGACCAGCTTTCTCATTCTCCTTTGAAGTCCGGTGCAGATCGGGCGTGCTCCTTCCCATTCTGGTAAATGTCCGTGTGTGTCCACATGTACTACCAGTGAATTTGAAGTCCTGTGATGTCGTAGGTCGTTCTTGTGTTCTCCTAGTCTTTTTGTCAACCCCCGTGACGTCTCACCGTAATATGTTGCAGGACATCCACTACATGGTATTCCGTATACTATGCTATTTTCGTTGGTGTGTTGTTCTTGTTTGTTACTTAGGACGTCTTTTATTTTGCGCCCGGATTTATACGCTATTTGGATGCCGGCTTTAGATAACGTATTGGTTATGGCTTTTGCTTCCTTTGCGAAAGGTACTACTAGGTATTTTATTGAAGCTTTGTCACTTTTCGGTCTTGCGTAAATTTCTTCCGCTTTCCTTCTCAATTTGGATAGTAGTCCTGCTGGGTACATAAGTTTGCGGAAGACATTAAATATGTAGGACATCTCCTGTCCTACATATTCTTTGTTGCATATCCTCAATGCTCTCAGATAGAAACCTATTATCATACCTGTTTTTGTGCGTGTGCTGTGATGGGATAAGTAGTGTATGAAGTCGTCTTTGTTCGTGGGTTTTCTGTATACTGAAAACTTTACATCCGTTTCACCCCGAGAAGGAAAGCGGTCTTTTATTTTGCGCCCGGATTTATACGCTATTTGGATGCCGGCTTTAGATAACGTATTGGTTATGGCTTTTGCTTCCTTTGCGAAAGGTACTACTAGGTATTTTATTGAAGCTTTGTCACTTTTCGGTCTTGCGTAAATTTCTTCCGCTTTCCTTCTCGGGGTGAAACGGATGTAAAGTTTTCAGAATACAGAAAACCCACGAACAAAGACGACTTCATACACTACTTATCCCATCACAGCACACGCACAAAAACAGGTATGATAATAGGTTTCTATCTGAGAGCATTGAGGATATGCAACAAAGAATATGTAGAAGATGAGATGTCCTACATATTTAATGTCTTCCGCAAGCTTATGTACCCAGCAGGACTACTATCCAAATTGAGAAGGAAAGCGGAAGAAATTTACGCAAGACCGAAAAGTG
>NC_134814.1:31334886-31339886 GCF_046742065.1 Oratosquilla oratoria | reverse complement strand
TATTATATTATCATTACCAAATATTTAACTCCTTACTATTATAAACATATCATATTATTTCCACATTTAAATATTATTATATGTATATACATATTTTTATGATTTTACATATGTAATCCCATTATACCTAATAACCGTTGACAAAGCTAAGCATAACATATTCCCCCTTAGTTACTGTATACCAATTATTTCTAACTTAACTATTTTAAACTAGACCACCCATCTCACCTAACTATTAAGTAATACATGCCTCGCTAGTTACCACTAACATGGCCACAGGGACAAGAAGCAAATTCAAAAAAGCGCTAGAAACCATCCTCTCTAAATCGCAAGAGGAAAACCCATCAAGCAACTCAAAAATAGACAAAGACAATCCAGACCCTCATCAAATTGACATAGCCATCCAACAGTTAGAATATGAACACTCACATCTCTCGGACAAAGCTGCTCCCACGGCAGGTACCCCTACAATCCCTCTTTATGAGAATGATATCTTAGCCTTTTTTAACCAACCCCCTCAAATAGACCCCTTTCACACCTCACAACTACAACCACCCATTCCTCCCATCCAGCCAAATATGCAAACTACACCTCCTATAAACCATAATCAGTCCAATCCCCATACCCCATCTGGTCAAGCCACCTCCACATCATACCACCAACCACCACCTAACCTTCCTCCAAACCCACAATATTATCCTTACCCACAACCTCAACCAACAATAATTAACAACTATCAAAACATAACCCCCCCTTACAGAAATCCCAACCTTTTCCCAAAACAGTGGATTATCCATAAATGACTTCTTGACAGCATGTGACCTGTTTTTCTAAAAAAAATAAACACTACTCTGACACAGATAAAATAAATTTGTGCCGTCAGAAAATAGACCCATCTGACATTTGCCGTTCAAAGGCAAGGATGCTAGACAGTTTAGTTGCATGTGGAATCACATATCAGGAATATAAACACCACCTTCTTAATGTCTTTCACAACAAACAACCTAACAACATCTCCTTCCTTCTAACTTTCCTCAATAACACTAGAGTCCAACCACATTCCGTTACGAACATTATGGATTTCGTAGCAAACGGAATTAAAGAAGTCAGAAAGGACCTGGAGAATAACTCTCCTTGGACCCACACTGACCAATTTGGTCAAAATGTCATGACCACAAAAAACTTACTAACATTCTTTGAGATAGGTTTCTATCTCTCCCAACTCCCTCCAAAGTGTTTAAAGGAAGCCTCCAAAAGGGAATTAAACACTAGAAACCCTCTAGCTTATACCTATATCTTAGACATCATCAATGCTTGCAATGTATCTTTAGACACCCCCCACTATCTCCCCAGACTAAATAGCCTTCACTCACAGCAGCCCCCTCCGACCAATCAAGGACAACCTTCTAAGTGGTGCTCCTACCATTCATCACCCACTCACAACACTAGAGACTGCATACAAAAACAACAAATACAAACACAGGCACCACGCCACCCCATCCCTTGCTCAGTGCATGCTACTACCTCGCATACGAATGCTCAGTGTCAAGTTCAGAATCAAAACAAACAAGTTCCACCCCCCTTTAAACCTCCACTCCTACCTACACCAACACATCCAAACAAATATGCAGCCTACACAAAACAACAACTCACTCCAACGAGGAGTGTTACCTACAGAAATCACAACCACAACCTCATCAGAGAACTAACCTACCATTCACTACCCCTCGACACACCCCTCGACAAACAGCTCCCTTCCACACAACACGCACAACTCAACACCGATTGGGGGAACGTGTACCAGTCTCACGCACCAAACCACCATAGGAATATCTCATACACAACACAACTACGTCACCCTAAAAGTGACTTTAGATCAACTCACAGTTGACATGATGGTTGATACAGGAACAAACCTGAACATCATCCCAAGAGCTCTCTATGAAGCATTAAATGACCCTCCCCAAATTCAATTTTCCAATATGGAAGGACTCCTAATAGAAGGGAGCACCATTTCTCTACACGACACCATAGACTTAAACATAGAAGTCAATAACTACCAAGTAGGTTTCACACCTTTCCACATAGCTGACGAATGGAGTCTCGATCAACAAGGTATAATAGGATTAAAATCATTGAGGACATGGAAAACTATTATAGACCTAGACAAAAATAACATCTCCTTCTCAGATGTGAATGATAAGCCAACTGTCACTGAGACACCCGACTCAGACACACAACCTCTCTCATGTCTCCCTTCCTCAAATACTCCAATTCCAACTAACAACTATTCCTTCCGACCACCCCCTTATGTCACCTCAAAGGCATTGATGTCTAACACAGTCATCATACCCCCTAGACATTCAATAACAGTTCCACTATACATACCCGGAGCAATAGAACTTCAGGATGTCATAATTGACCCAGATACGTCAAGAATGAATAACATAACATTGGAGTCCTCCTGGGATATAGTATCAGAAAATAAACACACCCTAGCTATGTTAACAAATCTTTCAGACCAACACCGTAAAATCAATAAGAATACTAACATTTGCGCAGTCCACCTCCATAATTCCCCTATCCAGGAACCACTCCCTCAACACATCAACCCAGTAAGACCAACACAACCCCTCACCCCTATCAATCCAGACCAAATCATAACATCAGCTGACGGAGAAATTCATAACGAGCTATTAGCTCTCCTACAGAGGAATAGATCAGCTGTCGCCTTAGAAGGTGAACCACTAGGCAAATGTGATATAATCAAACATCACATCCAAATTCCCCCTAACACTCCCCCTTCATACACCCCCGCTTACCGCATTCCTCACAGTAGGAAATCCCAAGTCAATAGCAATGTACAAGAGATGTTACACCAAGGCGTAATTTCCCATTCAGACTCCCCATGGAACAGTCCCCTCTTTTTGGTCCCTAAGAAAGACGGAACCTTACGCCCTATTGTGGACTTTAGGAAAGTCAACCACCTCACTCAATCTAACCCCCACCCACTACCTGCCATGCAGGACGTCCTCCAATCAATAGGGAACAATAACACAGTTTTTTCCACCATCGACCTTAAGTCTGCCTTCTGGCAAGTGGAATTATCTGAAGAATCTAAACCCATAACTGCATTCTCCACTGACAAAGGACACTTTCATTTTCAACGTATGCCCTTTGGCCTTAAAAACGCCCCCTCAACCCAACAACGGTTGATGACCCGCATATTCAGTGACATGATAGGAGTCTCATTATTCGTCTATTTAGACGACCTCATTATATATAGTCCCACAGAAAGAGACCACCTTAACACTTTAGAGATTGTCATCAAACGTCTCAAACATACGGGGTTAAAGATTCAATTAAAGAAATGTAGATTCCTCATGAAGGAACTCACCTTCCTAGGCCATAAAGTGAATGCAAAGGGGATCCATACAAACACAGACAAAATAGATGCCATAAACACCTTCCCAATCCCCAGAAACACAAATGAAACACGAAGTTTCATAGGGCTAGCCTCATACTACAGACACTTTATTCACAATCAATTTTGCACACATAGCTTCCCCTCTGACCAAATTCACAAGGAAAGACGAACCATTTCAATGGTCAGAAACAGAACAACAAAGTTTCGACACACTGAAACAATCTCTGACCACAGCCCCTGTACTAGCTTTCCCTGACATGAAGAAAGAATTCTTTCTTTACACAGACGCCTCCTCTAAAGGAATAGGCGCAGTCCTACAACAGAAAGATGACAATGGCAAAGAGCACCCCATAGCCTACGCAAGTAGAGTCCTTAATAAGGCTGAGAGTAACTATTCTACTACTCACAAAGAAGGGTTAGCTATAGTTTGGGCACTTAAACATTTCAAATACCTCATTTTAGGCTACAAGATTACCATACTAACAGACCACCAACCCCTAGTCTATCTTTTTAACTCCAAAGACTTACATGGGAGAGTTGCTAGATGGAAAGCAACTCTCCTTGATTACGATCCCAAGATCGTATACTTAGCTGGGAAAGCTAACGTAGTGGCAGATAGCCTCAGCAGAAAAACCTACATCACCCCCATAACCCAAACCACATGCATACCTATGCAAGAACTCACAGAGGAAACTGAAAGAGACCCTATATGGTCCCCAATAAAACAGCATCTCCTTTCACAAACCCCCTTACACTCCCGACCACCTGTCCCTATTGAGGAACTCAAACTGGTCGACGGAGTCATAAGGATAACCATTAACACAAGAGAGGTTACTGTTATCCCCAGAGCCCCAGTCCCCAAGGTCCTACACATATTGCACGACATTGCAATGGGAGGCCACTCGGGCAGAGATAAGACACTAAACACTGCTAGGCACACATATTACTGGCCTAACATGAAAAGAGATATAACCACACACATAGATTCTTGTATAACTTGTAACCAATTCAGAGGCCCTGACCCGAAAGAAATAAACATTAGAGACATCCCACTCCCTGCTGAGCCATGGGAAACACTTGGCATTGACCTACTGAAAATGCCAACGAGCCATCAAGGTTCCAACTATGTACTCACAGCAGTAGAATATTTCTCTAAATACACAATCTTAATACCACTCCAAGACAAAACAGCAGAGACTGTAGCCAAAGCCCTAGTTAACAATATCTTTTGTAGATACAACATACCACACACAATGTTATCTGACAATGGCTTAGAATTAAAAAATCAGGTGATGCGCGAAATAGCACATCTGTACAACATTGACCAAACATTTGCCACTGGATACCACCCACAGGGAAACGGTCTGACTGAGCGAACAAATCGCAAGGTCCTAGAGATTCTCAGACCCTTGGTCAACGACCTCATGGACAGTTGGGAAGATTGGCTACCACAGGTACAAGCCAGTATCAATAGCACAGTCAATTCCGCAACAAAGATGTCCCCACATGAGATCATTTTCGGCCAACCAATGCGCCTACCCTACCAAATATTGAACCAACCACCCCCACCCTT
>NC_134814.1:31327386-31329886 GCF_046742065.1 Oratosquilla oratoria | reverse complement strand
ACTTTCGAACTGGATCGTATTTTTTCCAAATATTCTATCGGTTGCCGGGCTATTTTATTCAGCCTCGTGGAACCTCCTCAGTAGTGAAGAGGCCATAGCCACCCGAAAGTGACCTTACTGCGTTGTATGAGACATCTCCTGGATGGCTGACGGTCTGGTGACATTCAACAAGGACTTGGGTTCAGTCCGTAATGGAATACCACCCCTCATCTGCTGTGGAGCTCTTATTGTCACGTCAAACTGGTCGACAAGGTACAGAGGCGAAATGAACGCCTCATTGATGATGTAAAGCAGCCCCAGACCCAGGCTCAGACCCAGCAAAAGCAGCCCCGACCTCAGTCATAGTCTCAGCCCTAGTCTCAGCCCCAGTCTCAGCATAAGCAACAACAGCCCCGATTTCAGCCCCAGCAACAGCAGCCCCGACATCAACCCCTTACCACACCCGAGTTCAGCGCCAATCTCAGCCGCAATCCCAGCCGTAGGCTCGGCCCTAGTCTCAGTCTTAATCTCAGTTCCCCAGCCGCAGCCCAAGCCCAACCCCCAGACCCAGACCCAGACCCAGACCCAGACCCAGACCCAGACCCAGACCCAGACCCAGACCCAGACCCAGACCCAGACCCAGACCCAGACCCAGACCCAGACCCAGACCCAGACCCAGACCCAGACCCAGACCCAGACCCAGACCCAGACCCAGACCCAGACCCAGACCCAGACCCAGACCCAGGAGCTGCAATATCAGGAAAAATAAAACAACAACTGCAACAACAATGACAACGACGATGACGAAGTCGACAACAATAACGACAACCACAACAACAACAACAACAACAAAACAATGACGGCAACGATAACAAGGATAACAAAGATGACGGTAATGATAACATTGACGACTACGATGACAGCGAAGCCAACGACAAAAGTGACAACAAAGACAACAACAATGACATCAACGACATCGACGACAAGGATTGTAGCGACGGCACCGACAACATTGACGACAACGACGACATCGATAACTACAAAAATAACAATGCCAGGTAGAGCTAGAAAGCAGCTAAACAGTCTGAATACCAAAAGAAGGATATCTCCCTGAATACTTTTCACAAGTGTACGCACTACAATTAAGTGTCTACGAAGAAACGATAGGCGCAATAGAAGGAAAGCAGTCTTTAGGCACATGATCCTGTTGATTTCCAGGATTTTAGCTGGGGTATCAGCACACATCAGTGGTATTTGAACCACAAACACAAACACGAATAAGAACACAAACACACCAAAAAAGACCACATACCACCACCACCACAACAACAACAACAACAATAACATGATAACATCAACATCAACATCAACATCAACATCAACAACATCAATATCAACATTAGCATCAACATCAACATCAACATCAACATCAACATCAACATCGACATCAACATCAACATCAACATCAACATCAACATCGACATCAACATCAACATCAACATCAACATCAACATCAACATCAACATCAACATCAACATAATCATCAACAACAAGAACAACAAGAACAAGAACAAGAACAAGAACAACAACAAGGGTTAGAATCCTCAATGGTAAGCAAACTAAGATTCGCTTTTTTGTGTGTGTGTGTGTGTGTGTTTGGTACGTTTTGGCGCGGCCGTTTTGGTATTGCTATTTTGGCGCCGGTGTTTTTGCACGGCCGTATGGGGAACAAACATATTTTAGAGGCAGCCCATTTGGAGGTGGACGTTTTGGTGATTTTTTTCTAATGCAAATGTAGACTTTTATTAATTTTTAATGTAGCTTTATTAAAAAATAAATAAAATGTTCATTAAAATATTCATATAATGAAAGGTGCCATGTTTATTTCATTTGAGCGCTTTAATTTTTCTATACATTTCATTTTGGTTCTTGATAGTTATGATATTTTAAGCCCGTTACTGATTCATAGCCCTGTAGAGTTAGCTTCAGGTGCACTATCACAAGTGGTTTGTTCTTTTGCCGTCTTTTCATATATTTTTATCAAATACAGTAAAGACAAAATTTGAGTATATTGAATTATTCTACGCCTTTGAGAAAAAAACAAAGCCGACAGTGAGATACAATTTTGGCGTTCTGAGCAAAAAAATCCGGTGCAAAGGTCGACTCCTTTTGAATATGAAGAGATTTAAAAGAGCTGAACAACCATTCGCATGAATCTTCTGCTGCGCAACTAGGTTGCCCTAGTGAAAACTGAAATGAAGAAAAGATCAAAGGAGACTCTAAGTCACCTGCTGTTGTTATCGAATAATACATGGCAGACATATCCCAAGCTAGTCAAGCCGTCATCCTTAATATGTCAGCATAATTCACTGATGAACTTTCTCATAAATCCAACTGATCTACAGTAATTATTTGGGCCAGAACGGCATAAAATATATATCCAACCAGTAGAAGGAAAAGTTTTGCTGTGTCATAGTAGACCAGGTTCCAACTGGATATTGATCTTTGAAACACAGAGCTG
>NC_134814.1:31317386-31319886 GCF_046742065.1 Oratosquilla oratoria | reverse complement strand
TCGGCTCCACTTGAATTATCTGCAAACCTGACTCCACCATTAAAACGGTCTCTATCAGACTCCTCCACAGCCGCCACTTCTGCGAAGTCATTTTCATCTAAAAGAAAGTCATCAACATCTCTGGACAGATTTATCATAAAAACTTCAGCCTCTCAAAAGGAAAATCTCGACAAAGAAGTTGCAAGAATTATATTTGGTACATATTCACAATTTCGTCTTGTTCAGCATCCTCAGTTTCTCAAGATGGTTCAGAACCTGAGGCCAGGTTATATTCCGCCATCCAGAAAAGATATTGCTGATCAGTACTTGGATCTTGTGTATGAAAAGGAATATAAAAAGTGTGCAGATGACCTGAATAATAAAACTATATGTCTTTCAATTGATGGGTGGTCTAACATTCATAATGAGCCCATAATATGTGTCACTCTAACTACATCCACTGGTCAGATTTATCTAGTTGACACAATAGACACATCAGGGAAACCTCACACTGCTAAATATCTTCTACAACTTGTACAAAATTCGATCAAGAAGGCTGAACAAGATTTTTGTTGTCACATTGGAAGTGTTGTGACAGACAATGCAGCAAATGTCACCAAGATGAGAAAAATCTTGGAGAAATAGAGTGAACCAGAACATACTGTCCTCACATACGGCTTATACCGTTCCTTGTATACTTGTGGCAAGTTTATATAACACTGCTCCTTATATTGATATGCTTAAAATGTTCTTTAGCAATCAGATCGCATATCAGATAGCAATCCCACAATATTTAAAATCTACAAAAAATATATTTAAATCAAATAAATCTGATTTAAAAAAAAATAGATTTTTATATTTTTCAAAAAGATAGAAAAAAAAATCGCCAACCCTCGTGTCCACTAACCTCATACAATAATACCTGTTAAGTCCGGCTAAAATTGGTATTTCAAAGCATAACAGTGCCTTAGACTACTCCACTCGTCAAGAAGGTATATGGGAGAACATATCTATATGTAATATATTAGTATATCAAAAGCAAAAAACAAAAAAACATGGGGTCTATCTGACCCCACTTTACCAAAGAAGGGTTAAATCGGCGACCCCCTATTTGTCCCCTCATGCAGAACAGAAGAAGACTGGGAGAAATTCCTTCGGGCTGCGTCAATTCATTTTTCATACATACTCCCTGACATCCACCCACTCCCCCTCATACATCACAGCATCGTCCATACACAACCATTCTCCATTCACCCCTATCTTCTGTCCTCTCCCGTCTTTTCTTAACAGACATTCCCCTCTTTCTTAATGCCCCTTTTACCATCACCTTTGACAATCACCGACAGGGCAATCGAACTTATACACGACGTTGACTTCTTGTAGAGGAGGGTTGGGGGGCTGGCTGTTGTTCTTCATTACCAGGGTGTGTGTTCTAGAGGTTTTGTATTATATGATTAGGCGTATCTTAGTGTCTGGGTTGATGGGTCGAATGTTACGTATGATAACACTGGGTAACAATTTTTTTTTTTAAATCGTCCAGGGTTTTCCAGCGGAATTAGACTAATTGTGATGCTCTGAGTCCGAAAATGCCCTTGGGTTTTCTCAATCAGGTCAGGATTGTTCGCTAAAGACATTTAAGAAAAAAAAAAACGATTTTTTCGTCCAAAAACCCAATTTCTGCGGATCATGAAAATTCGGTTTTTCCGTTTTCCTGGGGAAATAAAAGTCAACGTATCCAAATTCATTCATTTTTTATATACTCGATTACATTTGATAAGCTTAATACATGTACATGAGCGTTACGTGACACAAAAGTTCGGAGTTCACGGCGTAAATCGCCGTTTCCTCGAATTCCGTGTGTGAGCAGCTGCTGGGTTGTCTCTCTTCAGCGACCAGCAGTAGTCCGCGAGCATGACTGCGTCCCACCTCCCCTGGTACCTCTCCTCCATTTGACGCATGTCCTGATGGAACCTTTCTCCCTGCTCGTCGCTGACCGCACCAAAGTTTTCAGGAAACTTCTCCATGTGTGAGAACAGGAAATGCATCTTTATACTCATCAAACACCCGAGGTTTTGGAAGTTCTTTATCATGCTGTTGATGAGTGTGGCGTGGTTTGCTGCCTTCTTGTTCCCCAGGAAGTTGTTCACCACCTGCACAAACGACCTCCAGGCGGCGCACTCTAGCGTGTTCATGGAGTTTTCGAACTCTGTGTCCTTGATGAGCTGCCGTATCTGTGGGCCATCGAAAATGCCGGCCTTCAGCTTCTCAATGGTCACTCCAGGGAAGGCTCGCCACAGGTAGTTGAAGCACCTCCCATCCTTGTCCAGAGCGCGCGTGAACTGTTTCATTAACCCAAGCTTGATGTGAAGCGGTGGGAACAAAATCTTTTCCCGGTCAACAAGAGGTTCGTTTATGATGTTGCTCGCCCCAGGTAGGCGCTGCTCTCGCGCCGGCCACTCTTTCTTCACATAGTGCTGGGCTCTATCTCGACTGTCCCACTTACATATAAAGCATGGGTACT
>NC_134814.1:31289886-31302386 GCF_046742065.1 Oratosquilla oratoria | reverse complement strand
CCTGAGGCGTGGTGCAATGCTATAGTGATTTTGCTTCATGAAAAAGGAGACCAGAAGGACCTTAGTAACTATCGACCGATTAGCTTGCTATCAAACGGATATAAAGAATTCTCCAAGACCCTTACAAATAGACTAAGTCAAGTTTTAGATGGAAACCAACCGAGAGAACAGCCAGGTTTTAGGAGCGGATATTCGACTCTAGACCATTTGCAGGCGATAAACCAACTAATCGAGAAAACGACAGAATACAATATACCTCTGTATTTAGCTTTTGTAGATTATGAGAAGGCCTCTGACTCAATAGAACAAATAGCAATACTTAAGTAGCTACGCAAACAGGGTACAAAGGAACAGATCGTAAGAGTTTTAGAAAAAAAAATGAGAAAGGTACCGCTATAATTCGACTACATAAAGATACAGAATAGATCATGAACAAGAAAGGAGTACGGCAAGGTGATACAATTTCACCCTAATTATTTAGAGCTTGTTTGGAAGATATTTTCAGAAGGTTGAGTTAGGAAAAGGAAAGTTTGAAGATTTATGGCGAATATTTGAACCACCTAAGATATGCGGATGACATTATTCTTATTTCAGAAAGAGCAGAAGATTTGCAAGATATGCCGAGTGATCTAAACAAGGAAAGTCTCAAAGTAGGTTTAAAAACGAATAAGAGTAAAACCAAAGTAATGTTGAACACGAAAGTTCAAATCAAAGAAATTGTAATGTATGATTGAGATTGCAATTTATGTATATCGGGGGTATAATGTAAATTTGGATGAAAGTGAAACTGGGAAAGGAGATGTGGGTTTTTGTAAGTGCATATGGGCCTGGTAGTGAGAAGAGTGTAGAAGAAAGGGACGCTTTTTAAATAGATTTAAATGAGTGCATGGAGGGATTAGGGAGGAGCGTCAATGTAGTAGTATTGGGAGACCTTAATACTAGGGTAGGAAATGAGTGGTTGAGAAATGTGGAGTTCCAGGACAGAATCGTAGTGGAGAGTTGATGTTGGAGATGTGTCTAGAGAGTTGATGATAGCAAATACAGTGTTTCGAAAGAAAGTCAAGCACATGTACACATGGAAGAGGGTGGTGGATGGAAGAGTGGTAGATAGAGCGTTAATGGACTATGTAGTGGTAGGTAGGACTATAATAGAAAGAGTTAAGGATGTACATGTTCTAAGGGGAGAGAGTGAGGAATATCAGATTTTTTGGTGGAAGGTAAGTTGAGAGTGGAGGATAGATGGAGAAAGAGGAAAAGGACAAAAGGTAGGGAGGTAATTTGAGTGAACTTTTTAAATGAGAAGGAAAAGGAGAAGGAGTACAAGAAGAAGCTGAAGGAGGAGTGGAAGGGATTAAAAGATAGAGTAAAACTAGAAATGGAGGAAAAGAGATAGTGTGTGGAACAAGAAGAACTGGAGGAAATGAGAGGAAGGGTAGTGAGTGATGGGATGAGGAAACAAATAAGGTTGTAGAAGAGAAAAAGCGAGCTTTTACAGATTGGTTACAGAATAGGATGAGGGAGTCAAATGAGAGGTACAAAGAAAAGGGAAGAGAAGTAAAGCTCAAGGTAAAGGAGGCAAAGAGGAGAGCAGATGTGAAATGAGGTAAGAGTACGACAGAATTTTTTTTTTAAAGTAGTAAAAAGATGTTTTGGAAAGAATTTAAGAGACGAAGAGGAGGCGGATCAAGTAGAGAAGAAAAGGTAAAAGCTACAGATAAAGAGGTGATAATGGAGGAGAAGGCAGTAAGAGGAAGATGGGAAGAGTATCTTAGGGAGCTGCTAAATGTGAAGGAGGATAGGGAGGGAAAGATAGCTGCAGTGGGAAGTGCTAAGAAAATGAGAGTGATGAGTGAGGAAAATGGAGGAGAAATAAGGAGGGATAAAGTGAAGGCAGTAGTTAACATGATGAGAGCAGGTAAGGCACCTGGTCTGGATGGATGCCATGCAGAATATCTAAAAAAGGAGGTACAGTGATGGTGGACTGGCTGGTGAGGTTATATAATGTTTGTTGGAGAGAGGGTTGAGTGCCGGAGGACTGGAGGAGTGCTTGTATAGTTCCACTCTACAAGGGAAAGGGGGACAAGTGTAAGTGTAGTAGTTTAAGAGGGATTAGCTTGTTAAGTGTAGTTGGGAAGGCTTATGGGAGGATCTTGATTGAGAGGATTAGGAGAGGAACAGGGGGAGTAATTGGCGAGGAACAATGTGGATTTAGGACTGGTAGAGGTTGCATACATCAGCTTTTTGTGGTAAGACAGATATTTGAGAAAGCTATAGAAAAAGGTAAGGATGCTTTTTGGGTTTTTATGGATCTGTAAAAGGCTTGTGAAAGGGTAGACAGGAAGGCACTCTGGGAGGTATTGCAGATATACAGGATAGAAGGAAAGCTTTTAGGAGCTGTCAGGAGTTTTTACGAGAGTAGTAGAGCATGTGTCCTGGTTAGAAATGGATAGAGCAAGTGGTTCTAGGTTAAGGTGGAACTTCGTCAGGGATGTGTTATGTCGCCCTGGCTGTTCAACTTATACATGGTGCGAGAGGTAAATGTTCGGGTGGTGGGTCAGGGATTGGAGATGGTTAAAGAAAATGGAGAAAAGTGGGAGGTAAGCCAGCTGTTGTTTGCGGACGACACTACTCTTGTAGCAGGATCAGAGGAGGGAGTAAGGAAGTTGGTGACAGAGTTTGGTAGAGTGTTTGAAAGAAAAAAGTTGAATATGAATATAAATTTGGGTAAAAGGTGATGAGATGTACAAGGTGTGAAAGTGGCAGCAGACTGAAAGTGAGCATTAAGGGAGAGCGACTGGAGGAAGTGGATAGTTTTAGATACTTTGGTACGAATGTGGCAGGAAAGGGAGGAGTGGAGGCGAAGGTAGAATGTTGATTGAGTGAAGCGAGTAAATGCCTTGGTGGGTTAAAAAGTTTAATGAGGAATAGACATTTGGGAATGGATGCTAAAAGGAGATTTTATGAAGAAGTGATTGTGCCAACAGCACTGTATGGGCCAGAAACATGGAAGATAAGAGAGGAGGAAAGAAGGAGTTCGAATGTGTTTGAGATGAGGTGTCTGAGAAGTATGATGGGGGTTACTAGGCTAGATAGAGTGAGAAATGAGGAGGTGAGAAGGAGAACGGGGGTGGTAAGGGAGTTGGGAGATAGGGTGGATGAAAGAGTATTAGGATGATTTGGACATATGGAAAGAATGAGTGAAGAAAGACTAGTAAAATTTTTATGAAAGTCAGATGTGGAGGAAGGAAACATGAGGGGGCGACCTAGGATGAGATGGATGGATGAGGTGAAAGGGACTTTGGGTAAGAGGGGAATGTCTGTTGAGGAAGGACGGCAGAGGAAAGAAAACTGGGGTCAATGGAATTTTTTTGTACATGAATGATGTTTTGATACATGAGGTGGAATGGGTGGGAGGATGGGGGTGAGGTAGTATGTGTGAGAAAAAAATGACGGAGCCCGAAGGAATCTCTCCCCGTTTCTCCTTTTCTGCATGAGGGGACGGTGATGGGGATCGCCGATTTAATGAAGCCGCCTTGCTGTGGATGTGCTGTGTCTTGCGACACTGCTTCTGACCCAGGGCAGTGGACAAGTTACAGGGATGACCCGTCATCCAGGAGGTGCCAACATAAGAGGGAGGGTATAGAGTGGAGTGGAGTGGAGTGTATTGGGCATGAAATGGGTGGGAATGTTTTTTATGACTTTGTTTTTTGGTTACCTCCCTTGTAAGGAGGAAAAAGCTTTTGTTATATGTATGTATGTATGTATGTATGTATGTATGTATGTATGTATGTATGTATGTATGTATATATGTATTTATGTATGCAAGCATGTATGTATGTATGTATGTATGTGTGTATGTATGTATGTATGTATGTATGTATGTATGTATGTATGTATGTATGTATGTATGTATGTATGTATGTATGTATGTATGTATGTATGTATGTATGTATGTATGTATGTGTGCATGTATGTATGTATGTATATGTATGTATGTATGTATGTATGTATGTATGTATGTATGTATGTATGTGCTGTATGTACTGTATGTATGTATGTATGTATGTATGTATGTATGTATGTATGTATGTATGTATGTATGTATGTATGTATGTATGTATGTATTTATGCATGTATGTATGTATATATGTATGTATGTATGTGTGTATGTATGTATGTATTGTATGTATTTATGCGTGTGTGTGTGTGTGTGTGTGTGTGTGTGTGTGTGTGTGTGTGTGTGTGTGTGTGTGTGTGTGTGTGTGTGTGTGTGTGTGTGTGTGTGTGTGTGTGTGTGTGTGTGTGTGTGTGTGTGTGTGTGTGTGTGTGTGTGTGTGTGTGTGTGTGTGTGTGTGTGTGTGTGTGTGTGTGTGTGTGTGTGTGTGTGTGTGTGTGTGTGTGTGTGTGTGTGTGTGTGTGTGTGTGTGTGTGTGTTAGCTCCGTCTCCACTCTTTACTTCTCTAGTCCCTTTTCACCACTCTTTGTTTTCGTCTCTATGTGTCGTTTTTGGCTCGTTTAATTTTTATTATCATGTCCCTCACTTTCTATTTTCTTTTAACTACTTTGTTTATTACACATGATATTCACTCACAATTTTTCTCTATAGGAATTTTCAGTAATATTTTTCTGTCTAAGAGAGGGGAATTATATGGAGTCAAGTTATCTGTTCTTCCCGAAAATATACATTTGATTCTTTAAATTGCACCAGGGGACTCCCCTCAGGAATCCTTAATTTGCTTACTAGGTCAGTTCGCAATAACGTCATCATTTTTTTAGTCTAATGATCTTTAAATTTACATTTAAGTACCTCCTCTAAGGGCGTGACTCTACTCTCGTGAACTAATTGAATTTTCTTTTCCAACCTTTCGCCAATCAGAAAGGCTATAACAAACCCCGCCACCTACCCCTCTATCTATCTCACTTGTCTACCTATATCTACGAGCCTCATACAGGGCTCGGCAGCTACCACTTGATCGTCTCGACTAACCATTTTTCTACTAGCCTCTTACAGGGCTCCCTGGAAATACACATTTGAAAAATATCCTTTACAAGGAGCCATGAAAACTATTTCTGCATAAACTGGTTAAACAAGGTTAAAATTTTTATCCTTCAATGGATGTCATCAACGTAATTATATCCCAAATCATATGTCACGCACAACAAAGAAATTAGTAATCCCTCCAAAATTGCACAAATGTCCGTAACATCAAAATAAAACAATTATAACACAGATATAAATTGTATGTAATAAACTGATTTACAAAACTCACTACTACCAAAGTCTAAGGATGTCATAATTTACCAATAATAAAATCAGGAATTGTGTCAAATAGTATATTATGTCTTCCTCCTGAACAACAACAATTAAAATAAGACATTGTTAGAATAGTTGTATGTGTTAGATCTCAATGGAGAATGTTTTCATATCTTTAAATTTGTGTATCTGTGAGGTATGTTACAAAAGTTATATACTCAGCAATAAAGATGTTAGTTATAGTAGTGCTTCTGTATTATTTTACATTTGTTTTACACTTATTGCACTTTTTGTCTAGGACACATACTCATGAAGCTACGTAAGAACCTTCAATGCTTCATAAAAGACAATATAGTTTAATACTTATTTTTTCTTATATATTGGCAAAGCTCCAAGTCTTCATGATTGGCGAAGGCTTCAGGTAGCACCAAAACTCCCAGTAGTTCAGGTCTCCCATCTCAGGCATATACCATACATATCAATTAATGCTATCTATGAAAAATATCAACAGTAATATATAGTTCACAAATGATGCTATAAACATCTCCTGATATCCCTCTGGACTTAAGAATTCATTTACTACACTAATACATTATTTATCTTTTCCTTCGGTATCACATGTATCATCATCATTAAATTCTATCCTAGTCTTTTTATATCATCTAGGTGTCTAATTGACGCTTCCCTAGTTTCTAAGGTCTTCTATTCATTTCCACCTGCAAAATAAATTATCCTATATGGGCCTGAATTGACGCTTCCCTAGTTTCTAAGATCTTCTATTCATTTCCACCTGCAAAATAAATTATCCTATACGGGCCTGAATACCTCGGTGAAAGTTTATTATGGATTGTATGTAATTTGACCATATCTAAATCTTCTATTTGTAATTCTATTTTATGTGCTATTTTATGTTGTTGCTTTTTCATCTCTTGTGTATACTCTTTCATGTGTTCCCTAACTCCTTGAAATATTGCTTGAAATGTATGTATCCCATCTGAGATAGAATCATCTATATTATACAAAGATTTTTGCTCTGCAATCAAGATTTGATAAGGGAGAATTTTGTCCTCCCCCAAAATAATAGAATGGGGGGTGTTTCTCCTGTAGCTGTGTTAGTTTGGTAGTCTAGGTTACATTTAACACAAGTAATACATATATCCGAAGTTATACTATGTGAGCTAATCAAATCTGTAAGACATGTAATAATTTTCTTACTTAACCTCTTTAAAACTCCACTCCTCTGAGGATGATTCACTATTATATTAAATTTATGAATCTTAAATAACTTACATAATTCTTCCAAGATTTTGTTATTAAATTCAGTTCCATTACCTGAAACTAAGATTTAGGTGTAGTGAAATTACAGATTATCTGATCATAAATTACTGAAACAATGGTTTCAGCTCTCTTATTTGAAATAGGTAATTCCAATGCATCTATGGGAACTCTTTCCCAAGGTTTCTGTGGGATGTGATATGATAACATTAGAGCAGGTTTTGTGCATTTCCTTTCACCTACGCACATTTCAAACAATATTCTATATAATCATATATATCTTTCTTCATACCTGGTCAAAAGTAATTAAGTATTGCTTGTCTATAAGTTTTATCCTTTCCTGAATGTAAAGTACAATCACTATCATGAAGTAGCTTTAATACTTTTTGCAGAAGAGTTTTTAGAATTACCAACTGATTTAATGGGCCCCTAGAAATATCTTTCCCACTTACAACTATTTTCTTTCTATAAAAAAGTTCATTAGTCAAATGAAGTTCCTGTATCTTATACCTATTTGGTAATTTTAGAGGATTACCTCTTGGGTTCATCAAATACTGGGTTACTTTTTCTCAAGTCTTATCTTTTCTTTCCCTTCTTATTATTTCCTCATCGAAGGTTACTAGCTCATCTATACTACAGTCATAATTTATCAACCTTTTCGTTGGTTGCCTCATATTTCAAGATAGTTCATCTGCGGCAATATTCTTTCTACCCGGAATATAGTCAAACATAACCTCATAATACTAAAGTGTAGCAAACCACCTGGCTAGTCTGCCCCTAAGATTATTATGCTTAAATAAATTACGAATAGCTGTATGATGAGTCCACACTCCAATTGGATATCCAAGTATCATATCTCTAAAACTTTCTAATGAATATATCACTGCCAAGGTTTCTCTTTCTGTTATAGAGTAGTTTCTCTTTGCACTATCACAAAGTCTAGATGTGTAAGCTATCGGTTTCAATGTTCCATTTCTCTCTTGCATCAGCATGCCTCCCAATCCTATGTCAGACGCATCAGTACAAAGAATGAGCTCCTTGTCATAATCAGGAAACATGAGAACTGGAGAACTAGTAAGCTTATCTTTCAACTTGTCAAAAGCCTGTTGGTGTGCAGGTCCCCACAGGAACTTTGAATCTTTCCTCAACAAAAAACTTAATGGATTATCTATGTCTGCATAACCTTGAATAGATTTCCTATAATATCCTGTCAATTCTTAGAAACTTCTAACTTTTTTCTACATTGTTCGGTACTGGATAATTCTTTACTGCTCCACCGTTGAATTTACTGTACTAAGTCCATGCCTGTCCATTTTATGTCCCAAATAAGTAACATTGCCATGCAAAAACTTACATTTTTCAAATTTCACTTTCAATCCTGCTTCAACTAGTCTTGAGAATACCAAATCTAATGTCTTAAAGTGTTAAGCTGCTGTTTGGGAAATTATTAAAATATCACCTAGAAATACACTGGTAGTGTTTTCTAACAACCCATCTAAAACTGTATTCATTAATCTCATGTAAGTTAATGGACTATTACATAACCCAAATGGTATTTGTTTGAACGCATTGTGTCCCGTCGGAGAAGAAAATGTTGTGAATTCTCGTGAGTCTTCATGCAACTCGATTTATCAGAACGGAGACTTGATATTTATAGTGCTAAAATACCTATTCGTTGTTCCCAAAACATCTAAGAATTTCTCCTATTACCGGTAACGCTAATCTGTCAGGTATTGTCTGTTTATTCAATTCCTTACAATCAATAACTGGACGCATGGTACCATCTGATTTTAATATCAGAATCAGAGGGAAGTTTCACTTACTTTTACTATGTTCAACAATATTCATTAATAACATTTTAGTGATCAATATATCTATAATGGTTAGTTTGGAAGGTGGTAATCAATAGGCAGGTATATAGATAGGTTGAGTCCCTAGTTTATATTGATCTGGTGTTTTAAGACAGTTGTTTTGCCCAAGGCATCCCTTGGGAAAGCAATTGCTTTATTGTGTTTCAAGAGCAAAGCAATTAAGCTTTCATGCAGCTGAAGACAACTAGAAGGTTTTAACTTAGTCTTGTATTTCTCTCCCAAATCTGTTTGTTCCTGAATTGAGCAGATAGATAAAGTTGGTGATTCAACATCTTCAGTACTCTCATTTAAAATCTTAATGGGTTTTGTACAAACTTGAAAACATTCTATTTGTGTATTTTTTCTTAAGGCTATGTTTTTATTCAATGTACTTATCACTAAAATCTCTATCATGTTCGTGTGTGTCTTAAAAATACCTGAGTCCAATTTCAAACCTTTTAATTGAATTGATTCTATAATGATTAATATTTCCGAGTCTAGAGTGACTCCTTTCAACGTCACCCTACCCTTTTAATTGCTCTGGAGAGTAACAATGTCGATTTTATTACGCAACCTTCTACAACTACTAAACCTTCCTTTGAAGTTATTAGTAATTTCAGGATTTCTTGAACATCTGAGTTGGGTTCACTATAGGAGACTTTATTTTCTGATGGTATGGACCGCTATCATTGTTATCTTCCCTATCTATTTCAGGAGATTTTCTTATTACTGATATTGGCTCTAAATCTGGTTGATTTAAAAATGGAATTAACTGTGATTTCACTAAGATCAATAATTCAGTAGGACATATGATCATGCTCTCTTTTCTCATATTTGCAAATCCTATCAATAAATCTCCTTGGAAAACAGATTTTTCTACAACTATCACTGGAATGCGCAAATACTCATTTCTATATAAGATGACCTCTATCTAAAGTTTTTAACTGACTTACAGTTACTTCTTACAATGAATAATGGATTGCTTCCAAGATTTTCACTCCTGTCACTTTTGTCCCTAACACAATACTGTCTATTTGTATTTCTATAGTTAGCTCTGTAATGTTGTATTATTTTGTGTCGGGGGTTTTCCTCTTGTTTCTGGGCGCATACAAAAATTGAGCATTGCTTTACAATGCTGTCTTCTATGTCCTATACTCTGGAGATACAAACAGAAAAGTGGGTTTTTACAATGTAGGTACGCCCGAATCCACGCGCAGCGCCACTGTCGACCATGTATTGTTTTCATGGCCATATGTTGCGGCCCACTAGGTTTTATTTTGTTCAATTTGAATGCTTCCCGCGCTTAGCGCATGCGTAAGATATTCAAATTACCTTGTTGTTTTGCAAGTGTAAGGCTAATTCTTAAAATAGAAACAAATTTTCAGCGATTTAAACGGAAATTTGGTTATCAAACTTGGCAACATAGTTTTCCGAGTAAAAATATTAAGGTAAGGAATCACTAATCATAATTTTAAGTTAAATAAACAAATTTATCAACCTATTTTCTCCCGGACATGAGAAGCTTAATATCGTTAAGCACTTCATGTTTGAGCTTAGCACCACGGTATGTAGCCATATCACCCATGAATCTGATGCGTCCAATTCGCGTTTGATTTTGTTTACTTATTACCATTGACGACCAAAATCACACAATGACGGTTTTTGCTCAAATGCATAATTTATATATAAAAAATAGCATATGGTTGCATTATTTGACCTATTTTCTTTAAAATGTGTGATTTCCATGTAGAATGATCGAAGAGAAGTTACGTTTTTATCCTCTGCAAAATTATCAACCGGGTTTCGTCGGCGTTGGTTGCCGGCTGATAATTTTGCAGAGGATAAAAACGTAACTTCTCTTTGATCATTTTACGTGGAAATCATCCATTTTAAAGAAAATAGGTCAAATAATGCAACCATATGCTATTTTATATATATAAATTATGCATTTGAGCAAAAACCATCATTGTGTGGTTTTGGTCGGCGTTGGTCGACTTTGATCGTCGTTTAATGAGACCCACCATTGACAGCTTCATGGTTGCCATGAAAAGGCAAATATGGTATGATGGAGATGTCTCACATTGTTTTTGACATGCTCATGTGATTTGTTGATCCATAAAACCCAAGTATTCCGAATTTTAATAAAATTGGACCAATGGTTTAGAGTTAATGTGTATTTCTTTACCAAAATCTTTACAAATTACCACCCCTAATTCTAACACTTTGTTATGGTAAAGTCGAGCCAAAAATGCGGGCTAAAAAAATAATTCAAAAAATCGTATCTCTGTTATTTTTTAAGCTATTCCAAAAAATTAAAAAGCACTTTGTTTTTTAATAAAGTCGTCTTTCATATGCAACAATAATTCAAGGGTCAATTTTTTTTTTAATTTTGTGGGGGAACCTATACAATGATATATCATAAAAATACTTCTGTTTCTGTAATCACATCTTGAGGTCCTAGATTCTTTCTGTTGTTGCATTCCCACTGTCATCACATATGAACTAATTGCTTTAGTTTCACTATAATATTGAAGAAGGTAATCTATCTCCCCTAAATCCATTGTTTGTTTGAGATCTGTATACACTATTTCTGCAGTTATTTCATAATAATTATATATAGTAATACCTTTAAATCTCAAAAGTCGAATTGAATCGACTGCCACCTTAATAGTCGTCCTCACACGTACGTCAACCTCGTCTTCCTTCGTTTACTACCTCGTCGTCCCTCGTTCACTCGTGGTAGTAGCTCGTCCCCTCGTTCACTCGTAGTAGTAGCTCGTCCCCTCGTTCACTAGCTCGTCGTCGTTGTAATCCAGTCCTTCACTCGTAGAAGTAGTTCCCCTCGTTCACTCGTAGTAGTAGTCCCCCCTCGTTCAATCGTAGTAGTAGTCCCCCTCGTTCACTGTTGCTTGTAGTCATCCCCTCGTAGTCAGCATGCTGTTGTGCTTGCGCGCACGGAGTGGTTGTGGTTGCGTGCACTGCGTGGTTTTGTTGTTTGATGCACTAGTCTCTTCGTTAGTAGCATTACGTTTCATCCGTTTCATTCCCTCGCTGCCACCACTGTTAGCTCCGTCCCCACTGTTCCCTTCTCTAGTCCCCTTTTACCACTCTGTGTTGTCGTATCTGTGTGTTGTCTTTGGTTCGTTTACTTTCTACTATTATGTCTCTCACTTTCTTCTTTCATTTAACCACTTTCTTTGTTACACATGACAGCCACAATTCTCCTCTGTAAGAATTTTCAGTAGTATTACTGTGTCTAGGAGAGAGGAATTAAAAAAAGTAATTTTTTTCTTCCCAAAAATATACACTTAGTTCTCTGAGTTACACCAAGGGACTCCCACAGGAATCCTTAATTTGTTTACTAGGTCAGTTTGCTATGACACCATGATTCCTTTAGTCCAATGATTTTTACATTTATATTTTAGTGCCTCCCTTAAAAGCGTGACTTTACTCTTGTGAACCAATTGACTTTTCTCCTCCACCCTTTCTCCAATCAGAAAGGATGTTACAAACCCCGTAAGCAATATTGCTTACTCAAGTCCTCCCCTTTCTCATTTCCTTCCATTTCCCACAGTAATCCCTCCCCTTCTCCTTTTTCATCACCTTCCCACTACACCACGAGCTTTCCCCTTCCCTATAGATACAACACAGGTACTTTCTTGTCATTGTGATCCTCGAAATTCTTGGATAACTCCGGAGTCGGAAATTCGCTGTCACTCCGACCGACGTGTGTGTGTGTGTGTGTGTGTGTGTGTGTGTGTGTGTGTGTGTGTGTGTGTGTGTGTGTGTGTGTGTGTGTGTGTGTGTGTGTGTGTGTGTGTGTGTTCACCTCGGATCTGCTGCAGTTTCTGTCGAGACAGCCAGACACCACTCTACGGCAGTGAGCTCAGAGCTCATTATTTGTCGATCTCTGGGTAGGTCTGAGACCACTCACACACCACACACCGGGACAGCAAGGTCACAACTCCTTGACTAACGTCCCGTACCTACTCACTGCTAGGTGAACAGGGGTTACATGTGAAAGGAGACAAACCCAACTTATCTCCGCCCGGCCGGGGAATCGAACCCCGGTTCTCTGGCTTGTGAGGCCAGTGCTTTACCAATCCGCCACCGAGCCGTGT
>NC_134814.1:31274886-31284886 GCF_046742065.1 Oratosquilla oratoria | reverse complement strand
GATGCACAAGGGTTAACTGATTTAATTTTTTACTTCTCGCAGAATTCTAGGTGAAATTTTGTCAAGTCCCGGGGCTTTATTTATTTTGAGCTTATCAATCACTTGTATGACATCATTTTTGGTAACTATGAGTTAGTTTAAAAGTTTAAATTTTTTTGGGACATCTTATGTTCTGGTAGCGAAGAATTCAAAGAAGAGAAAAAAAGGAAAAGGGAGAAAAGAGACAGAGAGGGAGAGGAAGAAGGAGAAGCAAGAAAGAAAAAGAGGAAGAGAAGGAACAAGAAAAATAATGATAAGAAGAGGAGTTGGAGGACGAAGAGGAAGGGGAGTGAGAGTAAGGTAAAGGAGAGAAAAGAGTGGGTCATCATGGACTGGAGTTTACCGGCGCTTCTATTCCTATCGGAATTTTTTACGTCGCCGCTGTTGTGTTTTTGTACTGTATTCATCCCGTACTGGAGTATTTAGGAAGAAATGTCAATGTAATAGTACTGGTTGACCTTAATGCTAGGGTGGGAAATGGTCCAATCGATGGAGTGGTTTGGAAGTGTGGAGTTCCAGGAAAGAATCGTAGTGGAGAGTTGATGGTGGAAATGTGTCTAGAAAGAGAGTTGATGATAGCAAATACAGTGTTTCGGAAGAAAGTCAAGCATAAGTACACATGGGAGAGGGTGGTGGAGGGAAGGGTGGTAGATAGAGCGCTAATGGATTATGTAGTGGTAAATAGGATTATGATAGGAAGAGTTAAGGATGTACATGTGCTAAGGGGAGAGGGTCGGGGAATATCAGATCATTTTTGGTGGAAGGTAAGTTGAGAGTGGAGGATAGATGGAGAAAGAGGAAAGGGACAAAAGGTAGGGAGGTTCTTAGAGTGAACTCCTTGAATGAAAAGGAAAAGGAGAAGGAGTACGGAAAGAAGCTGAAGGAGGAGTGGGAAGGAGTAAAGGATGGAGTAGAGATGGGTGTGGAGGAGGAATGGGGATGGTTCAAGGAGGGAGTCATAAAGTGTGCAAGGATGGTGTGTGGAACAAGGACAGGGGGAAATAGAAGAAAGGGTAGTGCATGGTGGGATGAGGAAACAAAGAAGGTTGTAGAAGAGAAGAAGCGAGCATTCACAGATTGGTTACAAAAGAGGACGAGGGAGTCATATGAGAGGTACAAAGAAAATAAAAGAGAAGTAAAGCAAAAGGTAAAGGTTGCAAAGAGGAGAGCAGATGTGAAATGGGGTAAGAGTATGACAGAAAATTTTGAAAGTAATAAAAAGATGTTTTGGAAAGAAATTAAGAGAGGAAGAGGAGGCGAATCAAGTAGGGAAGAAAAGGTAAAAGGTGTAGATGGAGAGATGATAATGGAAGAGAAAGCAGTAAGGGGAAGATGGGCAGAATATTTTAGGGAGTTGCTAAATGTGAAGGAGGATAGGGAAGGAAAGATAGCTGCAGTGGGAAATGCGAAGAAAATGAGAGTGATGAGTGAGGAGAATGGAGGAGAAATAGAGAAGGCTGAGGTGAAGGCAGTTGTTAAGATGATGAAAGCAGGTAAGGCACCTGGTCTGGATGGATGCCATGCAGAATGTCTGAAAAAGGGAGGTCAAGTGATGGTGGACTGGTTGGTGAGGTTATTTAATGTTTGCTGGAGAGAGGGTAGAGTACCGGAGGACTGGAGGAGTGCCTGTATAGTTCCTCTTTACAAGGGAAAAGGGGACAAGTGTGAATGTAGTAGTTTCAGAGGGATTAGCTTGTTAAGTGTAGTTGGGAAGGCTTATGGGAGGATCTTGATTGAGAGGATTAGGAGAGGAATAGAAGGAGTAATTGGTGAGGAACAGTGTGGATTTAGGACAGGTAGAGGTTGTGTAGATCAGATCTTTGTGGTAAGACAGATATGTGAGAAAGCTATAGGAAAGGGGAAGGATGTTTTTTGGGCTTTTATGGATCTGGAAAAGGCTTATGATAGGGTAGACAGAAAGGCACTGTGGGAGGTTATGCAGATTTATGGGATAGGAGGAAAACTTTTGAGAGCTGTCAAGAGTTTTTATGAGAGTAGTAGAGCTTGTGTCAGGATTGGAAATGGAGAGAGTGAGTGGTTTGAGGTAAAGGTGGGACTTCGTCAAGGATGCATTATGTCGCCCTGGCTGTTCAACTTATACATGGATGGGGTGGTGCGAGAGGTGAATGCAAGGGTAGTGGGTCAGGGATTGGAGATGGTTAAAGAAAATGGAGAAAAGTGGGAGGTGAGCCAGCTGTTGTTTGCTGACGACACTGCGCTTGTGGCAGGATCGGAGGAGGGATTGAGGAAGCTGGTGGCAGAGTTTGGGAGAGTATGTGATAGAAGAAAGCTAAAGATAAATGTGAGTAAAAGTAAGGTGATGAGATGTACAAGGGGTGAAAGTGGCAGTAGACTGGAAGTGAACATTAAGGGAGAACGACTGGAGGAAGTGGATAGTTTTAGATACTTGGGTGCAAGTGTAGCAGGAAAAGGTGGAGTGAAGGTGGAGGTAGAATGTAGATTGAGAGAAGCGAGTAAATGCCTTGGTGGATTAAAGAGTGTAATGAGGAATAGACATTTAGGAATGGATGCGAAGAGGAGACTGTATGAAGGAGTGATTGTGCCAACAGCACTGTATGGGGCAGAAACAGGGAACATAAGAGAAGAAGAGAGAAGGAGTTTGAATGTGTTTGAGATGAGGTGTCTGAGAAGTATGGTGGGGGTTACTAGGCTAGATAGAGTGAGAAATGAGGAGGTGAGGAGGAGAACAGGGGTGAAAAAGGAGCTGGGAGATAGGGTTGATGAAAGAATATTAGGATGGTTTGGACACATGGAAAGAATGAGTGAAGAAAGACTATTAAAAGAGGTATGGAAGGCAGATGTGGAGGGAGTGAACATGAGGGGACGTCCTAGGATGAGGTGGATGGATGGGGTGAAGGGGGCTTTGGGGAAGAGGGGAATGTCTGTTGAGGAAGGAAGGGAGAGGACGGAAGACAGAGGTGAGTGGAGAATGGTTGTATATGGATGATGTTGTGTTTGCATGAGAAGGAATGGGCGGGGGGTGGGGGGTGAGGTAGTATGTGTGAGCAAATTTTGACGCAGCCCGAAGGGATTTCTCCCCGTCCGCTCCTTATATGCAAGGGGGGACGGAGAGGGGGGGTCGCCGATTAAATGAAGCGGCCTTGCTGTGAATGTGCTGTGTCTTGCGACACTGTTTCTGACCCAGGGCGGTGGGCAAGGTGCAGGGATGACCCGTCATCCAGGAGGTGCTCAGATGAGAGGGAGGGTGGGAGGGGTGTGGAGTGTATTTAGGGATAAAATGGGTGGGAGTGTTTTTATGCCTTTAATTTTTGGCTACCTCCCTTGTAAGGGGGAAAAAGCCTTGTAATATGTATGTAAGTATTATGCAGTAGTAATCGCGTAATAGCATTTAGCCAATGCTTTGGCAACTTTTGAGGTGCCTTTAAAGATATCAGCCACACATAATTTGTCTATGTTAGAGTAAAATATCTACTCCTAGAGGAATGATACTACATTTTGTACGAGAACTATACCTTATTTATACTGTTCCCTTGAACAAAAGAGAATGCGGTATGGGAAAGATATGTGGAGTATTTCAGAGTCGTTAAATATGTAGGATATTAGGGAATGATTGAATGTGACAGTGGGAGGAACTAGAAAAATTACTGTGATGGGAGAAGAAAATGGCAGGGACATAGATAAAGTGAGATACAAAAGCAACGGAAATTATTAAAACTTGTAAGGTATTGAGTTGATTTGATGTATACATAAGGGAGGGAAGCGTGCTGAATGAAAGACTGGAGGAGTGCGTGTTGTAGTTCCGCTTTACAAAGGAAAAGGGGACAAATGTGAATGCAGTAGTTTTAGAAGGATCACTGCTGAACACAGTTGGAATGGGATATAGATGTTAATTGATAGTATTGGGAGAGGAACAGATGGAGTAATTAGTGGGGAGTAGTTTAAGTTTAGGAAAAGAGGAGGGTGCGTATACTAAATTTTTGTAGCAAGGCAAATATGAGATTTAGAAGAAAAAAAAAACATCTCTAGCATCTTGATGGCTTTAGAGAACGATTATGACAGAATAGAATAGAAAGCACTGTGGGGGTATTATATATATATATATATATATATATATATATATATATATGTGTGTGTGTGTGTGTGTGTGTGTGTGTGTGTGTGTGTGTGTGTGTGTGTATACATATATATATATATATATATATATATATATGCAAGAAGAAGGCTGCTATATGCAGTTGAGCCTTTACATGAGTTGTAGAGCTTGTGTTAGGGTTAAAAATGGTGAAAGCAAGTGATTAAGTTATAGGTGTGGCTGCGCCGGTAATTTATCATTTTGCCATAGTTATTCAATGTATAAATGGGTGGGGTGGTGTGGAAGGTAGATATGACAGTAACGAGCAAAGGATTAGAGATGGTTAGAGAGACTAGAGGGAAGTGGAAGATAAGCCAGTTGCTGTTTGCTGATGACACTGCGTTTGTGGCCGGGACAGAGGCTCTTAGATAGCTAGTGATGGAGTTTGGGGAGGTATGCAATAGGAGGAATTTGAAAGTAAATGTGGGTAAGAGCCAAGTGATGAAACGTACAAGAGGTGAGGGTGGTTGAAAGCTGGAGATAATCTCGAAGGAGAAATGTTAGAGCAGTGGTTCTCATACTATCTTATATGACGCCCCTTCATGCTTCTAGCAGTCTTGCACGTCCCCTACCCCTCACCTTTTTTGTATTTACATGAAACTATGTATTATTTCTACATATCTTTTAGCACTGTTTTAGGTAAACAACAAAAAGAAAAAATATTTGGATTAAAACGAATTAAACAAATAATACATGTGTGGAAGCCGAAGCTTTTTGTTGCTTTATTCCGACTCCTTTTTTACACTCAGCTGGCTATGCCGTAAGTTTGGCTCCGAAGGTTTAAAACCCGACGCAAACAAAAGGGGGGTCATGTCCAGCTAACAACAATGGATGAACTCGTGACACACGTCATAGGCTGGGAAACAGGCTGCCATGGAATAGGGTGGTTGGAAAATCCCTGAGCAATCCACCAGCCACTCACAAAGGATTATCAAAACAATGTCTTATAGATACATAGATACTTACCAGCCAACAATCATACGTATACTACAACATACACGAGATTTTTTACTAAGGAAGTGAAAAAAATATTAGTTTAAAAAAGTAAATAGTTGATAATATAGCACATATTATTTAGAAATACTTATGAGACTGAAATGAACATACAATAAATGGTATGCACAGTTTCATAAACTAAGTATAAAGATACAAAGACATAGCACATAAATAGCATTTCGAGTTTTCGTAGTAATGGAATGTAAAGACACTTACCCTTGTAAAGAAGAAAAAAAAAAATAAAAGACGTCCACAGTTCCTTAAACTACCTAGTACATAATATACCGAGTTCTCATAATACTGAGATGTAGATGCTTACACCAGAAAAGGTTGAATTGAAAATAAGCACAGTTTTATGGACTAAACGTGAAATATGATGACATGACTTGTAAAAAATTATCCGAATTCTCAGCGATGAAATGTGGTAAAACTACTCTAGTAAATAACTGAAATCAGGATATGGAATGTTCTATAAATCAAATATGAATTATAAGGACATGGCATAAAGATAATATTTTGAATTCTCATAATGCTTAAAAGTGGCAGTTTGCCGACAAGATTGACGAGATAAACACCATATGAGGACGGAGCCTTTATTTGTACGACGTTTTGCTTATTACAGCTTTTTCAAGTACAAGTTGAGATACAAATGCTTGAGATTAAATAAGGGGAAATGAGGGAACGGGGAGAGAAAAGGGGGGGGAGGAAGAGGAGGAGGAGGAGAAGGGGGGTGGATTGGACACTGGGAAAGGATGAGAATGCTGGCCCAAACGTCCGAGGGCGAAATGTCAACAAAGGGGGTTTAGATATGTTATATTTTGCTGGCCATGGGTATTAGGGGAATAATGTGAGGCGAGATGTTAAACATGCCCCTGTTTTGCTCAATATTGAACAAAACAGGGGCATGTTTAACATCTCGCCTCACATTATTCCCCTAATACCCATGGTCAGCAAAATATTACATATCTAAACCCCCTTTGTGGACATTTCGCCCACGAACGTTTGGGCCAGCATTCTCATCCTTTCCCAGTGTCCAATCCACCCCCCTTCTCCTCCTCCTCCTCCTCCTCTTCCTCCCCCCCCTTTTCTCTCCCCGTTCCCTCCTTTCCCCTTATTTAATCACAAGCATTTGTATCTCAACTTGTACTTGAAAAAGCTGTAATAAGCGAAACGTCGTACAAATAAAGGCTCCGTCCTCATATGGTGTTTATCTCGTCAATTCTCATAATACTTAGAGAATAGCAAAAGATAAAACCCTGCTTCCAAAGACATGTAGAAGAAAAGGGAACAATCAAACGAAGTGCTTCTTCACCTACTTTTGGGTACAGAGGAAGATATTTCACCCAAAACTCTTTCAGTTTTGTTGTTTCAAAGTACTTTTTGCACTCGAGTCATATTTTCAAACGAATAGCTTTCTTTTGCAGTGATTCCAGTAACAAGTCCACTTCATTGTTAAATGGGTTCTGCGCCCATGCCCGTCTGAAAAAATAATGCATAAGTTCCTCAGTAAGGAAATGCAGACGTGATAAAGCTTACTTTGTTTTGACTAAGATTTGTCGCTCAAATTTTCTCTCCTTAGACAAGAGCTCATTGACATGTGGTAACAATTATAAGTTTCCAGCTTCTGGTTGGTATCGGTGACGTATACAAAATGCGTGAGGAGTTCTAACTTAATAGAACACGAGTTAAGGTGATTGAGAGAATTGTGATGTGCATATATGTAACGGAAGAGGGGAATGTTACGAGGATGGATAGATTGAAAATGAGAATGAGAATAGGGTTGGAAAGGGAAATGGTAGATGAGGCAGATAAAAGAATAGTGGAATGGTTTGGGCACATGGAAAAAAATAATAATCGTAGATTAACAAAAATGTTGTGAAGGACAGTGGTAGATAAGGACATAAGAATTAAGAAAACTTCATGAGATCATAAGCTCTACACTAGGCAGTTCCATGTCATTACCACCTATCATCCCCATCCATAAAGTTATCTAACCTATTTAAAAAACGATAATTTCCGCGCTCACTTCATGGTTATCAAGCCCATTCCGCAAACTTACTAACATCACTATTTATCCCATCGTCTAAGTCGTTTATGTACATAATGAACAACAAGGGGCCCAAAACCGAGTGCTGGGGGACCCCGGTAATAACATTGCCCCACCTAGATTTTATTCCATTTATGCTGATCCGTTGTTTTCTGTTACTAATCCAAGCTCTAATCCATTCTAACACTTTTCCTCTTATGCCATGGGCTTTGATTTTATTTAGTAGTCTCTGGTGTGGCACCTTGTCGAACGCTTTACTAAAGTCAAGGTAAATAACATCGTAATTTTCATTGTTATCTGACGCCTTATATACTTTAGTGTAAAAGCAAACAGAGCATTAGGTTTCATTGCTAGGACGGTAATGAATAGAAGTGCAGAGGTAATTATTAAACTCTATCTAGCGATAGTTAGACATCCATTCACTAGAATCAGTACAGAGAAGAATGACCAAAATCATACATGGACTCAGAAATTTGCCTTACGAGGAGAGGCTTAGGCACCTTAACTTACACTCTCTGGAAAGATGCAGAGTACGCGGTGATCTAATAGAGGTGTTCAAGTGGATCCAAGGCTATAACAAAGGTGATGCATACAAAGTCATTATATTAAAACAATAGAGCAGGACTCGCAGTAATGGGTATAAACTGGACAAATTTAGATTTAAAAAGGAAATAGGCAATAATTGGTTTACTAATAGAGTGGTCGACGAATGGAATATACTTAGTAACCATGTAGTAAGCTCTGAAACTATTAGTTGCTTTAAGAAACGATTAGACAGCTTTATGAATGCGGATGACAGGTGGTGATCGATACGGAGCTGCCTAGTGTAGGCCTATTTGGTCTCTGGCAATCTCCTTCATTCTTATGTTCTAGTCAACAATGGGTGTACGAGTAACTAACAGTAAATGGAATTTGATAATTACCTCTGCACTTTTATTTCTAACCGTCCTAGCAATGAATCCTAATGCTCTCTTAGCTCTATTGTTGGCGCTAATGCCCTGTTTCCTGGATGTAAGGTACGATATTGTGGATGCTTGGGTTGCGCATCCTAAGGACGGGTGAAAAATCTCTTAGACGGTGCAGTCGAAATTTGTGCTTAGGTTTTCTCTTTGGAAAGTGTGGTTTGGAGTGAGTCTGAACTTGATATGTATTCATTCACTTAAGTTGGGTCTGATAGGAGCAGTGAGTTTAATAAGCTTACATCGGGTCTGGTGTTGATGTGTATAGTAGTACTAGGGTAGGATTTATTTCATCTTGCAACTCGAGCTTTGAGGCTGCCAGTGTCCTGATGGGTATTATGGCTGGAGGAATTCTACCTCGGTTCTTTAGGGTTTGTTGATATATTGGGAGTGAGAGGTTGTTGTTGCTGTTGTTGTTGTCCTGGTGCGGCAAATTCTTCGTCGTGGAACCAACCCCCAAATCCAAGAGTTGGATGCCAAACTGCAGCAAATATCCTTTACCACTGGCTCTACGCAGATGACACTTATCCACAGTAGGGGCTTCGATCGCCTGGGTAAGCACCACAATCCTTTTACAACATGCACTGTTACGTTTTTTCTGCACTGAGGAGTGTTTTTTCGGCACTCACCCCTCTTCTTTTACTATTAGCCGGAGATGTAGAGAGCAATTCTGGGCCCATCACAAAATAGACATGCCCAACATACTCCAAACCCATCACCTCGATCAGACAGACAAAGGGCACAGTTAGATGCAACATATGCAAAAGCTAGGCCCACTTCACTTATACAGCACTTGCAGACACAAACAACAACACAAACACTTGTACATGTTCTATCTACCCTCCAATAACCTCACTCCCACCTTCCCGACCACAACTGCACCCTTATCTACACCCAGTCTCCTCCCGCCCTTACCTACACCCAGTCATCCCCCTCCTTTCTCCCCAATCACACCTCTCCCTCCATCTAACCCAGATCATATACCTTCCTCTATCAATATCAATATAATACATGGCAAGTTTTTTCAATACGCTTGATCAGAAAACAAACACCAGCAAATTGTACAAAACACTCAACAACATTACATTATCCAACAGTAACACAACACGCTCTCACGCAGCAATAACCACAACAGATAATGTACCCTCAGACAACAAGCAAACACACTCATAAATAATTTTGCACAGACAAGCCATCTCATTTCTCACCCTGACGACCAACGCACCATTCGACGGAGGAAAGACTTTCCCACAGAATCAGACTATACACCCTTCATAAGCAGTCAGACAAAACACATAAAACATAACCTCAATCACTCATCCGCGTGTGGTCCTGACAACATAAGTAACATCCGAATAAAACACATTGGAGCGTAAGGTATACACGCACTCACAAACATTGCAAACCACAGTTATTTACACAACACTATAGCCGACATCTGGAAGCATGGGAAAATAATCACCATCCCATAACCCAACAATCCCAACATCACACCGCCAAATCACACTTCTCTGCACCCCCTCCAAAGTAATTGAACGCCTCATACTTCAACTCATCACACCACATATTCCCTTTGCTGAATCGCAACACGGTTTTAGGCCACTACACTACTACACAAACACTCTTCTGACAAACCTCACGCAAATAATATTAGATGTCATCAATTCAGATAGACTCCAGCACAGAGCACATCTCATAACATTAGATATTAGTAAAGCTTTTCATCTATCCCCCGTTACAATCTAACAAACATAATATATAATACAGGCATGCACAATAACACCAAAAGATGGCTGGCGAATTATCTGGCAGGCAGGATTGTTTATGTGTCATATAATGGCCATT